>NW_028301601.1:10352500-10705000 GCF_987345545.1 Pholcus phalangioides | reverse complement strand
GAAAATAACGGGGGGCTTGTGTTTGTTTTCACCGAGTCACGTGATGTACCGACGGAAGATGTTGGTGGGGGGGTGGGACACCGTTCTCAGCACTGCCAAGGCGGAGACCGCTGACGTCATACTTTCTTTAGTAATATCACTGAGCTATAAGGAAAGTTTACTGAGCTATAAGGCTTACTTATAGCTCAGTGAGTAATATAAGCTCGATGAAGGCTTGACTTATATACTGTTGGTGCTGCCATCTAATCTCGAAATTTCAGGCAACTCATGCGATGATAAAGAGAGAGAGGGAGTCTGGTTATTTTTTAGCATAAAATTTTTTTGAGACGTAAATTTCGGTAACAAAATTCGTACATTTGAAATAATCGATTTCATACAAATACAACGCCACAACAGGCAAATTGCCCAACGAGGTGGCTGACTTAAGAACATCATGCATCCCCGAGCCATTTTTTGGAGGCCCTACCTACTACTGCTACTGGAAACCTTAGGCAGTGGCGTCTTAACGCATGCCTCCATCCCCCCTCCCCTCGGGGCCTTGCCCGAAGGGCCTCAAGAGAAGAGGTGAATTTTTCGAGAATTTTTCAGGTAGGGCCTCCAAAAAATCCCTTGGCTTGGGGACCATGATGCTCGTAAGACCTTCCTGACTGTCAGCCTCACCCTTGTGGGGGGGGGGGTCATGGAATTCCAGTATGTACTTGATTCCTTTACTTCTATAAATTTACATTAATTAAACAGAAACAGTAATAAAAAATTCGAAAAATGATCAAAGTTATCGAATTTCAACGTATATTTTATAAAAGAAGATGAAGTTCTTTGAAAGTATGACAAAAATTTATGTCTATTCAATATGATTCGAGCCACGATAAAGTGTCAACAGGTGGACCCACGCTAATTATTAACAATTTATGAATTTTGTAAAATTAACTTAAATGTCATTTCCTCTCAATGGATCGTGTCTGATTACGATCCAGACCATCAACGCGTTCCTGAAATAATGAAAAATGAGTAATGAAATATGCGTTCTTTCTGAAAAAAAAAATTTTCCCCTTCAAGATTTATGTTCGTAACTTGAAACGTTTGTAAGTCGGGGAGCAACTACATAAAACTTTTTTAGAGGAGCCCGCAAAATTTTTTTTGCATTGGGCCGCGAAATTCTCCTTAGCCCGGACCTGTCTCCGATTTTAGAATTTCAAGCAAGCGGGTCTGGTGCCCCGGGCGCATCACAAAAGGGGGGACGCAAATTTAACCATTTAATATTATTCTTCAGCATTACGAGGGGGTGCCTAAATGAGTAGTTGCCCCGGCTAACCAAGTATCCAGTTGCGGCCCTGCCAATAGGTGTCTTATTTGTGATGAATCACCGTTACATGTTGGGTATTTTTTCTCTTTTAGATACATTCTCAAGTTTGTAATTTACACCCGGTAGCATTCCTTTTACTTCTATAGATGAAACTACACAGTTGATCCAATAATGACCCACAACAATCATGTCCTTATTATCTATTCTGTTGGTTTACTGCATGGGCGAAGATACGGGGGGGGGGGCCCTTCCAGCGTCGAAGGTGGAGTCGACTGATCTAATGTATATATGAATTGACATCATCATCCTGCCCTCCTGCCCCCCTCCCCCAAGCACCCCAGACTTCCAAGTCTCCGCCTATGCCCATCTGGGCACTTCTGGCACCGGGGTGTCAAGTGACAATTAGATCTGGTTCCGATTTTCAAGAGTAAATATGCAAATAGGTAGGTAGGAAATTTTTAGCTAGGTAGTAAGTAGTGCCTCTCTCAGAAAAATCGCAGAGTCAGAACAACCCCTTGAAACATAAATGCATATATGAGTAATACACGTTATTTGAATCCTTTTCGTATTTGAAAGTATGTCTCTGGGATCAACGGTTCGCCAGTAAAATATCATACGCCCTGTTACCTGTGCACCCTGTACAGTGGCTACGAAAATTCACTGTCATGATATGATTGCAAATTACTTCAAAATTAGGTCTTACATGACGAAATTTGTATGTACAAAATAACTTCGAAGTCATTCTGGATGATATAAATATCATTCATCATGTGCAACAAAATCAAAAACAAATTAATTGCATATTCGATACGACAGCCTAGTACGGCCCAATGTGGTAATTGCAATGAACGTTTCATTTCGGAAATTTAACAGATACGTCATTCTAGTTTTAGCATTCAATAATAACACTAAGGTGACTACAATAAGGCTATTTCTAGAGGCTATGCCAAGAAGAAATGCCCAAATGCGGCTTTTTTTATTATTATTACGTCCAAATGTCCTTTTTATGACTGGGGCGATTGATTATACGTCGTCCCGTATTTACTGGAATAGTTCCGGTTTTTCTGGCTGTCCCGACTTTTTTGCGAAAATGCCCCCGATTTTTCACGTATTTTCAACGAAGCCCCCCTTGACTTTTATTCTCCAAATCAAAGATTAAAATTATCTTCCCAACTCAGAAATTATATTACGATAATTACGACTACAAATAACAATATTCATTTCACATATTTGTCTTTTTTTTTAATTCCCTGCAATTTGAAAAGTGGCGCTTCATTTCCTTCGATTGGCGCTATTTGTTTGATTTTAGCATGATAGTTGGCAACATGGCCTCATCATTTTTGGTGATCTCCCGTATTTCAAAGCCCAATTTCCCGTATTTTTTCTCGGACAAATATGGGCAGCCTAATTCTGACTGAATAATCTTGAAACTTGTCTTTAATTACATTTTTTAGTTTAATAGGCAAAGTGGAATGTTTTTCTTCGAGTTTTTCGATTTTCGAGAAATCGATTGAAGTTTACGTTATCGAAGGACTACACGCGTAAAAGAAAATGTAATGTATCTGTTCGTGAAATAATGTGATATTAAACCATGTTTATATATGAAATGCATTGTATAAAATTACACTGGTCAACAATTTGTAATGTTTTTTTTCCCAACATGAGTGAAATAAGTTTTTTAGACTAATTTTGGGGTGCTCAATTCAAACATGAGTGTAAAAAGTACCCATCACGTACAGTTTTTTTCTGTAAGCATGATGGTCATGTTTTGAAATACGCTTACACTATCAAAAACTTACACATCTTGAAGATGGGGATAATCGGCATATTCTTGAAAACAAATTATAATATACTTATTACGAGTTAATTTATCATGTCGGGGGTGATCAAATGAAAAGGTACGAAACGACGTAAAAACGTAACAGTTAAATATTGCATATTCCGCCATGGGAGAACGTAGCGAGACATCTCGGGATGCGATTGGAGTCTCCGACTGGGATCGGAGCATGCGCGGGCGCCCGCATGCGCAGGAGAGAGCAGAGGCTCTTATCAAAAGCGGCGTCCAAATGATGCGGCAGTCCGTATGAGGACAAGATGGCGTTCGTGTTGCAAAATTCGACGATTGAGGAGCAGCGAGGTGTTATCCGATTTCTGACAGCGGAAGGTGAGAAACCGGCAGCTATTCATCGCCGGATGGTGACAGTTTACGGGGAGAAATGTGTCTCTGACAAGTCTGTCAGAAAATGGAGCGCCCGTTTTCGTGCAGGCCGTGAGAGTGTGGGTGATGACCCGAGACCAGGCCAGGTAAACACTGTCATCACGAGCGATCTCATCGACAAGGTGGACGACCTAGTGAGAAGTGATCGGCGTGTCACATTGCGAATGTTGGCGGTGAAGGTGGATGTCAGCTATGGAACCGTGTGGACAATTGTTCACGACAGGTTGCGATATCGGAAGGTGTGTGCCGCTTGGGTTCCGAAGCAGCTCACCGACCAGCAAAAGGAACTGCGTATGGGGCTAGCACTGCAACATCTGTTTCGGTATCAGGAAGACCCCGCTTTCATGGAGCGGATCGTCACAGGTGATGAGACCTGGTGCCATCACTACGAGCCAGAGACAAAGCGGGACAGCATGCAGTGGAAGCATGCGTCGTCACCTCCCCCTAAAAAGTTCAAAGCTGTGCCGTCAGCAGGCAAGGTGTTGCTCACCGTCTTTTTCGACGTTCAAGGTCCGCTACTTGTGGAATTCCTCAAGCACAGAAAAACCATTAACTCTGTGTACTGTGAGACACTCCGACGCCTACGCAGGTCCATCAAGAACAAAAGACCGGGGCTGCTCACGAAAGGTGTGGTTCTGCTCCATGATAACGCGCGTCGACACGTCTCCAAAGTCACACACATGGAGCTGGCCAAGTTCAAGTGGGAGCCGTTGGACCATCGGCCCTACAGTCCGGACATGTCGCCCTGTGATTTCCATGTGTTTGGTCCACTGAAGAAACACCTGAAAGAGAAGCGCTTCAACTCGGACGACGTACTCAAGGACGCTGTGAAGGACTGGGTCTCGTCACGGCCACAGGAATTCTGGGAACAAGGAATCCGGCGGCTTGTTCATCAGTGGGATCGTTGTGCTCAGGCCTATGGTGTATATTTTGAATAAAGTCTACATTTGTACCCACCGTGACGTTTCGTACCTTTTCATTTGATCACCCCTTATATATATAAAATAGCAAAAAAAAAAATTCCCCATACGCAGCATACATGTAATATCCATAGAGTGCACATGCATATGTTACGGTAAAAGCCCGAAGACTGGTAAAACCTAGATGTTACTGGTAAGGCCTAGGGGTCATTCAAGTATTATGTCAGCATCGATGGGGGGCGGCGGTTTCCGATTTGCTGGCTTTTGATGACAAGAGGGGAGGGTGGGAGTTTGGATGATGCTTACGTCATCAACCACCCTTTATGTAGATATGAAATATTCTTAATGGCATCTTATTCGGTGCGCCAAAAACGGACAAAATCTTTCGATAGTTATTGGGCACCTGAACTAACATTCTCCCTACTGATAATTCCCCTACAGAGCCACTCTAGTGGTCTCTAAACGTTTCACGGATCCTTCAAGTGCTCAGAAAATGTTTCCGGGCCGTTTAAGTGCTCTGAAACTGTGCAACACATCACTCAAGTAATCCGTAATTATGCCACGGATCACTTTCTGGGAATGTTCCGCGGGTAACTTGAGTGATGTAGAACCGCACTGGGGGGGGGGGCGCTTGAGTGTTTTGAAACTGTGCTACATGTCACTCAAGGAACCTCTAAATGTGCCACGGATCGTCTAAGTGTTCTGGAACTGTGTCGCGGGTGACTTAGATGATCTTTAAATGTGAAAGTGATCTTTAAGGCCTACTTCAGTGACCTGAAAATGTGCCACGGGCCACTTAAATGCCACTTAAAAAATAATTTTTTTTTTCGTCCTGGTGGGGGAGGCTCACGAGCTCCCTGTGCTCCCCCCCCTACCCGCGTGCGTTTCTGATCCCAATAACATGCGTTAGGAGGTAGGGGGCAATGATGAAATTTTGCTGACAAGGGTGGGGGGGGGGAGGGAGGGGGTCAAAAATGGCTAAAAATTTGCTTACGTAATACTTGAACGGCCCCCTAGGTTTTACCAAGGCGAGTTGGTAAAAGCCCGAAATACCCTTGAAAACGTTTCCATTTCAAACATCTACCAAGTCGAAGAACGTTTTTAGTGAATAAATCAACCATCATGAACTCATTAGTTCCTTATTAATTAATAATAATAATTACTTAATAATTATAGATGATTAGTAATGAACAAATAAATTAATTAACTACCATGAACTTATTAGTTGGTGACACTAATTAAAGAATTATTAAAATGATTCACTCCTGACGCTGATTTTAAGCAAATATTAATTATTATTAAATACCTAATTGATCTACCCTGACCATCAATAATCAATTGATTCATTAAAAATGGATTATAACTGTTCAAATTAATTAATTTTCCTCCGAACAGTATGAAGTTTAAAATCAATAAATTAACTAACGATAATTGGTCATTATTTTGTTAGTGGCAGGAAATATTGAGTTCTAGGTGGTTGATTAATTCAATAGTTAACTATTAAATTATTATAATTATTAAATGAGATTCGTGAACTTCCATAATGTTTGATTTATTCATTGAAAATTGAAGTTTGACTTGATAAAATTTCGAAATGAAAACGTTTACTAGGGTATTTCGGGCTTTTACAGACTTGCCTTGGTAAAACCTAGGTCTTAGGGGCCGTTCAAGTATTACGTCAGCAAATTTTTAGCCTTTTTTGACCCCCTCCCCCCCCCCTTGTCAGCAAAATTCGGTCATCACTGCCCCCACCTTGCGATGCATAATAATGGGATCAGAAACGTACGAGGTGGGGGGCATAGGGGGGCTCGTGCGTCCCCACCCCAGACGAAAAAAAAAAAATTCGAGAGAAAATACCTTTATATATTATTATAATCGATTTCTGTTAATTTCAATGCTATTTGAACAGTAAAAACTCTTTAAGAAATTCATTGCGACCCACCCTTTAAGCCATAAATGGTAAACCCCTGACACGCAGACCAAATGTGGCCCTGAAGGTTATCTGATGTGGCCTGCCCGCTCAAACCTAATTTTGTAAAAATGAACTAAGCGGCACATTTACAAATCGCTTAAATGACCCGTGGCCCATTTCCAGAGCATTTAAGTGGCCCGTGGCACATTTTCAGATCACTGAAGTAAGCCTTAAAGATCACTTTCACATTTAAAGATCACCTAAGTAACCCGCGGCACAGTTCCAGAACACTTAAACGATCCGTGGCGCATTTAGAGATCCCTTGAGTGACATGTAGCACAGTTTTAAAACACTTCAGCGGCCCCCCCCAGTGCGGTTCTACATCACTCAATTTACCCGCGGAACATTCCCAGAAAGTGATCCGTGGCACAGTTCCAGAGCACTTGAAGAAAGGATCCGTGAAACATTCAGAGATAATTGAAGTGGCTCTGTGTGTAGGGGACTTATCAATAGGTAGAACGTTAGTTCAGGTGCCCAATAACTATCGGAAGGTTTTTTTCCGTTTCTAGGCGCATCGAATAAGATGCCATTAAGAATATTTCATATCTTCATAAAGGTTGGTTGATGACGTAAGCGTCATCCAAACTCCCCACCCGCCCCCATGATCAAAAGTCAGCAAATCGGGAACCCCCCCCCCCCTCCCCCTCATCGATGCTGACGTAATACTTGAACTGCCTCCTTACCAGTAAAACCTATATTTTACCGGTCTTCGGCCTTTTTAACGCGACACATATAGCCTACACGAAACGAAATTTACACCAATTTCTCCGGTATTCGAGTCACCGATCTCACCGATAAAAAGTCTCGCCACGGATAGCAAAAGCCTACAACGATATACAGTTAACTCAATCACTTCATTCATAGTTTCAAAAACCTATGGCACATGGCAAGCACTCAGGACAAGCATTTCACTGTTTAGCTCCGCAACACATGCACGCACATTTCCCAGCCTGGCCCAGGTCTTCGACCCGCCCGATAAATTCCCTTCATTAAGACAGAGCGGCGGGCCCTTACCTGGTTAGGAGGAGGAGGAGGAGGTGTTTATTTCAACTAATGTGAGAAATCATTCTTTTATGAATGTATTTCTTACATTAATTTAAAAATTATTTCCTTTGTCAATTCAAAATTTTCAATAATTCGCTCCTTAACTTTTATTCAATCGTGCTTATGTTTTTGTTTTGTTATTTTTCAGCATCCCTGTGATCTCGTAAGTCGAATCTTACTTAAATATTTTGAACTGAGGCGAAAGGGGAGGCTCCCAAATATGACCAGGCCCTCCCGAACTCGTTAGGGCGACCATGTTTTAACAGGTTTTAAGGCTCGTTGTTCTGAGCAGGCCAATCAAATACTTGAACACCTTTTCAAGAAACAAGCTGCAGTGTTAATTACCGTAATTCAAATACTCTAAAGCAGGAGTTCTTAACCTATGGGTCGCAGGCAGGGCCGTAGTGTGCCTTTCCGGGGCCATGGGACAGACGTTTCCTTCGGGGACCCTTTTTGAAAGAGTAATTATTATGCAAAACGAATACTAACTTTTTTGTGGGGGGGGGGGGCTTCAGTTGGCTTGAAGTCCTGGGGCAGTGCCCCGATTGCCCCCAACCTAGTTACGGCCCTGGTCGCAGCGGCTTCCGAGATGGGTCGCATAAACCCACTTGCAGCCGAGTATTCAGGACAGAAACGTCATTCGCAATGTCTTTTCCAAATGAATTTACTTTCAGCCAGAGAGTTTTGGGCTTTGGTTCACGATCCCAATTTGATTCGCAATGATTTCTGAAATGTGACGTACAAACCCTCTTAAAGCCAGAGACTACTGAGCTATGGGTCACGACCGAAAATTGATTCGCATTGTCATCCGAGATGGGTCGTAGACACCCTCTAACGGTCGAGGACTCTCCAGCTATAGGATCACGACCCAAACTTGATTCGCAATGGCTTCCAAGAAGAATCGTAAAAACCCTTTTATAACCAGGGATTCTATAGTCAGCGACTTAAGAGGGGGGATAACATTTGAATATTATATATGAAAAGCAAAATTTATTCAAAATTTCCGAAACCATGAAGTTTTTGGGTTCGGTTTATAAATTATGCATAGTACCTAAGCATCGTTGGTAAATTTAATAAGTGATTAAAAAAATATCACTTTTACCGATGATTATTCATAATATCAAACATCGCGTCACTGTTAAACATGATAAATCTTTTTTTATATACTATGCATGTTAATTCATACATGTATTGCATACATGTATCTCATTGGCTCGCTCACCCTCTAATGAGCCCACTCACTTTCTCCTCACTCGATCATCAGCATTCTCAAGCATTCAATTGTTCACTCACCAGCTAACGAACTCACTCACTTGCTCACTCGATTAGTCACCTACTTGCCGAATAATGTGGCTCACTCACTTATTTGTTTGCTCATTAATTCACTCACTCACTTGTCATTCGCTTACACAGTTGCTCTCTAATACGTTAGATCAGTTGCTCAATAACGCGATCACTCACAAACTTCTCACTCGCTTGTTTACTAAATGAGTTACTTACTCACTCTTTCACCTTAGTAACTCCCTCGATTTTTATCGGATCATCACTCACTCACTCACTCACTCACTCACTCACTCACTCACTCACTCACTCACTCACTCACTCACTCACTCACTCACTCACTCACTCATTTGTTCACTCACTTGATCACGAACATGCTCACCCAATTAATCAATAACGCTCTCTATCATTTGCTCACTTCCTTACTTACTCACTCATTCGCTCATTCACCCATTCAATCTCTCACTCACTCGCTCACTCTTTTACCAGCTTGATAACTAGCTCATTCATTTGCTCATAACCTCCCTCTCCCTTGCTCATAGACTTACTAGCTTTTGATGTTAAGCTCACTTCCTTTATCGGTCGCTCACTTCCTTACTCGCCCACTCACTTTCTCACCAATGTTACCTCACTTGCTCATTAAAGAGTTCAATCATTTATTCAACCACTCGTTAATGCTCTCGTTCACTTGTTCAATCAACAAAAACCATTACAGTTCCGCAAACAATATTCCAATCGGCCGAGAAAATTCCACTCTAAACACGGTAACAAAAAACTTCTCTTGAAACACGGTCATGAAAACTATACTGCAAACAGGGTTACAGAAACTCCATATAAAACACGGTTACGAAAACCATCCTAAAACACGGTCACGAAAACCATCCTAAAACACGGTAACGAAAACTTCACTTCGAACACGGTCACGAAAATTATACTGCAACATGGTTATGGAACGATCCTTTGACACACGGTTATAAATAACCACATTGGCTCATGGTCACCGAGTGCAATAATCAGAATTCGGTTTTGGTCATCAAAACGACGTGCATTTTTAAATGCCATTTGGTAATTGATCATTACGGCTTATGCACACACATCCGTCACAGCAAGCTAGTGAGCATGAGCAAAGTGAGTGAATGAGCAAATCATGAGCAAGTGAGCATAGGAGTTAGTGGATGAGTAAATCATGAGCAGGTGAGCATAGGAGTGAGTGAATGAGCAAATCAGTGTACATGTGAGCACAGAAGTGAATGAATGAGAAAATCAGTGTGCAAGTACGCATGGGAGTAAGTGAAGGGGAGAATCAAAGTGTGAGTGAACAAATGAGTGAATGAATGAGCAAATGTACAAATGAATGAGGTAATGAGCTAATGTACAAATGAATGAGGGAATGAGCTAATGTACAAATGAATGAGGGAATGAGCTAATGTACAAATGAATGAGGGAATGAGCAAATGTACAAATGAATGAGGGAATGAGCTAATGCACAAATGAAGGAGGGAATGAGAAAGTTCGTGAGCAAGTGGGTCATAAGGGTGAGTAAATGAGCAAATCAGTGAGCAAGTAAGCACAGAAACTAATAAAGGTGCAAATATGTGTGCAAGGGAGCACATGAGTGTGTGAGTGAGCAAACCAGTGAGCACAGAAGTGAATGAAAGAGAAAATCAGTGTGCAAGTACGCATGGGAGTGAATGAGAAAATCAGAGTACAAAGGAACCAATGAGTGACTGAATATGCAAATAAAAAATGAATGAAGGAACGAGCACGTTTTTAGAGCAAGTGGGTCTTGAGAGTGGGTGAATAAAGTTGTAAGGAATGAAAATTATTAATTAAATACTGTATGTTTTGAATGAAAGTTACCAATTAAGCAATGCAAAGAAAAGTTTGTCGGAAAAATTACATCTCCTCTAACATTGCCCCCCAAAAAGAGCGCTATTTTTTGATTTCGTTTTTTGAAGCTCTAGTTTCACGAGCCAGTTCTCAAAACGTTTTTTGTCACCCAAGAGCTTTTATGTCCAAGTATTGAATGTTTAAAACGAGGTCACTTCACACAGCTTTTGAACTCAAGCACATCTTTAAACAGTAAGAAGCCGAGGCTATCTTTTACCAGTTTTGCTGATGGAGAAAAAATTAAACTTATCTCTATATATTTCTTTTATTCCATTGATTCTTTTTTCCAGCATAAGTGATAGGACATGTGTGACCTATATTAAAGATATTATAAGATTTTTTTATTATTGGGTAATCCTAGATTATAAGATTTTTTGAACGTGGCAGGGAAATCTTTTGTACTATCTTTGTAATGCGGTGTTTGTCAACCTTTCTGGAAACAAGGTCCAGTAAAATGTCCGAAACAATTTGACGGACCACTTGTGTCCCGTATTACGGGAATTCCTCTAATTTTTATTGTACCATTTTTTTTTGTATTTGTCCCCTCTTTTCAACGATATTTATTTGAATTTATAATATTTACTTTATCAAAATTATGTTGATAATTATTCAAAAATTATAAATATCCACCATCGCACATTTTGTCAGATTTAACGTATCGTTCTGAATTTTTTTTTTTGGAATCTTAATTACGATTTGTGATTGTTCCTACTTCTGGCAATGCTTTTGATGACAATTTGCGATGCCCTATATTTTATAGGGCATCGCAAATTTTATAATTAATCCCTATATTTTATAGGGCATCGTATTATTAAGGTCACAGTTTTCCGTATTTTTTCTCAATGAAATATGGTCATCAGATAATAATTTGAATATTTTTTCCAGAATATCGTCGTGGACCACAGGTTGAGAAAAGCTGCCGTGAAGTACTGAGATAAAGTACTATATTTGACGTTGAGCCAGTAGCGGCTCGTCGCCAAAATATTTGGAAGAAACTTGATTTTTCTCACCCACCTTGTCGTTATCCAAGGAGGTTATATTTAATACATTAAAGGAGATTGCAATACCAAGGAGGTTATTCTTTCCTCCATGGTCGTTATCAATATTACCAAAAACTGCCCGGACCGAGGCTAGCGTTAGTTAACGAAAGGATGGACCAATCAGATAATTTTCTCTGCTGCTGATAATCATCATCATCATTATCAACGAATGCTGCCGCACGTGCGTTGGTATTATTATTATATTTTTGTGTTTAGGGAAAACGCACACAAAATGACTTTTGTAAGCTATATACGTATATTATTTTTAATTCATACGGATCCTTTACATTTTCGTCAAATGGCTGAGAAAGAGGTAGGCTGTGCGAAAGCCTCGTAGATACTACACTGCTCAAAACAATTAGGGGAGTACATGGTTTTAACAAAATTACGCAAAGATGTATACCGATAAGTAACATAAAATGAATCATCCATAATTTAAAGCCTAGCAGGAAACGGAAGAAGAAAACTTCATATGCAAATCAAAGTTCATGACGTCAAAAACCAGGAAAAGGAGATAAGGGCAGAAATCGGGATGTTGCAGAAACGTCTGTTTTACTGCCGTAACTGTGATATTCGATTGCGCAGTATTTTTTTTTTTTGAGACAAGGTGACTTGAGGATGTCTCAACAACGTGATTTACCGGAATCCATGGCATGGCGTGTTATAGGCAGACTGGAATCCGGGCAAACACAACGTAGTGTCGCGGACGCTGTTGGAGTCGCCAGAAGTGTTGTTGCAAGGCTGTGGAATCGATTCCAAGAAACAGGAAATGTTAGACGTCGACCAGGGCAAGGTCGGCCACGCGCCACTACAGCAACTGATGACCGGTATGTACGGTTAACAACCCGTCGAAACACAACAGAGAATGCTACGCAGCAGGTCGTCCAGCCAAACAGTACGTAATCGGCTTCATGAGGGAGGGCTCTATGCAAGTAGGCCAATAGTCTGCATTTCGTTGACCCCACGCCACCGTGCGGCCCGAAGAAGATGGGCTGCTGAACATCGAGATTGGGAGCAACATGAGTGGAGCCAAGTGCTGTTTACAGGCGAGTCCCGATTCAGTCTGGAGTGTGACACCCGACGTGTTCTGGTATGGAGGGACAGGGGCACTCGAAATAACCCCGCATTCGTTCGTGAAAGGTCACAATACAGACGAGCTGGTTGGATGGTATGGGGTGGAATCAGCATAGGCGGACGTACGGACCTGCATATCATTCGGAATGGCACTTTGACGGCCCGAAGGGTATGCAGACGAGATACTGCGACCTCATGTCATCCCTTACGCTGGAGCCATTGGAGATTCCTTTGTTTTCCAGGATGATAATGCCCGACCGCATAGAGCTCGTCTGGTGGAGAACATGCTTGAAGCTAAAACAATACAGCGTATGGAATGGCCAGCGTGCTCTCCTGACCTGAATCCAATCGAGCATGTTTGGGACATGCTCGGACGACGCATTGCTGCGCGACCAAGGCCGCCTGTTACTGTCCGATGCTTGCAGATTGCACTTCTTGAGGAGTGGAACAGTATTCCCCAAAGTCTGATCGATAACCTCATCGCATCCATGACAAACAGGTGTGCAGCAGTCTTAGCTGTTCGAGGAGACCACACGCCCTATTAAAACTCACGCATCATGTCTGAACAGTACTTTTTTTTATCGTTTACATGTAACCAAATTGTTGCCCTAAATCATCTTTTCATGTTTTTTCCATATTTTCAAAGAATTAAAGCTTAATTCCAAATTATTTACGTCTTTTTTCTGTATTGCGCACTGATACGCGTGTACTATCCATTGTATGCCAATACGTGGCTGTCTCGCACGGCTTTCTTCACTTTTTTGCTTGCTCCCCTAATTGTTTTGAGCAGTGTACTTCAAGGGTACTTCTAGGAGGCTTTGGCTATGCACGCACATCAAATTCATGCAGGGAAATTTTCTAAATTATTACGTTTAAACAATATAATGTTCATATAATTTTCAAAACAACTCTCAAAAATTTCATCAAATTCTCATATTTTTACATGTTTAAATTACCGTCTTCATATTAAGATAAAATCAAGAACAAGTAACTTTTGGTTTGAATACTTTTGAGTACTCAAATCGACCTATAGATGATAGATGGCGCGGTATTTTTAGAGGGTCTCTCTCTCTCAAAAAAAAATCGCAATCTTCCGTTGGCAACGGAAGTTGATACCGGTTTCTGTTTATCGCAAAGAAGTGCGATTGGCGGAGAACATTCCAGAAGATTTTCCCTCCCTCCGTACGGTGGCACTGCCAACTTGGAAACTGTGAAATGGAATTATGCGGAATATTATTTTTCTCGAAGTTTCGACCGTACCTATAAATAGTGAGGTGATCACAAGAGGGGGAGAGAGTTGTTGGATTAAATGCTGGATAAGTTAAACCTGATCTGGTTAGCGTGTATCTCTGCTTGTAAATACATGTAAAAATTGATGTCCTGTGAATAAATTTGTAACGTTCTGCGAAGTGTAAGTTATAGCGGCGACATCGTACGGAGGGGAAGAAAATGTTCTGGAATGTTCTCCGCCAATCGCACTTCTTTGCGATAAGCAGAAACCGGTATCAACGGCGGTTGGCAACGGAAGATTGCGATATATATATATTTTTTGAGAGATTTATGGTTCGTAACAATATTATACAGTCACAAAAAGTTTTCGGTTAAAATTCGATTAATCGATTAAAAAATTTTACTAACCAGTTAAAAATTTTAATCGATTCCCAGCCCTAATTGTCACCAATTACAGAGAAAAACTCCTGAATTTTCTGACACACACACATATAAAAAAACCTATTATCCAAGGGGGTGCGGGAAGGAAAAAAAATTCGGAACCACTGCTTTAAACGTATCTCATAGTGTCAGAATTTCATTTATGTTCATATAAAGAATCGTTTCAGTTATTGTAAATACTGTATAATGTAACTTAAACGGGGGACCCCCCTTTTCTCTGATACGGTCACCCCTCTTTTACGGACAATTTTTTTCGTCCCCACGAGTGTCCGTAAAAGAGGGAGTTTTACTGTACTAAATGAGTCGGATTGACGATTTTGACTCGGGCTTATTTTCGGGGAAACACGGTAGAGAGAGAGAGAGAGAGAGAGAGTTATACCTCTCTCTCTCTCAAGATAGATAGCTCAGAAAAGAGAAGAACATTAAGTTATTCTCATCATCTCATCCAAAATATCGATTGAAAATAAAATCTAATCATCTATATATATAAAATTGATTTTCTGTCTGTCTGTGTGTATGTATGTTCTCTATACAAATCTACAATTTTAGATCGATCGTCGCCAAATTTTGCATATATACCAAATGGGACCTGACTTAAACGATAGGTTACTTTAAAATTTCGTCAGAGCAGGGAAAGTGCCACAAATGGGCAAAAAACTGTCGGGCAACAATGGTTTTTGGACCTCAACAATCACTTTCCGAACGTTTACTTTGGTTACCGTGGTTCCCTAGCAATGCGTTTAAGACGTGTGTATGCCTTTACAATGGTTTGTCATTTCTTCAACGCTGTCAGTATATGTATAATATTTATGCCTTTACAGTGGTTTGCCACTTTATTCAATCCTCCCAGTAATGAGAGCTTTTTGAATAGACACCATCATCAGCATCACTTTGAGGGTCAGGCAAAGCATGATGCCCCATAGAAATCAGTGTTAAAATTGCCGATTTTACTGTAGAAATGCTGAAATTTTGTGGAGTTTTCTGTCACATCAATAATTTTAAAAATTGCATTTAATTCTAGATTTCTGAAATATTGAGTTCGATTAGAGATATACGAAGCCCAGGAGATTAAAAATGAAGTAATTAGCCCCGGTCCTACTTTTGAGTTGGATATTCATGCAATAACATTGATTTCAACTTTTTATTTATATCTTCTCAAGCATGAAAATTAATGTCTCCGTATTGTCTTTTGATATTCAACTGCATAAATTCATAGTTTAGGATGTTTTAAAATTAATTATGGGCCCGTAAAGTACATCGAAGAAATTCCACAGCTTCAATTAAGCATTTTTGAAAGCTGAAACTGGCAGATTTAATAACTTGAAATGCAGGGGGAGGGAATCGAAATACCTAGCACCCCTTAAAAAAGAAAAAAAATATATATTCGTTTCTATGTTTCTTTAAATCTAGATTTGTTTATTTCATGAAGTTGCGCAGGAAGTCGCCATATTGGTTAACTTAGACACGGTTTGCATCTCCCGCAAAGAAAGAGGGAGATATCACGTGATCCAAACAGCCTCATTGAAGAAAACCCGGGCAACGCCGGGTATTATAGCTAGTCATCAAATAAAATCTTCATCCACAACCTCTCGGGAGCCATTGATAAAAACCTACAAATTGATATCCTTTTCCTAGATTTGTCTAAACCCTTTGATAAAGTTCTCCCATGATAAACTTCTGCTTCAACTCCCCAAACTTGGCCTCAACGTACAATCACTTAATCGGATGGAGGCTTTCCTAAAACATCGTAAAAAGTTAGTCCATTTTAATGATCACAACTCCCCATCCTCCCCCGTATAGTCTTGGACCCCTCAAGGATCGGTTCTCTCCCCGTTACTTTTCTTAATTTACATCAATGACCTCCCAGAATCCCTCAACTGCACCACTAGATTATTTGCTGATGACTGTGTAGTTTACCACTGTGTAGTTATATCATTGACTGTGAATCGAACCAAGAACTTCTCCAACATAATCTGGCTTCCATCTCGGATCGGTGTTCTTCATGGCAAATGCCAATCAATATCTCAAAAATGGTTCACATGAAAGTTACCCGTAAATAACTTCCTCTTGGGTACTCTTAATCCATCAGTAATTTAACGTTATCCCAAGTTTCCCAAATCAAATACTTCGGTGTCATAATCTCAGCCGACCCACGTTGGAACAAACATGTTGACTACGTTTACCAGAAGTGTCTTAACAAACTTTTCTTCCTCCGCCGCAACCTTTAAACACTCCACTCGGGATATCAGACTACTCTGTTACCAAACTTATATCTCCCCCGTTCTTTTTTACGCCGCTGAAATCTGGGACCCTTACACCTCCAGTAACAGTGGCGTCGGAGCCGGGGGTGCTGTGGGTGCTCGAGTGATCCACAGTGATCCAAGTGATCCAACTACTGTGATCCACAGTGATCCAAGTGATCCAACTACTGTGATCCACAGTGATCCAAGTGATCCAACTACTGTGATCCACAGTAGTTTGTGGCATGGATCCGAGCATCCCGAGAGTTGATTCAGAAATTGAAATTTCCGATATGAAACTAAAGACGAGCACCCACAGTTTAGAAACACTTCCGACGCCCCTGTCCAGTAATGTAGACAAAAACTCGAATCAATCGAAAATAAATCCACCCGATCTGCTCACAACTGCTGGTCATCTTTCGTTTCCGTGTGCAAAAACGAACTTTATCTCCTCCCCCTCTCTACTCTTCGTCTCATTTCTTCATTTGCATTGTTATATAAAATTTTCCATGGCAATTCAACATACGTACTTCTGGTATCTTCGCCAAACCATCCTACATCTCTCGAAGACTCGATCAATATCTTAAAATACAACATATTTTTGCTTCCACTTTGCCTGCTTTAAATACAGCTTCTTTCCTCATACCATTGGTGAATGGAACAAACTCCCAGGGGTCATTCAAGTATTACGTCAGTATCGAAGGGGGAGGGGGTTTCGGATTTGCTGACTTTTGATGACAAGGGGGAGGGGGGTTTGGATAATGCTTACATCATAAACCACCCTTTACGAAAATATTAAATATTCTTAATGGCATCTTACTCGATGCCCCAAAAACGAGAAAAACCTTTCGATAGTTTGCGGGCACTTGAAGCACCATTCCCCCCTATTGAGAAGTGCCCCACAGAGCCATTTTAGTGATCTCTAAATGCTTCGCGGACCCAAGTGATCTGGAAATATGTCCGGGCCGCTTAAGTGCTGTGCAACTGTGCCACGCATCACTCAAGTGATCCGTAATTATATGCCGCGAATCACTTAAATAAACTGAGAATGTGCCGCGGGTAACTTGAGCGATGTAGAACGGCACTGGGGGGCCACTTAAGTGCTCTAAAACTACGTCACATGTCACTCAAGGGATCTTTAAATGTGTCACGGATTGCTTAAAGCCCCGTTCACATGTGCAAGATTGGGGATAGCTTTGGTGGTAATTACCGGCGTGACAACTTTTTTCCCCTCGTAGGGAAGGAAAAGGTGGGAGAGAAGCTCATCAGAAAAAGCCCATCTTTCTTGGGGTGGATTGGAGGTCGACACCGACCTTCTCTCCCATAATCCTTTGCGCCGCGAAAACTGCTATAAGCTCCTTCGTCAACCATCTTGAATCAATCACTTCCGTTCAACCAACGTAACCAGTGACGACTTCCGGAAAGAAGAGGGGGATTATCGGCATAAACTTAACGACATGTGAACGGTTTGTAGCGAAAATCCCCGTTACCGGGAACTTCCCGGGATGTTTTACTGTACACGTGAACGGGGTTCAAGTGTTCTGGAACCGTGTCCTGGGTCATTTAAGTGATCTGAAAATGTGCCACGGGCCACTTAAATGTTCTGGAATTGGGACACTTAAGCTATCTGTAAATGTGCAGCTTAGTTCATTTTTACAAAATTAGGTGTTTGAGGAGGGCAGACCGCATCAGGGGGGGGGGGGGTTGAAGGTTGCTTACGTCATCAACCACCCTTTTTTGAAGATATGAACTATTTTAAGCTGCTGACGGGGGGGAGGGGAGTCAGTGCTTCGCTGACCTTTGCTGACGAAGGGGGGGGGGTCGAAAAATGACAGAAAATCTGCTGATGTAATACTTGAATGCCCCCCTCCTCAAAAAGCTCTATTGTGTCGAATCACCCACTATCACTAGTTTCTTGTCCAATATCATACAATATCTTCGTCATTTTCAATCGCATTTTCTTGTATGGGCCCCAGGGCCAACAATATTGTATAAATAAATAAATAATAAATAAAGATTGTCATTTCCTCTAATGGTTAATTTTTTTTCTCTCGGAGGAGATACAATCTGTATATAAATAACAACGTTTAAAATACGCACCTGCGAGTTTAAACGTCCACGTGATTTTCCACATGAGTCAAGTAGTAAATATTGAAATAAAAAAAATGAAAAAAAGAGGGCGTTGGTAGCAATTGTTCGGATAGAAATTTCGAGATATTATTTCCTTTCGCGTGTGAAATTGACGTGAACGTAGACGAAAGTGTTAAACATCTGGTAGAACGACGCGGTTTTTTGGAAATTGACATCTCGGTGACATCTCTGTGTATTGTTGTTGTCGTATGATGTTTGTGTGCATATACATGTGTATGTATATATATATATATATATACATTGCAACATCTGTCGAATGTCGTTATAAATAGTGTGGCAGTCATATCTCTGTCTGATACATCCGTTTGCTGACACGTTTCAAAACGGTAAGTGTTCTTGTACCTGGTTTCCCCCTCCATGGCGTATTTGTGGAAGTGTGAATGCGACATGAATCTTAGCATGTTTCCTATACTCGGTTGTAACGACATCTCTGCTTTAACGCCAATGATTGGCGGTTTCGGTGATCCTCATAAATAGGGATAGGATTTTGTTTTTTGATCGACAGAAATATGCTCCATAAAAAATTCATTTATGCCCTGAAAAAATTCAAAATATGCCTTTATAAATGTGCTGACCATATTTCTTTAAGGAAATTACAGGAAATCTCGCCAATCATTGACCAAAATGATCCCAAAGGCACGCAAATAAAATTGCCAATTGTCGCTAACGTCGCCGAAAAATAGCCAACCACTGCCGAAAACGACGCCAAAGTTAAGTGAAACTTTGGATTGTTGCTAATATGTCCGAAAAATTGTCAATGTGGGGATATGAATGATGAAAGATAATTCCGAAATTAATGAAAAAGAAAAATTCTAGTTTTAATGAAAGAGATAATTTCAGTTAAAAAATAAATGAAAGAAATAATTCCAGCATTAATGAAAGATAATTCCGAAATTAATGAAAGATAATTCCGAAATTAATGAAAGATAATTCCGAAATTAATGAAAGATAATTCCGAAATTAATGAAAGATAATTCCAAAATTAATGAAAGATAATTCCGAAATTAATACAATTAGTACATTTCAATGGAGAAATTGCCGGGCACGAACTGTGTTATTCACCGAGTCACGTGATTTCGTTGCATTCGATGTCGCTGCCGTCGCGGCGGCTGGTTGCTCCCTCCAGTAATATAAGCTCGATGATTATAACTAGAGCCCGGATTATATGCAAATGTACATGTGCATATGCATTTGCATATTTTGGCCTTTTTCAGCATTAACGCATATAAATGCATAAAATCAAAGTATTTTAAGAATAAATGCATATTTTTTTTTTGAAGCTTTATTTAAGCGCAATCACTATTTTATAAATTTTCAAATATATAAATAATTTTTATAATATTTTCATAACATCATTTTTCCCCTCAGGTGGCATTTAGTAGATTAATAGAGATGTTGAGATGTTTGTAATACAGTCAAATCTCGTTAGTGCGTCGCCCGGTTAACACGTCACTCCGCTTACCGAGTCACTTTTTGGAAGTCCCGATTGTCATCGGGTAGGAATTGGCACAGCTATGGCTTACTCCGTTTAACGAGTCCCCCCGCTTACTAAGTCATATTTTTGCTCTCCCAAGAGTGACTCATTACAAGTACAAGTACAAGTACAAGTACAACGCCACAACAGGCAAATTGCCCAACGAGGTGGCTGACTTAAGACCCTCATAGATCCCCGAGCCATTCCCCCCCCCCCGGAACCCCCAATGAATCGGTACATGCGGGAATGTGCGTGTACGTGTAGTGCAACCTGACGTAAAGGTTTTTTTTTTTTTGTTTCTGTGTAATGCTTGTTATGTGTAGTGCTGCCATCTGCCATCAGTTTTTCTAACTATGAGTGAAGTGTTATGATTGAATGATTTATCGTTGTAGGACTGTTGCTCTCTGTGGCGAGACTTTTTAACGGGGAGATCGGCTCGCATTTGCGCCTTGAAGTTGGGAACCACAGAAAACCAACTTCAGCCGACCGATTAACGAGGTTTGACTGTACTGTATTTTCAAAATGCCAAACTTTTATCTCTCGTAAGGTTTAAGGTTTTTCTCTCTCAGTTTAATGCATATTTTGGAATTTTAAGTGCATATTTTGACATTTTTTAGTGCACATTTTGGCATTTTTAAGTGCTTATTTTGGCATTTTTAAGTGCTTATTTTGGCATTTTAAGTGCTTATTTTGGCATTTTTAAGTGCTTATTTTGGAATTTTAAGTGCCCATTTTGGCATTTTTAAGTGCCCATTTTGGCATTTTTAAGTGCACATTTTGGCATTTTTAAGTGCATATAATCCGGGCTCTCTATAACCATAGATTAAAGATATATATATATATACTATTATTACTCTATGGTTATAACCCATTAGTTATTGGGTCAAATCAAAAGCTGAAAACACTTTTCCGGATCACTTTTTCACAAGGAATCGACACGTGTGCAATTATTGGGCGGTCGGTATTGCCCACCCTGTATAAGACTAAATTATGTGAATCTTTTTCCCATCATGCGAGTGAACACGAGTGTTTTCTTTTTCCGTGTTTAGGTGACGTCAATCAAATTGCGATGAAATACGTGCTGCTGTGTCTAGCGTTTGCTCTTGCCGTATGCATGGCGGACACTGATTATGACCCGAATGTGGCCGTGGGTAAGAAATTAACCCTGATGTTTCTCATGTATTTTATAATGGCGCGAACTGAGACATAACGAGTGACTTCAAAAACCATCGATTATATAAGTTAGCTGCATATTTGGTATTGTATTTATGAGACGTTATTTTTACCGGCAAGATAGCTCCCAGTGATCTTCATACTTCAGTGACAAGATATAAAACCACATAAGGAAGGGGGGGGGGGATATGCGATAGAACCCAACATGTGGTACGCATACCCGCTCGTAATACGTGATGGGCCATTCACGGTTACGATAAAAATAATCATAGATGGCGGGGAAAAAAACCGAGTAAAGTAGTAAAAAGATGCAAAACATTAATCATAGTACAGTATACGGGGAGGTACGCAAGCCTCATAAGAATTTTCGGGAGTAGGCAGCTCTCATACGCAATTCTAGGGGCAAGCAAGCCTCCTCCCCATTTATAGGTATACATAAGCCAACGACGTATTTGTAGGCGTACATAAGCCAACGACGTATTTGTAGGCGTACATAAGCCAACGACGTATTTGTAGGCATACATAAGCCTCCTACACATTTATAGGCATACATAAGCCTCCTACACATTTATAGGCATACATAAGCCTCCTACACATTTATAGGAATACATAAGCCTCCTATACATTTATAGGCATGTATAAACTTCCTACAAGAGGTACGTTCGAATTATATGTATTCCTATGGTGGGTTAGCAAGTATCCTGCACATTTCTCGGGACATGTAAGTTTATTACACATTTATAGGCATACATAAGCCTCCTACACATTTATAGGAATACATAAGCCTCCTATACATTTATAGGCATGTATAAACTTCCTACAAGAGGTACGTTCGAATTATATGTATTCCTATGGTGGGTTAGCAAGTATCCTGCACATTTCTCGGGACATGTAAGTTTATTACACATTTATAGGCATACATAAGCCTCCTACACATTTATAGGAATACATAAGCCTCCTATACATTTATAGGCATGTATAAACTTCCTACAAGAGGTACGTTCGAATTATATGTATTCCTATGGTGGGTTAGCAAGTATCCTGCACATTTCTCGGGACATGTAAGTTTATTACACATTTATAGGCATACATAAGCCTCCTACACATTTATAGGAATACATAAGCCTCCTACACATTTATATGCATGTATAAACTTCCTACAAGAGGTACGTACGAATTATATGTATTCCTGGGGGGGTTAGCAAGTCTCCTGCACATTTCTCGGGGCATGTAAGTTTATTACACATTTTTAGGCACGTACGAACGTCCTACACGTTTCTAGGCATACGCTTTTTTTTTTACCCCAGGCAAACGCCGGATACGTAAGCTTCCGCATATTTCTAGCAGAACACACGTCCCACGCATATCTTGGGGTGCACCCTGCACGCGTATCCTACGTATATCTCGAGTACATATGAGGATGCCTCTTACACATCTCCAAGGGTGCGTAAGCTTCCTACGCGTTTCCCGGTGTACGAACGCTTCCCGCGCATGTCTTGGGGGTACGCCAATTGGATCCAATGGATATATGGAAAGGCTGGGAGCCATTATGTCTGTATTTCCCGCAAAGGGGGAATCTGCATCGAAATGCATAGTAAAGTCGAAACTGCATTTGCGATACCACGCCAATACATGGCGGTAGATTTCGCCTTTTTTTTAGCCGGCATAAGGAAAGCAGGGAAAATCCGTATTACTGTAATTCTGAGACACGCAATGATAACGCTTAGGAAAATCTTTTAAAAAAACGCTATTTTATTAAGAAATTCGTTTCTCAACTGGATCAAATGGTTCAGTTCTTTTTCTTTGGAAGCGTAAATGTAAGCTTACTTCCTGTGAAAAAGTAACCAACGTAACTTTCAAATGTTCTTGTTGTAATTCTGTGTTATTTTAGACGAACCAGCCCCAGAGGGTTTCGATGATGCAGAACAATCGGTGCTCCTCAAAGATCCCAACCAGGTGCTCGAGGAACTGAAACCGGAAGTGCTACTCAAAGATCCAAACCAGGACAATGGCAATGAAAAAAGATCCAAAGGTGACGCAAACGGTTATGACTCTAAAATTATTTCTTAACCCCCAAAGTATTTGAATGTTTGCATCAAACTATGGTGATAGGAAAATAAATGTCAACTTTTCCTTCCATTAAAAACAGTTTTGAGAAATCAATTCTAACTTAATTTCTATCAATCTGTATATACATGTAAAATTAATTTTCCCTGTGTGCGTGTGTTCTCTATACAAATCTACATTTTTAGATCTATCGTCGCCAAATTTTGCATATATACCAAATGGGACCCGAGACTTGAAACGATAGGCTGCTAAGTTTGTCAGAGCTGGGTAAATGCCCGAAATGAGCGAAAAACTGTCGGGCAACAATGGTTTCTGTTCTTCAACAATCACTTTCGGAATGGTTACTTTGGTTAACGTGGCTCCCTAGCAATGCGTTTCGGACGTATATATGCCTTTACAATGGTTCTCCATTTCCCTAATCCTGTCAGTATTATGTATAATAGTTTATTCCTTTATAATGGTTTGACCCTTTTCCCAATCCTCCCAGTAATTGAAGTAAACCCGGGCAGCTCCGGGTATTGTAGCTAGTCTATATAATGTACTATATAAAATTGATTTTCTACGTGTGTGTGTGTGTTCTCTATACAAATATACATTTTTAGATCGCCAAATTTTGCATATATACTAAACGGGACCCGAGACTTGAAACGATAGGCTACTTTAAAAGTTTGTTAAAGCTGGGCAAATTCCCAAAATGAGCGAAAAACTGCCTGACAACAATGGTTTTTGCGCCTCAATAATCACTTTCGGAATGTTTACTCTGGTTAGCGTGGTTCCCTAGCAATGCGTTTCATACATGTATATGTCTTTACAATGGTGTGCCATTTCTTTAATGCTGCGAGTATTATGTATTATAGTTTATATGCCTTTATAATGGTTTGGCACTTTTTCAATCCTCCCCCGCCCCCCGGGTTTTTATTTATTGCTTTTTTAGCAATAAATTCAAATTTCATAGAGTGTTTTGAGGTATGAGAATTTTCTTTGGATATGAAATAATATGAAATGTGTTTAGTTTTCACGTTTAACTGCACAAAAATTAATCTCGTCTTTTCCCATCAAAATCAATCGTTTGGAAAATTTCGTTCCCATGTCTTTTTTACATTTTACAATCGCGTGGAATATTGTGCATTTCAAGTGGAATAACTAGCAAAGTTGAGCATTCAAGGAATTTCAGTCTACCCTGTGCACAGGGTTACCTTTACTAGACTCGAGGCCCTGTGCCAAAATGATAAACAGAGACCCCCCCCCCCCGCCTTACCGTTAGCTCCGATTTTCTTCTTCTGTGAGAGAGAGTGGAAATCTAAAATTCAGAAAATGGAAATCGTGTAATTTCGGGATAAATGCAAGAAATAATTCCAGAATTGATGAAAATTTAGAATTCCAGATTACAAAATTGGAAAAAAAAAACAGCATTAAATGCTGGAAAACCGTTTTACCCGTATATTTAATGCTATTTTCCCCCCAATTTCCCTCCGATTTCCGAATTCGAATATCTCAGGTGAGTATTGCACTTAGAAACGTAGAATTTTTTTTAGTTCTCATCAGGAGCAAAACAAGGCAACAACTTTCTGACTGGGATTTCGGGCAGCACACGGGTTCTTTGTAATAAATGATATTTTCCAAATTGACTTTTCAATTAATATAAATTAGCTAGCTATAATACCCGGTGCTGCCCGGGGTTTCTTCAATTTTTGGGAGGATTGAAAAAGTGACAAACCATTATAAACTATTATAAATTTACCGACAGGATTAAAAAAACCCCATTAATGACAAACCATTGTAAAGACATAAACACGTCTGAAACTCATCGCTAAGGAACCACGGTAACCAAAGTAAACATTCTGAAAGTGATTGTTGAGGCCCAAAAACCATTGTTGCCCTACTGTTTTTCGCCCATTTGGGGCATTTGCCCTGCTCTGACGAACTTTCGAAGTAGCCTATCATTCAAGTCCGACCCAATTTCGTATATCAGCAGAATTTGGCGACGATTGGTCTGAAATTGTAGATTTGTACAAGTTTTCTATTTAACAAAAATAAAAAAAAATTTCTGTTCGAACAAAAAATTGACTGAAAATAAGATAAAATTTCTGAAAATTTCATTTTTGAAAAATTGTGAAAAAATCAAATTTCTTTGAAAAATTGTGAAAAAATCAAATTTCTTTGAAAATTGAGAAAAAATCAAATTTCTTTGAAAAATTGTGAAAAAATCAAATTTCTTTGAAAATTGAGAAAAAATCAAATTTCTTTGAAAAATTGTGAAAAAATCAAATTTCTTTGAAAAATTTTAAAAATAATGCGACATTCATTAAACTTTTTAATTCCCAAAAATATGAACTTCATACAAAAATTTTCATGAAAAAATACTTAAATTTTTTTGAAACAAAGCGTTGCACGGATGCAGGGCCGTAACTAGGCTGAGGCCTCCTGGGGCCCAAGCCGAATGTTAGGCCCAACAAAAGTTTACATTTGTTTCGCCTAATAATAATCTTTTCAAGAGGGGTGCCCCCCTCTCAAGGAAAATTCTATCCCTTGGCCCCGAGAAGGCACCCTACGGCCCTGCAGAGATGCCAAAAATGGGTTGGTTCAGTCGCACTCCTTTAAGGCTTAGGACCGTATAGTCTATTAGGCTGCTATAGTTATACAGCGAAGTCGTTAGTGACGTCACACGCTTAACGCAAATTCTTAACGACCCCCTGTGTAACGCTAACTTCAAAAACTTTATTCTTCCCATCACCCGTCGGCCTGTCGTTATCATTTTCACGGAAAAACTCTCTGGGACGAGGATAGCGTTCGAAAAAAAAGAAACGAACCAATCAGATAATTTTCTCAGCTGCTGATAAGTCAGCATAACTATTAACGAATGCTTCAGCACGTGCGTTGGCATTATTACTATCATATTTTTGTGTTTATTTCATGCACGTTCGTGTGTGTTGCCCCTAATTTTTGTAAGGCACACTATATATTTTTTTTCAATTCATCCGGATTCTTTTTATTTTCGTCAAATGGCTGAGAAAGAGGTATTCTATGCACTATAAAATACAAATACAAGGCCACAACAGGCAAAATTGAGGTGACCAGATGTCCCGTATTTCCCGGAACAGTCCCGATTTTTTCTGGCCATCCCGACTTTTTTTTGTAAAAATGTCCCGGTTTTTCTCGTTTTTTTGCAAAAGGCTACTTGAATTTTAATTCTTCATTCACGTCAAAGATTGAAATGACTTTCCAACTCATGAATTACATTCATGATAATTACAACTATAAACAAAAATATTAATCTCGTGTATCTCTTGGTGAGCGTTTGATTTCGTGGAATTCATTTTAATTCACTGCAATTCGCAAGTAATGTTCGAACAGAAAATGCACTCAAGTATTAAAAAAATTTGTTTGTTGAACAAAAAAAATTTACATCGATTTATTGTACTGTAACTTAGTATATACCTACTAGGTGTGCGTGTGTGTAAGGGTGTTTATTGAAATTACACTTCTGTGTACTATACAGAAAGTAACAATAACGAAAACTTCAATGTAACAGCAAGCGGCCATGTTTATTTCCGTAACGCGACCTCAACGACTGCTTTCCTACCGCGTTATCTAACGCCTGGCATGGCATAGCGATAACGACAATGAAGATCGCTAGTAGCGATTTGAGAAGAAATCAACCTTTAGCTATGGTGACGTGTATCTATCCCCCCCCCCCAACGCACCAAAAACCCCCAAACGCGTTTGAAACGAAGGCATAACCATATCAGTGTGGTTAATCATATTAATTTACCCGCAGACCACGGTTCAGAAAACTTGAATTTTTTTAAACATTTTGGTAAGATAGAATTGCTAATATTGCTAAGATGAATTTAGGAAAGAGAGAGAAAATTCAACTGCGCCCTTGTGGGGAATCGAACGCACGTCCACTCACTTGCCGGGTGAGCTCCCTAGATCACTAGACTGCAAAGGCAACGGATATCTCAATCTTTCCTTGGAGCTCGTGTGCACTAAAAGGGACCGTACATGGACGGTCGGACCTAACTCAGGCCAAAGCTCATAATCGCTGACACTGCCACCAGACAGAGACTTATCCGAGGATCATGTCAAAGCTCCACCCGTTCATGTACGGTCCTGTTCAGTGCACACGAGCTCTAAGAAAAGATTCAGATGTCCGTTTCCTTTGTAGTCTAGTGGTCTGGCGCAAGTGAGAGGACGTGGGCTCGATTCCCCGCAAGGACAGTGAAATTTTTCTCTCTCTTTCCTAAATACATCTTCGCATCAGCCAGCTGTTAAAAACCTTCGTATGGAGAGCGGGGAGTGATATTATCTTCTAGAATAGAATTGCTAACGTTGTACACTAATGTATGCTTCGATGCACAAAAATTTAACCTCTCTTTTTTTTTTATCTAGGCACCGTATAACGGGCTTTGAAGAAATGCCATGATGACGTCTTCCTGGGCTTCAGCGACGACGATGACCACGATCGATCGTCCAATAGAATAGTCATGAATATTTTTTTATAAATATAATGAAAATACATTTCTTAACTTATAGATTCAGTCATTAAAAGAAATTAACTGGAAAAATTTATTCTCTTTTCTTGTGTCATTTCGTCACCAGACACTCTTTAAGACTTTTGAGGGGCGTTTACGCCACTGCTCGCTGAACTTGCTGCTCTTGTGAGCAGTACACGAGAGGACAAGTCACCAAGTCACTGTCCGGTTGTCGGTACATCGAAAATGTTTCGAGTCAAAATTTTTAGTCGGACTCTATCCACTGACCCGGACTCTGAGTTGAAGAGAGCTATGGGCCAATTAATGCTAAAGTCATTTTTCTCTTATTAATTCTAAATTCTAATTACAATAAAACCTCCTCAGATGCGGTCACCCCTCTTTTACGACCAAATAATAATTTCCAGTTATATAATAAAAGTATGCATTTCAAATCCCTGATTAACGGTGACCCCTCTTTTACGGATGAATTTTTTTGTCCCGTCGGTGTCTGCAAAAGAGAGGTTTTACTGTATTTCTAAATTTCAATCGATCCCCAATTTTTCTTTCATTTGTCCTGAATTTTCATCGTCTGTGAATTTTTAAGGATTAAGAAATAAATTCTTTTCCATTCATTTCCAAACTTCGTTCCAAATTTACAATATTTCGGAATTTTCACAAATTCTCATTTTTTATTTTCTTTCAATTTTTATGGATTCTAAAATGATTTCATCCATTAATTCAGAATTTTTGAAAATAACTTTACTTAAGAATATTCAGTAATTTTATGAAAGCTTTTTTCATTAATTCTGGAATTATTTTTGAATTAAAAAAAAAAAAATTCAGCAATTATTTCTTCTATTAATTCAGAATTTTCTTTATTTCTGAATTTAAATGCATTCCTAAATTTTCTTTAAATTTGTTTTGAATATTTATGGCCTCTGAATTTTCATGGATTCTAAAATTATTTATTTTATTTATTCTCAAATTTTTATTAGTTCTGAATTTTCATCAATTCTAAAATTTGCTTTCCTTTTGTTTAAATTTTTGCATTCATTATGTAATTTTTTAAATTTGTTCTGAAATTTTCTTTAATTTATTTCGAATCTTTCTTTCATTTATTCTAAATGTTAATTTTTTTCGAATGTTCATAGATTCTGAAGTTATTTTTTTCATCAATTTCGAATTTTAATCAATTCCGAAATTGTTTCTTCTATCGATACTGAATTTTAATCAATCCCTAAATGTTTTTCTCCTATCGATTCCGAATTTTAATCAATCCCGAAATGGTTTTCTTCTATCGATTCAGAATTTTAATCAATCCCGAAACTGGTTCTTCTATCGATACTGAATTTTAATCAATTCCTAAATGTTTTTCTCCTATCGATTCCGAATTTTAATCAATCCCGAAATGGTTTTCTTCTATCGATTCCGAATTTTAATCAATCCCGAAATTGGTTCTTCTATCGATACTGAATTTTAATCAATCCAAAAATTATTTCTTACATCGCTTCCAAACTTTAATCAATTCCGAAATTGTTTTTTCTATCGATACTGAATTTTAATCAATCCCGAAATGGTTTTCTTCTATCGATTCCGAATTTTAATCAATCCCGAAATTGGTTTTTCTATCGATACCGAATTTTAATCAATCCCTTAATGTTTTTCTCCTATCGATTCCGAATTTTAATCAATCCCGAAATTGGTTCTTCTATCGATGCTGAATCTTAATCAATCCCTAAATGTTTTTTCCCTATCAATTCCGAATTTTAATAAATCCCGAAATGGTTTTCTTCTATCGATTCCGAATTTTAATCAATCCCGAAATTGGTTCCTCTATCGATACTGAATTTTAATCAATCCCGAATTTTTTTCTTTTATCGATTCAGAATTTTAATCAATCCTAAAATTATTTCTTACATCGCTTCCAAATTTCAATGAATTCCGAAATTGTTTTTTGTATCGATACTGAATTTTAATCAATCCCGAAATGTTTTTCTTCTATCGATTCCGAATTTTAATCAATCCCGAAATTGGTTCTTCTATCGATTCCAAATTTTAATCAATCCCGAAATTATTTCTTCCATCGATTCTGAAATTATCTTTCCCCATCGACTTTCAATATCACTCATCATCTCTGAACTTATTTCCTTTATTTATTCCAAACTTTCATTATTTCTGAAAAATCTCATCAATTATTGTGGTTTTTCTTAAATCTAAAACATTTCTCCACCAAAAGTATACATTTGTTTAAATTGATTTTTTCTCCCGATATGCCTACTTTTTTAATGCTGATTTTCCTATCAATTTTTTTACATTGGTGCTCAAGGGAACCCCGGAAAAAAATATTTGGGCCCCGAAGCCCCTGGAATCGTTAAGACGGCTCTGGGTACATAAGAGAGAGAAAGAAATCGTAACCGAACCTTTACACGTCGCACAAAATCCACGGCCACGAATATAATCGTAAAATCCTCATCCACCTCTACACACAGGTCATAAAAATCTTAACCTGGAAAAGGTTTCCCCCATCTTTTGTTTTTGGCATTTATTTCGTTTTTACAAGCTTCCTTTCGTTGAAACTGTTGATGAGATCTAGAGTTCATCGTTTCTCATCGTCGTCAAAGTACCGTATAAGATGTCTATACGATAGGCTCTCATCTCTGCGTTCGAGAGTATTATTATTTACTCTCGGAACATCTTGATATCACACCTGAGTTCAATGACCTCTGTAGACACAATAAGGAATGAATACAGTAGACTCTGGGCTATCGGGTCTAATTTGGCGGAAGGGTGGGCCAGATAACAGAGAAGCCGGATAGGCCGGAGTGCTATAAATACTCACTTCCTATCTCCACCCTTTTACCACCAAACAAAACAAGCTTTTTATACCAAAACCCACTCTTATTCACATTTTCTGACGTCTACGTACTGGCGAGTACTGAACCACTTTACTATCAAGGACGTAATATTGCGTCCAAATGCGTCCAGTGGAATAAATTTAAAGAAGTTCTCTCCGTTTTCTTTCCTCTCTCTCATCATTGCGAAGCTTTGTTTAAAAACCCTATACATTTTTTTTCCTCTTCCTTTTTTTCTATACGCTGATGTGATTTCCCCCCCCCCCCACATATGATGTACCTTTCTACTGTGTTCGTATAGGAGTTAAAGAAAACAGGTAGGGTGAGGGTGAAAAGAGAAATCTTTATACCTACTCTCTTAAGTCATGTGTCCACACTTATATACAAAGTCGTGCAACGAATCGCTCGATTTGTTGAGCGACAAGTCGCAGAACATGGGTTGCGTGATTTTGTATATGAGTGCGGGCGTGTTCTGCGACTTAGACGTGCGACTTTTGTCTATGAAAAGTCACAGGTCTAACCAGATTATTTGTTCTTCCTAAGACTGATAACATCATTGACATCGATTATTATTATTATTATTATTATCGATTATTAACATCGCTCCTCCTGTTCACTGAAAGAGTTAATGAAGTTATTGGTATTACTAACTACTTTCGGTGTGTAGTATGCAAAAGTATTGTGCAGTAAACTACTTCACAGGGTGAATTTTAATAATCAACCAATCAATTAGAATTTTTTTGCTATGAATGTGAATGCCTGTGAAATTATTTTTATGGTGGAATTCAGAACCCCGATTCAGAAGAGATGATAACGACAGCATAAATATGGCAGTCCCCGTCGATAATACTACCTCTCATACAGCGATATAACTCCCTCTACAAAATATTTTTTCTTTGTCGGCAGAGTATCGTTAAATCGAGTTTTCACTGTATTTATCATTCTCCATTTTTCCATTCAAAAATAAACAAAATGGGGGAAAAAAACTCTCAATGCCTTAATGATTCTTTAATGAATACCCTTCGTTAAAAACTCTGTACATAATGAAATCGGTTCCGTGTTGGCTTTGAAATACATAATTACATTTCAAAGCCAATTGTATGTGTGTGTATTATATATTGCATTTCTTTATTGGAATAGTGATGTCATTTATTGTAAACATCTGTAAATGACGTTTCCAGGGATGCTTACACATGTGCCCTGATTTCTAAGTTTCGTAATCTGAGATGGTAACCCTAAACTTCTAGGAGGCAAAATTCTGCTGGCATCTTGTGTTTTAATAAGAATTTTGACAGTAAAATAAAAAAAAAAATGACTGTGTCAAACGCTTTGACAACATCTAAAAATTTTTTTATAACGCCTTTTAAAAATAAAAAAATATATTCACACGTTTCTTTCTTTCCTTCTTTGTTTCTTGTCGTCTCATTTTCTCGCCATTTTGTTTTCCAGAATAGTTTGAAGTTTTGAAAAGGAAAGTATCCATTTCTCATTCTTTATTTTTCCATTCAGAAATAAACAAAATGGGAGGGGGGGGGGAGAGAGGAAGAAAACACCCAATGCCTTAATGATTCCTTAACGAATGTTTTACAACAAACGAATGTTTTATTGGGATGGTTGTGACGCCACCTGTTGTAAACATCTGTAAGTAGCGTTTCCAGGGATGCTTGTACATGCGCCCTCATTTCTTCCGAGTTTCGGAATCTGATCCGGCAACCCTAGAGTTCTAGAAAGTTCAAAATTCTGCTGCCTTATGGTGTGTTGTTAAGAATATTAACAGTAAAAAAAAAAAAATTTGATTGTGTCAAATACTTTGGCAACATCTAGAAACTTTTTTGCAACGCTTTCTAATATGAAAAAAATATTCGCGTGTTTCTTTACGTGACACGTTTCTTTCTTTCTTCACCATTTTGTTTTTCCTAGAAGAGTTTGAAGTTAGGGGGGGGGAAACAAAAAAAATATATCTATTTCTCAAAACACGTCTTTACCAGTAGTATCCGGCCTGGACTTGGTACTTCCCTTTGGGTGAACCATTTTAGCTTGTTTTGTTGTTCGGGGGTTTTTGTGGACGTGAAGTCCTCGGTGTTGTGTAAAGGCATCGGGGTGGCTGTGAGGCAACCCTCTTCCTTTACCTTACCTTTAAGTCATCCAGCCTGTCTCATCTTGCTCCCTCCTACTTTTCTTTTTCGTTCCCAGAGTGAGTGAAGCCTTAGGATGTGATTTCCCGAGGGAATTCCCTACACACACATACACAAAAAAAAAAGCGCAATTCTTTTGTTTATTTTTATTTATTTATTTTTCGTTTCCCCTCCCGGAATGTTTTCCCGAGAGGTTTTTGTGCCGGTGCATTACCCGCTTACTTTGTCCGGGGGATAAATAAATTCAAGAGACTAAAGCCCAACCCCCCCCCCCCCCATCCCTCACTGTGTACCTTTTCCTCTTCCGTCTTTATATTCTTTTTCCGCAACAGATAAAGACCTCGTTGTAAAGCTCTTACTTTACTGACTGACATTTTATTTAGTCGTCTCGTGGTCCATCTATACTGGCTCGGTATTGCGCAAGTGGCCTTATTGGGAGGGTATAAGATCTACGGCCAATGGTGATTTTTGTTCTGGGAGAAGCTATGGTTTAAATCAGTTGAGAGGATAAGTGCGATCGAAGTAGGAATGTAAGGGAAGGAGAAAGGCACGGGGGGGAATATATCATGCTTCCTATTGGTTGTGATGAAATGAAAAGATGAAGAAGGCCGTGGGAAAAAAAAGTGCGTGGTAAATTTTACAGAACCCGAATGGGATGCGATTTTTGTTCACGTTACATCAGTATGACATTTCATTTTCAAAAAGGCGATTTGAGAAGATGTGGTCAACTTCTCACTGCTCAAGGGCCAACATAATGGGCTGCAACGTCGCGGGCTGTACCAGGGACAACACTCTGGTGTATAAGTCGTGCCATAAAAATAACAAAGAAAACTAGAATATTTGTGTACACCATGAGAAATGTATTGAAAAACGGGCATTTTAGTCGTTAAAGTTTTACCCTGGGCTCCCCCCCTCCCCACTTCTCCATTCTTTTTTTCTGGTTCCCAGCTAGTAGATTCAATGCATCAAAGATTACTGTTTCTTCTGCAAATTAGTCCATTCAATTACATCCCTAGCTTGAATTTTACCGACAAAATTTTTTTCTACATTTTTCTGCAATTATTTTTATCCTTTACTCCTGATTTAGGAACCCGGGGTGGGGGGGGGGGCTCGCGAGTCAAATAGATGCTCAAGAACACGCACCGATAGACTTCGAGAGGAGTTTTATTATTGGGATGGAAAGCGTGCCGAAAGCCAGTCATTCAGATAGTATTGACTATGTGGAATGGGTAAGCCTGTGCTGGTGCCAAGATAAAACGAACTAGCTTCACCAAACAGACTACCTGTGGATGTGAAAGGATGCTCACACGCACCACTACCTGCTGGTCTTGTGTGTCCATGAGATTACAAAGAGCCAGATTTGCGGTACATGTAATCTTATTACATGAGTCGCCTTCTTGGAATAAAATATCGGTGTTTTGGTTTGAGAAAGTTTCAGTCGGCTTCAACGTGGAATGCCACCAACCTGCTATGTCGAAATTTCGAGATGACTGCTGCTCTGTTTTCGACACAAAAGAATCATTGTGTTTGGGTGTGGAACTCTCTTGTTCAACGTTCAATATGAAGCAGACCAGCCCACGTGACGCATTTTTGTACTGGAATTATTAGGGTCTGCGTAGCCTGGTGGGTTGTAATTTCGAGATGTCATTGTGAGTTGGCATCCACTTCGAAAAAGTTTCGTCACTGCGAGCAGAACACCAAATATGCATTCAGCTAGAAATGCATAGGCCACAAAAAAAAGAAAGCAACTTGCCCATCGAGGTGACGGAAAGAAATTGTGTAAAAATTTGTCCATGGGCAAACTTTAAAAACGATAAGTGTGTACGAAAACGCAGTGTGATGAGAACATAGCTGAACACTATATCGACACTAGAAATAATGAATGTCAATATTAGTCTGTTAATTAGGTCTGCTGTGGAAAATAATGGCTTGAAAGTAATAAGAAAATCAATTTAATACACAGTAATTTTACCTTGACGCGGGCCATACAAAGTCACCTAGAGGGCCAGATGTTGGCTACAAGAAACGTCAAATTCGATTAGAACTCAGTTATTTTTATGAATTGAATGAACTCAACTCATAAGAATGGTTGAATTGAATGAACGCAACTCATAAGAATGATTGAATTGAACTCTTATGAATTAGAACTCAATTGAAACTAATTCAGTTCCTTGAACGTGGAGACACCGTCAGCACTCAGCCCAATGCAGGGCATCACGCAAATCGTGCAATAAAGAACAAACGTTCTGAAATCTTGAGTGCGGTTGTTGCGGTTTTCTGCAGGAAAAGCGCAAGAAAATTGAACGTCAAATTTCACTGGAAAGTACTGCTACTTCGGAAAACGCAATCGCATCTCGTAAACATTCCTCTCAGGGGCCTTTCAACGGACATGTGCATGTCGTTAATGTGTCGCGTGTGTGTCCTATACCTATCGTGACGTTTGTTTCTGAGGAATTCTTGTCATTTGTTCAAGAGATGTGGTGCCACCTACCTTACATATTTGGAAGTGAACAACACGGCAGGTTCTGTAGTTGTATCACGAGTAACCTTTGTCAAAGTTTTATTGGAAAGTGATTTGAATGCAGCAAGTGTAATTCTCAAATTTTAGACCGAATTTTTTTATACAGAGTGTTTTGGCGTATATTAATGTTCGGTCGATGCTTCGTTATATTTACAAATCAAAAGTTTTTGACTTTTTTGACTAATGTATTAATGTGACACCATGTATTATTCGTAATTCTTTTGTATCTTTTCATAATTACATTGTTGTCTCATATGTGCACATGTGACATCATATACTCATATGTGTACAAATATATAAGATTGTATAATTAGTTTTCGTGGGCCCCACTCGTGGCCTGCAGGTGATAAGCGTCTCTGCACCTGCCCATGTTCCCCCCATATCTTTCTATTGATATATCATTTTATGTACAACAAGTGGGGAAGTGTGTGTGTGTTTGGGGGGGGGGGTGACGTTGTATGGGGGGGGGTCCTGTTGCTGGTTGGCTTGTGGCTTGGTGTGGGTGATTTGCTGGTGTTGGATGTCGTTGGATTTTTCCACCGTGGCCCACGTCTCCTGAGACGGACCAGCTTATATCCCCTAGGGGGACAGAGCGGGGGTCACGGTTGGTGTGGTACGTGGTTATTTTGATTGTAGTAACATGCGCGAATTTTAACTGTTGTAGGCTTGATTGTTTTCTGTGCAGAAAACCAACTTTAGCCGACCGTTATCGGTTTCGATTATGAATCTTCACGATGTAATTCCATCACGAGGCCCACGTGAGATAGCGGTTACCGGAAAGTACTGGAACACCCACCCCACAGCCCGTACCTGATCTTCTGAGAATTTCGAGAGTCTGTTCAGAGCGCGAATGCGAGCCGGTCTCACATTAAAAAGTTTTTTTTTGCAAAGAGTAATCAGACCTTCAACACGATAAACGTGACCATGACAGCTTCTCTTTCTTTCGTTTCTTGTATGGAAGGAAGACATATGGTGGCACTTCTCAACCACGAAATGCGCATGATCAGTTTAGCGTCACACACACACATATACGCACAGCCCGTACGCAACACTTCCTGTTGATTCATTGGAAATTGCTCAAAGGAATGTTTACGAGCAGCATGTTTCATATTAAATAACCTGATTTTTTCCCCCCTACTAGTTTTTCCTCGAGGAATCACGTGTGTGATTGTTTGGCTGTCGATAGTATCCATACTGTATACGGAAAAGGAAGTATTCTCGCAACTAGAACTCTTATCAACATACATTTTTAAAACATTACAAAAATACAGTGTTTTTATTGAATAGGATTTTATGGAAGTAGTTTCAAGAGAGACGAGAGAATTCGAGTACGTTTGGTACCTCGAATTCAAAGCATGATAAATGCACACAGAAAACCTCTCATTGAAGTTTATTTCACTACGCTCAGCATGCAGGGTGTCCCGTAAGTGCTAACGTGGCGTTTATCTCATCAACCATGGTTTCGCAAACTTTTAGTTCCATTGCCTCGTTCAGCAGCAATTTTTTTTCCTTTCATCGCTCCCCAACTCAAGTGAACCCATGGGATCCTATGTTAAGTGTCCGTAGCTTCTATCGCCCACCAGGGGGCGATATTTCCAACTTTGGGAAACACTGTTATCAACCGTCCGTCGTAGAAGTATTGTTTAAATTTTGAAAAACATGCTCAAAAGCCGTTCAAAAATTACCCTGTACCAGTTTTAAGTGTGAAAATACAGTGTGTAACAAAATGAAAAAAAAAAAAACCTAAATTTTTATACGGTCCCCACGCCCTCTAACTTCCAATTAGAAAGTCGTTACCTTCCCTCTCCTGAGTCCAACAAAAAAAGAAAACCCAAGTTTCCAAGTGCAATATTCGCTGAGATATTCGAATTGGAAAATCGGAAAGAAGTAGAGAAAGGACGGCATAAATGAGGAAAAAGAGCGTTTTCCGTTAGTTTTTGCTGTTCTTTCATAATTTCTCTCCGATTTTTTAATTCAAATATCTTAGCGAATATTGCACTTGGGCGCATGGAATTTTTTTTGGAGATACAGGGCAACAACTTTCAGCAGTTAAGAGGACAAGGGGATCGTTTACAAATTTAGATGTTTTTTATTTTATAACACTCTAAATATTTTCACTCTCAAAACTATTTCACCAAACACCAACTCTGGCCATATCGCTATATTGCAATTTATTGTCGTTAATGAGATGAGTTGGAAACTAAGGCGCTATCTATAGGTGGTCGCAGGGCCGTCTTAAGAGCATCACTGCCCCCCCCCGGGCCAAGTGATTTTTTTTGAAGCCCTACCTGGCAAATTCTCGAAAAATTCAACTACTTCTCATTTTTTGAGGCCCCTATTCTCTCGAGGCCGCCGGGCCACGCCCGGGTGGGCCCATGCGTTAAGACGGCACGGCACTGGGTGGTCGTCAGGTAAAATATCTTATCTATATCCTCCGTCGGGTTTGAACCAGGGACCGTGACAGCATCATGCCGTTCTGGAGCTCTCTCTCAAAACTGATACTGGGTAACTTTTGAACGCATTTCGAGCATTTTTTTTAACTTGTATCATAAACTGAAGAGCCAAAAAAAACTGGCACAGGCATGCGTATGCAAATAAAGAGATATGGAACCAATCAGAGTATGGCGCTGCGGTCGGCAACACCTAACACAACAAGTGTCTGGCATAATTGTTAGATCGGTTACTGCTGCTACAATGGCAGGTTATCGAGATTTAAGTGAGTTTGAATGTGGTGTTATAGTCGGCGCACGAGAGATGGGACATAGTCTCCGAGGTAGCGATGAAATTTGGGTTTTCACGTACGACCATTTCACGAGTGTACCGTGAATATCGGGAATCCGGTAAAAAATTAAATCTACGGCATCGCTGCGGCCGGAAAAAGATCATGCAAGAACGGGACTGACGAGAATCATTAAACGTGACAGACGTGCAACCCTTCCGCAAATTGCTGCAGATTTCAATGCTGGGGCATCAACAAGTGTCAGCGTGCGAACCATTCAACGAAACATCATCGATATGGGCTTTCGGAGCCGAAGGCCCTTGTTTGCGTACCCTTGATGACTGCACGACACAAAGCCTCGCCTGGGCCCGACAACACCGACATTGGACTGTTGAGGACTGGAAACACGTTGCCTGGTCTGACGAGTCTCGGTTCCAATTGCTTCGAGCTGATGGACGTGTACGGGTATGGAGACAACCTCATGAATCCATGGACCCTACATGTCAACAGGGGACTGTTCAAGCTGGTGGAGGCTCTGTGATGGTATGGGGCGTGTGCAGTTGGCGTGATATGGGACCCCTGATACGTCTAGATACGACTCTGACAGGTGACAGGTACGTAAGCATCCTGTCTGATCACCTGCACCACTTCATGTCCATTGTGCATTCCGACGGACTTCGACAATTTCAGCAAGACAATGCGACACCCCACACGTCCAGAATTGCTACAAAGTGGCTCCAGGAACACTCTTCTGACTTTAGACACTTCCGCTGGCCACCAAAATCCCCAGACACGAACATTATTGAACATATCTGGGATGCCTTGCAACGTGCTGTTCAGAAGAGATCTCCACCCCCTCTTACACCTACGGATTTATGGACAGCCCTACAGGATTCATGATGTCAATTACCTCCAGCACTAATTCAGACATTAGTCGAGTACATGCCACGTCGTGTTGCGGCACTTCTGCGGGCTCGCGGGGGCCCTACACGATATTAGGCAGGTTTACAAGTTTTTTTGGCTCTTCAGTGTACCCCTACGACGTACGGTTGATGAGATAAAGATCGCCTTAGAGGACAGACACACTGTATAAAAGTACCCTAATCAGTTGTTGTAACTTGCAATTAATCTGAAATTGGAGAAATTATTGAATATCTCAACAACAGACAAGACAGAAAGAGATTCTCTTTTACTTTAAAGAAAAAATCTATTAAAAATAACATCGAGGAACACGTTGATCCTAAAATAACCTCCAGGCTAAAGAGATCTTTAAATAAATTTAATTGATTTTTAGATCCGATTTTTGAGTTCAAATTAGTAAGCAAATAACTGTTTCTAAATATGGCTATTCATTTTCATGGAAAAAATTGTATCATTCTTCTATTTTTTTCCCCTCATTATAAAAGCCCTTGAGGGTTAATTTTTCGTTTTGAAAGGAAGCGAAATCCCAAAAAACACGAATAAAAGGGATTTTTAGAATTCAGTTTCTCTCTCGAAATATGTCAAGGGATTGTGATCAGTCATAACAATAAAAATGTCGGATTCTTCATGACTGATTGAACTGATCTTTGAATACGTTCTATGTTGTGAGTATTCTGCGTGCAGTAACGATATATTATCGTAATATGTTACGGATAATTTTAAATTTTTTGGAACAAAAGAATAATTTTTTAAAACAGAGGAATAATTTTTCGAATGTTTTCAAAAATATTCGTATAAAACAGCGTTTGTAGAGTACAATACAGTGTAATAATGGGAAAATGATGGACAGATGGTGGATATAACGCAAGGCCATAACGATAGGGGGCGGGAATTGGGGGTCTGGTCCACCCCCCCCCCCGCAAGCAGGCCCGTCATTTAGGGGGGGCCGTTGCCCCCCTGGCTTTTGAAAATACACTACAAATGGTATATATATACAAATATATATATATATATATATATATGCGTACCTTTAGTACATGCTCTTTGCCCCCCCCCCCCCGGAAAAAGTTGATATGACGGCCCTGCCCGCAAGGTGAAAAAATGTCTAAATAAAGCGGAAAAGATGGACAAATTTATTGTTCTATCACTTTGGTCCCCTCCGAAATGAAAGTGGTCCCCCTTCGACTTTGAATCCATTATACTGTACTGCGAGGGGGGGGGGGTTATTTAACCTTTCAGACATTGCGGGCCAAAATAAAAAATTCAAATGCAGCCCTCAAGCTAATAAGCTATTCTATGGAATCTAAATTTTCACTATGGCAATTTAACGGGTGAGTAAAGCGAGGGCTCCGAGTCAAACCAGGGGGGACCCTATATTATATATGATAGTTTTATTTTTTTCTGAGATTATTTTTTCCATATAATCATTTCGATTATTCCTCTGGAATGTTTTCTCATTAAATATGGAGAACTTCATTAACTATGGAAAGATATCTTTCAGAAATTCCAAAATTATTTATTATTTTTGAAATTATTTCTCATTAATTCTCTCTCTCTAAAATTGTTTCTCACTGAAGATTATTTTCGACATTTCTATGAATTCTGTACCGATGTAAGCCTCTTACTCGCCGGCGGGCCATTGAAAAAAAGCTTTGAGGGATCACGTCTGGTCTGCAGGCCATGCGTTGAAGTACCATGCTGTACTGTATATAGAACCAACAAAATAGCAACTATGATCGCATGGTATTTGCTCAATTAAATTCCAACAAGATGGTAAATATGATAGCATGATGAATAACAGAATTACTTAAAAGAAAAAGCAAAATTTTTACCGTCCAAAATTTTTCTTACTGATTAATTCACCTCTACTGAGGGGAAAATTTGTTATTGTCCAGAATTTTTCTCCATTATTAATTCCCTTTCACTGAAGGGACAATTCTCTATATTGTCCTCAAATTTTCTCTGTTATTAATTTACTTCTACTGAGAACAAAATTTTTATAGTCCAAAATGATTCTTCCTTATTAATTCCCTTTCACTGAAGGGACAATTCTCAATTTTCCAGAATTTTTCTCCATTATTAATTCTCTTTCACTGAAGGGGAAATTCTTTATATTGTCCTCAAATTTTCTCTGTTATTAATTCCCTTTCACTGAAGGGACAATTCTCTATATTGTCCTCAAATTTTCTCTGTTATTAATTCCCTTTCACTGAAGGAACAATTCTCTATATTGTCCTCAAATTTTCTCTGTTATTAATTTACTTCTACTGAGAACAAAATTTTTCGTCTCATCATTTAGTCCAAAATGATTCTTCCTTATTAATTCCATTTCACTGAAGGGACAATTCTCAATTGTCCAGAGAATTTTTCTCCATTATTAATTCTCTTTCACTGAAGGGGAAATTCTTTATATTGTCCTCAAATTTTCTCTGTTATTAATTCCCTTTCACTGAAGGGACAATTCTCTATATTGTCCTCAATTTTTCTCTGTTATTAATTTACTTCTACTGAGAACAAAATTTTTATAGTCCAAAATGATTCTTCCTTATTAATTCCCTTTCACTGAAGGGACAATTCTCAATTGTCCAGAATTTTTCTCCATTATTAATTCCCTTTCACAGAAGGGACAATTCTTCACATTGTCTCTTCAGATTTTCTCTGTTATTAATTTACTTCTACTAAGAACAAAATTTTTATACTCCAAAATGTTTCTTATTAATTCACCTCTACTGAGGGGAAAATTTGTTATTGTCCAGAATATTTCTCCATTATTAATTCCCTTTAACTGAAGGGACAATTCTTTATTGTCCAGATTTTTTTTTCCGAATCTATTGGAGGGGGAGGGGGATTGCAATTTACATTGCCCTCAATTTTTCTATGCTATTAATTTACTTCTACTGAGAGCAAAATTTTCATGGTCCAAAATTTCTCTCCGCTATCAATTCACCTACAAAGAGGGACCAATTTTTTTTTTTCCCTTCAAGTAACGGAGGACGATCCTCACTCACTCACTCACTCACTCACTCACAACAGTACTTCCACAGCCATTTGACAGATCGATACGACAGGCCCCCATCGATCTCATCCAACAGTCACTAGATGGCAGCACGCTACCCACGCAACCTCCAGATCCGGGTATAAATCCCGTTCCTCCCCTGTCCTCCCCCACCCCCCCGGGCTTTTATGTTCAGAGTGCGACACCTGTTCGGTGTGTGTGTGTGTGTGTGCGCGCGTGTTTTTTCTTTCCATTTCATTCCTTTCCCCCCTCTGTTCTTTCTTTTCCTGTTCGGGGGGCCCCCTCAGAATTCTGCGTCGCCTCCAGAGCTCTGCAAAAATATCCCTTTTTGCGAGAGTGTACTGCAGTAAATCGGCGTAAAAGATGGCTATCCCGATGGCTCCGTCGACGTGTTTTCTTCGAAGAAGATGATGATGTGTGCTCTGTTTTCCTGATATCGTGATAAAGCCATTTTCCGTATTACAATCGTATAATCGTAAATACGAGGTTTTATTGAGGAAATTGGATCGGTTTTTTTATTTCTGGTTTTTCTTTTGTTTGTTTGTTTTTTTTTTTTGTTTTTACCTAATTTCGGGATCTCGAAACATTTACGAGATTTTAGTTTTTATTTTTGATTTATTTATTTATTTATTTATTCAGGAGTGTTTGTGGATTTTTCTCTGGAGTGTGTTGGAAAAAAATGTGTGTGTGTGAGATGAGAAGAATCTCCTGATCACAACGGGGGAAAACTCTTGATTCGTTGATGCAAGAAATACGGTTTTACAGGGGATTTCAATTCCCAATGAAACCGTCGCAGAACGGCATCCACCACCACCAAAATCAGCAGCAGCAGCAGCAGCATTTCATGGTGGAGGTTCGCTTCACTGTTAGGTCGGTTGCTTTACAAAAGAACGAATCTCCAGAGTTCTCTGCTGTAGTTTGATAATCCGAGTGCGGTCGCGAGTCCAACCCATCAGCGAAATTATATCGTTTCCGATCGTTATTTTTTTTTTTTGATTTGTTATCTGTTATCCCGGATCTATATGGAATTCTAATTGTTATTACGATAAAGTGGAGAGAAATGACGAACAACAGACTCCGTGGATAAAACAGATTTTCTTCTCTGAAGAAATTTACCTGGATATTTAAAAGAAAAATTAGATAAATTTTTTTTTTTCCGGAGAGAGAAGAAGTGTTATATATAGAAAAAACAGAAGAAGCGGGATCACGATTCACATAGATGAGATGATTTTAAAGGAAACATGCCAGATCCTGGCGTTTTTCTCGTGTCTGCTGGTATGCAACTTAGGTAAGTTTGATGAATTTTCGATAATTATTGCATTTATTGTCATTATTTGATGCTGTGATTATCGATTGTATGACTCGAATCACTGGATGTACTTGGAGTTAGGCTAAAGGATCCTTTTTGAAGTCAATTTATTTCCAATTTTCGTCGAAAAATATATTATCAAAAATATTAAATATTATGTGTTAACGTAATATATAAAAATTGGTAGTACTGGGAATATTACAATGTATCTGAAAGTTATTGATTACTTTTTATCGATTAGTTGAAATGGAAATATATAAATTTAAAAATCGAATTGTATTTAAGTAAATGTAGAATAAAAAGGCTTCCGCATGCAGATTTTTTTTTAATATATTTAATTATACTACAGTAAAAATTTATTTTTAGATATTATCGATTAAATTTCCTAAATTGTGAACGTATAAATTTTCTTCATTTACAAAAAACTAAGAAATGAATTTTTCCAGCACATTTAGTCTTGAAATTGATATGAAAATTAAATAAAATTTTAGTAAGTCTATCAAATAATGGAGTTTATGTTGTAGTCCGTGGGGGAGGGGGGATATACAGTGTAGAAAATTTTATTCGGAACTAGAAACACACTAATTTACAATTAATTAATATTTGATTAATTACTAAACTCTTAGATTATATTACATAGAAAAACAATCAATGATAGATCAATGTTCAATCAATAAATCAGATGCGCCTGTTTGATATAGCGATTAAAATATGTAGAGTAAAAAATCGAATTTTAATTAGTTATTTAAATAAATATGAAATAAAAGTGCGTTCGTGTGGATCTCTTATCCATCTATTGTGTAAGTTTTATAACATAATATTTAGTAATATAGATTTAATTCACTAAATTGAGAGCATATAAATTTTCTTTAACAAAAAAAAAAAACACTAAGATTAATTTTTACAAGCATATTTAGACTTAAATTTACATGAAAATTAAATAAAATTTTAATAACTGAAAATAGTGGAGTTGATGTTGTTATCAGGGAGGAATATACAATGTAGGAAATTTATTGGGAACTAAAAACACACTAATTTACAATTAATTAATATTTGATTTCTCACTAAAATCTTAGATTATGTTGCATAGAAAAATAATCGATTGATAGATCAACCTTTTTAATCAATAAATCAGATGAGTTTGTTTAATATATCGATTAAAATATGTAGAATGAAAAATTGAATTACATTTAGTTGTTTAAATGAGTATGAGAAAAAATGTGGATTTTTATCTATATCTAGATACACTAAAAATTTATTTTTGGAACAAAATATTTAATATTATATATTTAATAAATTAATCGTAAAAAAATGAATTTTTTAACTATGAAAAAAATTACGGAAATAATTTCCTTAGCGTGTTTTGTCTTAAATTTCAAGAAATTAATAAGTCTATACAAATAATAAGTCTATAAGCGAATAATTTAATCAGTCTATAAACGAATTACCTATATATAAGAAAGGAAACATTAATTTGAAATGAATCAAAATTTGAGTTGGTACCGAAAATTTTCAAATTAGTTTATGGATAAAAATTATTGATGATAGATCAGTCTTACTAAGGAGTCAGATTAGGCATATTTATGTAGTAGCAATTTAAATATGTAGAGTAAAAAATCTAATTTTAATTGGTTATTTAAATAAATATGAAATAAAAGTGCTTTCATGTGGATTTCTTATCCATCTATTGCGTGATTTTTATAACAAAATATTTAGTATTATAGATTTAATTTACTAAAATGAGAACATATAAATTTTCTTTAACAAAAGAGAACAGAAATTAATTTTTCTAGCACACAATTATTATTGTTATTATTAATAATGTGCTAGACATTATAACTCAAGAAATTATTACTTAATTATGTATAGAAATTAATTTTTGAACACATTTAGTCTTAAAATTTACATGAAAGATAAATAAAATTTTAATAAATCTATAAATAACGGAGTTTATGTTGTTGACGGGGAGGAATATCCAGTGTAGGAAATTTATTGGGAACTAAAAACACACCAATTTACTATAAATTAATATTTGATTAATTACTAAAATCTTAGATTATATTACATAGAAAAATAATCGATGATATAGATCAATCTTTTTAATCAATAAATCTCATATGAGTTTGTTTGATACAGTGATTAAAATATGTAGAATAAAATTTTAATTAGTTATTTAAATAAATATGAAATAAAAGTGCGATCGTGTGGATTTCTTATCCATCTATTGTGTGGTTTTTATAACAAAGTATTTAATATCATAGATTTAATTCACTAAATTGAGAACATATAAATTTTTCTTAATTATGAAAAAATTAGCGAATTAATTCAGTTGACTTTATTTAGTCTTAAAATTTATATGGAAAAATAAAGAAAATTGAAGACAATAAGCCTACGAATAATGGAGTTTTCGCATAGGAATATACATGTAGAGGAACATACACTAATTTGAAAGTAATTAATATTTGATTAATTTATAGATTAGTTTATTTTCAGTTTTTATTTAGCTAATTTTATTTTCAAATCAGTTTATAGGGAAAAATAGTTTATGATAGATCAGTCTTTTATCAAAGAATCAGATAAGATTTTATGTAAATTGAAAAATGTGTAATAAACAATTGTTTAACAAACGTATTGTTAAAACAATTTGAAATATGTTTCGATATTTAAATAAATATGGAATGGAAGTGCATTTATGTGGATTTTCTGTTCATCTAGGCACACTCAAAATTCATCTTTTGTACAAAGTATTTATTGTTTTCGATGAAAAATTTACTGAATTCATAAAATATAAATTTTTTTAAATTACAAAAAATTACATAATTATTTTTAAAGCATTTAGTCCTAAAATTCACATGGAAATGTTCAATAAGTCCATGAGAAATTGAGTTAATGTTATCGTGGAGGGAAATACATGAAGTAAATTTGTTCGGAAACGTAATCACTAATTTAAAATTATTTTTTAAATTAGATATTAGAGTAATTAACGAAATTGCAGATTGCATTAGTTTGAAAAATAATTGATAATAGATCAGTTTTTTTTTTTTAGATTGAATCAGATAAGAATTTATGTAATAGCAATTTGAAATATGTAAAAAATAATCGATAATGAAATATAAATAAATTATCCAATTACGTTTATAAATACTTTATTTACATAAATATGAAATAAAAATGAGGACACTTTTATATCCATCTTGGTAATATACTCGAAAAATGATTTTTAGAATAAAATACTCAATAGTATAGTTTTAATTTGTTAAATTATTGGGTAAATGCAAATTTTCTTTTACTATAAAAATCACGGAATTAAATTTTTTTCAGCGTAATTAGTCTTGACGTTCACATGAAAAAAAATTAATAAGTTTATAAAGGAGTTTATGTTGTTATTGTGAAGAAATATACATGTAGGAAATTTATTCGGAACGTCGACGCTAATTTAAAAATTAATTAATGTCTAAGAAATATGAATTAATGTGAATTTTCTATACATGTAACATTAAAAATGGATTTCTTTTAAAACATGCTATTAAATAACAAATAAATTATAAAACCATCAATAATAACAAGTCAAAATTTACTTCATTTTTTTTTAAACTTTGAATACAGAAATGCTCATTAATTATAAGGTATTGTAAAATTGTAATTCTCCTAAAATTTACAAGAAAAAATAAATTAAAAATGCATAAATTTTTTTTTATGTTTGTAAATGGTGGAGTTTTGTGTCATCATGACCAAATTCATAATAATAAAATTTATAAATCTATTATTATATGATTGGAACACAAAAATTGGAATTTCAGTTTCGATTGATTTCATTAATACTATGGTCAAAAATAGTTGGTCAATAGGTGTATGAAGAACGTATAAATAAATTAAGAAATTTTTTTTATTTAATCACATCAAAATAAATTGGAAAAAATAGAAGTGAGAAGGCATTATCAGTTGATGTGGATTCATCATGTATTAATACTTAAAATTGACTTTTTCAAAGTATTAAATAATAAATAAATTATTGGAAATCATGAATGATAATGACCAATAAATTGTAATTAATAATAAAATAATTAAATTCAAAATTAATTCAATGAATTTTAGAGAAAGATTTTCTTCAGTTATATGAGGAGTTTTAAAATGAATTTCTCTATCTTTACATACTCTCAGAATCAATGCGAAAAAAATTATTATATAATGTCTATAAATTTTCGAATGTAAAGATCATAATTGATTATAACATTGTGAATTATAATTAAAATTAATAATATAAAACACAGCATAGTAGAAAATAGAATTTAAAATAACTTTATTGAGAGAGAGTATAAACATATTATTTAAAAGTATAATATTGCATAAATAAATGAATTGAATAAAATTTTCTTAGTTTTAGTCATATAACATCTGTTTAGGTATGTATATGATGAAATTATAATAATTTATACCTTGTTAAATTGTTTTTACATTTTTTGTATAAGGAAACTAATTTTTCTCGTTTCTCAAAAGGCAGTAATATCAATTACTCTTCAATTTACCTGTTAATCCTAATTATTCTATACAGATAATAAAAGTGAAATATTTGATTTTATGACTAATTTAATTTAATAAAAATTTGAAAATACCCTCCGTAAGCAATGTCCAAAATTTATGATTATTCAGTTTAATTCCGATTATTATTAAAAAATTATAATTTATAATGAAATCTGAAACCGCCCATTACATAGTAATGATAATGAATGAAATTACAAATTTTATAAGACTGAGTGTATATCGATTCGATGATTCTAAAGAAATAAGAAAATCTAGAATTTTTAAATAATGCTATATAGTGGGAAATAGTTGAGATACAATCATAATTATCATACAATATTAATAATCTAAAATAAATTAAGAAAGTATATGTTCTTTGGAAAAGCATAATCATCAGGAAAAGTAACAATATATAATGATAATTAATATCAGTTGAATTTATTCTTTTGAGATAACTACTATATCTTCGGATATTTATGATCGATATGTATCAATTAAAGAATTTTATTCCTCCTAAATTTAGGATATTTCTTCTAATTTCTAAAAAAAAAAATGAAAATTATCTAAAAAATATATACCGTGTATTTTATCCTAATTGCTTCAAAAAATTCCTCGAGATATTTTACCAAAAATGAAGTAGAGAAATTCCCCGTGTTCTTATCATATTCAATTTCATTTCAAATTAATCAATTCGATAGCGGTTTTCAATCAAAGAAAATTCGAGATTTTAATGGAATAATTTAAATATTTTGGATTAAATTGCAAAAATTAGATATGAGGAGATGAGTCTTATTTGAATAATTTGTTTCGAAATTTATATCTTAATAAAAAACAAAAAAAATGATTGATTTTTACATATACATGCGGATAACGTATATCTAATGAAATTTATAACCGGATAAAATTCATATTCAAAACTTTAAATTCATATTGACAAAATGGCTCGAAAGAATATTTTAATTCTGCGTACATATTACAATTTTGTTGTTATTATTATTATTATTATTAGAAAGGAAGATATACATATTGATTCGTACGAACCAAAAATAATTTTTGCATTAGATTTTTAGTCTATTGCCAGAATAAAAATATAAATAAATTTTTTAATGGAATATTTATTTATATATATATATACGCAAATACACAGAACTAAATTGAGAGTTTCAATTTTGAGCAAATAACATATATGAAAAGAATTTACTTAATTTTTTATATTCTATATAATTTCCCCATTTGTGTAAAATTTATACTATTTTATACAAATAAATTTACAAATGGGTTTACTAAATATTATTTCGAATATATATTTTCTTATTAAGGTGGAAAAAAGGGCAGTATTTCGAATTATTAATTTCTAATATGATGGATATAACAGTTTTGAAGTTTAAAATGCAAATAAATTTTTTTCAAACAATATTGTAATAGAAATAAATAAATTATGCAATATATTTTTTGATGGATATTTTTATTTCATTTAATTTGTGCTCAAATATTCTGATTTATGTCTACTTAGAAATTTCAATTGCTTTAATGCATTAGCCTTCAGAAATTGCGGGCGAAAAAAATTTATTTCTATGAAGCCCGAGGGCCAATAAGCCAAACTGCAGTATCGAGATGAACATAGTGGCTTCTTAATGGATGGGGCCCGAAGGGGGACCAGGGCTCCTAATTAAATAGGGGACCCGTATTATCAGGAATTTTAATTATTCTGAGATTATTTTTTCTCGTCAAATATGAATTTCCATAAAAATTCCGGTAATTTTTTCATTAATTCTGAAAATTATTTTTTCATTGAGTATGAGTTTTTCGTAAATTCTGAAATTACTTTTCCATTTAATATTAGTTTTTATAAATTCTAGAATTACTTTTTCATTTAATATGTGTGAATTTTCATTATTTTCGAAATATTTCTTCCGATAGTTCCGAAAATATTCTTTAATAAATACGATTTTTCTTTAATTCTGAAATTTTCCCATGAATTCTGAAAATATTTTTTTATTGAATATCAGTCTTCATTGACTCCAAAAATATTTCTTTCAGTAATAATAGAAACATTTTTTTCAATAATTCTCGAAGTATTCATAGATAATTCTGGAAATATTTTTTGACAATTTTGTTATAATTGTTACATACTCGTATGTTATAATATACTTCATTCAGGAAATATTTCTTTTAATGATTCTCAAAATATTTTTCATTGATTCTCAAAATATTTTTCATTGATTCTCAAAATATTTTTCATTGATTCTCAAAATATTTTTCATTGATTCTCAAAATATTTTTCATTGATTCTCAAAATATTTTTCATTGATTCTGGAAATATTTTTCATTGATTGTGAATCTTAAATTATGAATGAATAGTTAATCTTCATTAATTCTGACAAAATGTTTTTCATTATAATTCTGAATCTATTCTGCATTAATTCTGAAAATATTTCTTTCAAGAATTCTAGAGATATTTCTTCTAATGATTCTGAAACCATTTCATCGAAGATTCTGGCAATCTTTCTGTCAATAACTTCTTACAAATTTTTTCCATTAATTCTATAAAACACTTTCTTTCTATAGTTCTGGTCATTCTCTCATTAATTCTGAACTTATTTCTCATTGATTATTCAAGTTATTCTGAAACTATTTTCCTCGTTATGTTTTAACTATTTCTTTTATTATCTTCGAATTTTCATCAATTATGAATTTAAATTTTTTCTCTGATTATATCTGTTCTTCATTCTGAATGTTCATCAGTCATTTCTTTCATTAATTTCTAATTATCACAGTCTAGAAATTGTTCTGTCATTGATTTTAATTTTCATCAATTCTGGCATTATTTCTATCAGTTCTGGAGAATTATTTCTTTTTTTTCATTAATTTCAAATTTTCATCGAATCTAGAATTATTTCTCTCACTTATTCTGAATTTTCATCAGTTTTGGCATTATTTCTTTCATGAATTTCTAATTTCCATTACTTCTGAAATTATGTTTTTCATTAATTTCAAATTCTCATCAAATCTAGAATTATTTCTCTAAATTTTTCTGAATTTTCATCAGTTATGGAATTATTTCTTTCACCATTTTCAAATTTTCATCAGTTCTCAAGAATTATTTCTTTCTTTCATTAATTTCAAATTCTCATCAAATCTAGAATTATTTCTCTCATTTATTCTGAACTTTCGTCAGTTCTGGAATTATTTCTTTCACAATTTTCAAATTTTTATCAGTTCTGCAGAATTATATCTTTCATGAATTTCTAATTTCCATCAGTTCTGGAATTATTTTGTTTCATTGATTTCAAATTCTCATCAATTATTTCTTCCTCTAATTTTCATCGTTTTTCGAATTATTTCTTCCATCAGTTTCAAATTTTCATCAATTTTCGAATTATTTCTATCATCAATTTCGAATTTTCATTAGTTCTGGCATAATTTCTTCCATTAATTTCAATCATTTCTCGAATTATTTTTCGCATCAGTTTAAAACTTCCATCATGTCTAGAATTTATTTCTTTAATTAATATCAAATTTTCATCAATTTCGGCATTATTTCCAGATTTTCTTTCTATCAAGTCTAGAATTATTTCTCTCATTCATTCTGAATTTTCATCAGTTTCTGAAAATTATTTATTTTTCATCAAGTCCATAGCTTTTTTTTTTCCTGGCATTAATTTCAAATTTTCATCATTTCTGGAATTTACATTAATTTTTCTTTTATCTCATTATTTTTGTATGTGATCTACATTTCATGGTACGTATAGTATTCAGCTTTTCATAATCATTTTCATTAACGAAGTGCAGTCACCTGAACATATTTTACATTACTTCAAAATGATATGTGAGATCAATATTCCTTTCGGATCAATTACTCAAGTCTGATAAATCGGTTATTATGTATAATAACCGATTTATCAGACTCGAGTAGTAGTATTCAGACTCCAATCGGTTATTATGCATACTTACCAATCGTCTTGGTAATTTGGATAAATTTATCACTTGTAATACCGAATATGTATAATACCAAAACGTCGTTGGTAAATATGACAGTTACTAAAGAAATTATTATTTTTACGGGGAGGTTATGCATAATGTCCAAGTGTCGGTGGTTAAAAATAAATACTGAAAACATTATCATTTTTAAATGTAATTATGCGTAATAACCAAGTATCGTTAGGAAACTTGATAAATACTTAAAATTTATCCCCCTTTATCTGTGATTATGCATAATACCCTAGTGTAATTGGTGAGTTTAATAAATATGAAAAAAAAAACCCAAACGTGTGTCTAATATGTGCGATGAATACATATAATCGGACCCCGATATAATGATACTAAACATATTATAAGTATTGTCATGTATTGTATATCATATAGTACGATTTATCATGTTTACCAACGCCACGACGCTTGGGGTTTGCATAATCACCGGTAGAAGTGATAAATTTAGGGACAGTGTATTTATCAAGCTTACCAAAATGCTTGGTAAGTATGCCAGTTATGATGTATAATTACCACATTTATCATATTTACCCAAACACTCACACCAGGGCCGTAACTATGATTTTTTTCCACCCGGGGCCCAACATTATTTTGCCGCGCCCCCCACAACTTCAAAATTCGATAATCTTGCGACGGTGTTCTTCGTTCCCACACCTACAACTGCCGCCCCCCCTAAATTTTTCCGCCCGGGGGAAGATGCCAACACCACTCACTCTAGTTTCGGCGGCCCTTACTCACCCCCCCCCCCCACAAGGGCAGCTTTGGTAACATGCAGACAGCATTCCAGAGCTCAATATTTTTCTAACTATTACAGAATAGCACTGTAATAACACAGGAGTTTTAGAAATGTGCGGACATTACAGTATTTAGACATACATGATACTGATCGCAATGCAATATTGCGCCCGAAAATGGGGGCCGTATGTACAAATGATGACCGGGATGAAAAGCGAAAGGAGTATGTAGTACTATAGGAAGAAAAAAAAAATAGAGTTGGCAACTTGCCAGTTTTGTAAGATAGTTGCTCCTTTCTTTTCCTCCCCCATTTTTTCCCCTCGAGTTGCCATTTCTAAAAAGTACAATAATTTTTATTCTGTAGGAAAAAAGAAAACCACATAAAACGCACAAACACACAAAATATGCTGCTCGCTAACATTCCACATAAATGGCAACAACAAAAATGGCGGATGGTAGATGGAAGAAATGTATTTACACATATTAGGGGAGGAGAATTATCTAAATATTAATCACATAGAGCTCGGAAAATTGTGAATCTTGATTGACATGATTTAACACGAATTACGAGATGTTTATACAGCCGAATCCCGTTCCAACGAACTCCAAGAAAAACCGGAGAAATCAATTTCGTTATAACGAAATTTCGTTATAAAAGGAATTCCAGGTTTTTTGCATTGTTCCTATGTAAACTTATCTGGAGGATCAGAAAAATGTTCTTTAAAACGGGATTTTCGCTATAACGATATCCGTTGAAACCGAGAGAAAGAGAGAGAGAGAGAGAGAGAGAGAGAGAGAGAGAGAGAATCCGACTATATTTACATAAGTCGAATCCCGTTATAACGAACTCCAAGAGACCAGAGAAATCATTTCGTTACAACGAAATTTCGTTATAAAGGAATTCCATGCTTATGCATTGTTCTTAGGTAAACTTATCTGGAGAATTAGAAAAGTGTTCGTTAAAACGAGATTTTCGCTATAACGACATTCGCTAAAACGGCATTTAAATGTACTATACAGAGTGCATAGCAAACAGGGTGTATGAAATTTTACTAGCGAGCAATTGATCCTACATGTATACTTCCAGTTCTAAAAGGTTTTCAAATAACGTGTAGTACTCAGATATGTAATTCATGTTACAAGGGATTGTCTAGTTATTAAAATAATAATAATAATAATAACTTTTTATGCAGTCTCCGTGTGCCTCAAAACTGAGTTAGAAAGTTGTTGCCCTGTCTTATGATGCCAACAAAAAAAATCCATGCTTATAACCACAAAATTCACTGAGATATTCGAATTCGAATAATGGAGGAAAATTGGGGGAAAAATAACAGCTTATAAGATATTTCAAGAACAACAAACATATTAACGCGTGTACAGTTTATAAGATATTTCAACAACATCAAATATAATATCGCGTGTACAGTTTATAAGATATTTATTTCAACAACAACAAATATATAATTGCGTGTACAGTTTATAAGATATTTCAACAACAACAAATATATAATCGCGTGTACAGTTTATTTTTCCACAACATCAAATATAATATCGCGTGCACAGTTTATAAGATATTTCAACAACAACAAATATATAATTGCGTGTACAGTTTATAAGATATTTCAACAACAACAAATATATTATCGCGTGTACAGTTTATAAGATATTTCAACAACAACAAACATATTATCGCGTGTACAGTTTATAAGATATTTCAACAACAACAAATATATAATCGCGTGTACAGTTTATAAGATATTTCAACAACAATAACACCATTATACACAATTTATAAGATATTTCAGTGTATTGTATAAGATTGATAAATGGTATAAAAAGATATTTTAGGAATAAATCGATAGTTTCCATGCTTCATAAACACAATTATACGACATACCTTCTTTCTTTATTTGCAATTTCGTAAGATTCTTCACAGGAAAAAACTAACAAATCTAATTTTAGAAATAATTGTACATTCATTGCAAAAAAACATTTATATTCGCCAAAGAAACAAATACTTATTTAAATAAATACCTAATTATTTTATATAAAAAAAAAGCAGCAAATTTTATTAGAAAAACGCAAAACTTGAAGAAAAACCATTAAATTTTGCAAATAAAAAGAAAATTATCTCTCTCTTGTTTCATAATCAAACGTTAAATATTCGAACAGTTTTATTGAAACAAAAACTTATTCGAGCTGTAAACAAGTACATATTTAATGGGAACAAAATGGTGTCTTAAATTACTGTTATCGGTAGTTTTAATGAGTTTTGTTCCTTAATGAGGCATCTATTACTTGAAACAACGGTATCGTCTATTATCACATCATCATTACTATCGTGATTAATGCTCCTTGAGATCTTTTGGTCTCTGTGTGTATGTATATAATTTTTTTTTCCCATATCACAATTCGGGGCCGTTTATCAGATGCTGGGGCCCGGTGCAAAAAATAATTTTGGGGCTCTTTTGCCCCGATTTTATATATTTTGTGGGGGGGGGGGAAGGGGGGATCGGCATCCAAAGGTTGAACGGAATGTTGAACAATATCCACTCAAAATGTGAAGTAATATTTTTAAGAAAGTCGATGGAAGAAATGATTTCGCAACTGATGAAAATTAGGGCCTAATGATTTGAGAACTAATGAAAATTCGAAATTAATCATAGAAAAAAAATGCCTGAAATGATGAAAATTTGAAATTGATTAAAGAAAAAAATCCCAGTATCAATGGAAATTCAGAATTAATGAATATAAAAAATCCAGAATGATAGAAATTCAGAATTCATGAGAGAAAAAATCCCAGAATTAATGAAACTCCGAATTAATCATAGCTAAAATTTTCAGAATTGATGGAAATTTAGAATTAATGTTAGAAATAATTCAAAATTTGGTAAATAATTTAGAATTCTCGAATTTTCGTAAGAAATTCAGAATCTCAAAATTTGTAAGAAATTCAGAATCTCAAAATTTGTAAGAAATTCAGAATCTCAAAATTTGTAAGAAATTCAGAATCTCAAAATTTGTAAGAAATTCAGAATCTCAAAATTTGTAAGAAATTCAGAATCTCAAAATTTGTAAGAAATTCAGAATCTCAAAATTTGTAAGAAATTCGGAATCTCAAAAATTTATAAATAATTTAGAATTAATTCTAGAATTAATGAATGAAATAATAAAGAATTAATTCTAGAATTAATGAAAGAAATATTAAAGAATTAATTCCAGAATCAATCAATTTCTCCAGAATTAATGAAAGAAATATTAAAGAATTAATTCCAGAATCAATCAATTTCTCCAGAATTAATGAAAGAAATATTAAAGAATTAATTCCAGAATCAATCAATTTCTCCAGAATTAATGAAAGAAATATTAAAGAATTAATTCCAGAATCAATCAATTTCTCCAGAATTAATGAAAGAAATATTAAAGAACTAATTCCAGAATCAATCAATTTCTCCAGAATTAATGAAAGGAATATTAAAGAACTAATTCCAGAATCAATCAATTTCTCCAGAATTAATGAAAGGAATATTAAAGAACTAATTCCAGAATCAATCAATTTCTCCAGAATTAATGAAAGAAATATTAAAGAACTAATTCCAGAATCAATCAATTTCTCCAGAATTAATGAAAGAAATATTAAAGAACTAATTCCAGAATCAATCAATTTCTCCAGAATTAATGAAAGAAATATTAAAGAACTAATTCCAGAATCAATCAATTTCTCCAGAATTAATGAATGAAATAATAAAGAATTAATTCTAGAATTAATGAAAGAAATATTAAAGAATTAATTCCAGAATCAATCAATTTCTCCAGAATTAATGAAAGAAATATTAAAGAATTAATTCCAGAATCAATCAATTTCTCCAGAATTAATGAAAGAAATATTAAAGAATTAATTCCAGAATCAATCAATTTCTCCAGAATTAATGAAAGAAATATTAAAGAACTAATTCCAGAATCAATCAATTTCTCCAGAATTAATGAAAGAAATATTAAAGAATTAATCCCGGAATTAACGAAAGAAATGATAAAGAATCAACCCCAGAATTAAGGAAAGAAATAATTCAGAATTAATTCCATTGCTGATGAAAAAAGAAGTGATTCCAGAATTGATGGAAGAAGTAATCATGGAACTGATGTAAGATATATTATTCCAGAACTCAGGCCCCGGTGCGACGGCGGCCGCACCTGCCGCACACCCAGGGACGGGGCTTAAGTATTTTGCGGCCCGGTGCAAAAAAAATTTGCGGCCCCTCTGAACAGGGGTTTTTTCCAATAACACAGGGTGTCCACGGATACTCCGGTGCCCGAGAACGACCGTAAAACTGCTCCGTAGTCATAAAAAATTCCATTTGGCAATAAATATGGACAAAAGTGTCCGCTTCCCAGTGAAAAAAATTGCAACTGCGCCCCAGGCACTCGAAGATTCGGGGCTGTCAGGGCTAGAAAACCGATCATCTACCCAGGCCCTCAACCTCACAGGTTCTCCATCTTGTACTGAATTTTAAGCTATTGCTTTGCTAAGAGGTCGAGAAGCCAAAAAAATGTAATCTAAACATTTTTATTCGCGTTTGCGGCGCCAATAATTTAGCGGACCAGTGCGGCCGCACCCTTCGCACCTGCCTAAGTCCGGCCCTGCGCACACCCCTCTCCAAAGCAGGTCCTACCATAATATCTCAAACATTTACGAAAATCTTCAAATATTAATCTCTCTATCCATTCCACTAAAAATAACTCTATTTACATTTCCTAACTAAATGGGAACAGAATACCAACTGCACCAAATACTAAAAAGAGAAACAAAGCTAGTAAACACCAGGGACGCCTTGACTTTTTTAAAGAAGCTTAGTGATGGATGAATTCAACTACATCCGGGGAATTTTTGTGTGTGTGTGTTTAAGTGAGTCCTTATCTCGGAGCCACTCGAACAAAAAAAAACAAAAACAACAGTTTCTCCGAGTGACTTAGCATTGTCTTAGTGAAAAGCTTCCGATATTCCGCAAAACAGAGTAAAAATGAACGGAAAAAAGGGGGAGCAGAATAAGATTTATTTCTTGTTTCTCCGCATTCTGGAAAGAATATAATAATAATAGTAAATAAATACATATAAAAATACAATTGCATTTGAGTTAATTTCCTGCTTGGGAAAACCTCTTGGATTTCTAGTCGACTGGATACATCGTAACGCGATTACCGCTAATCCCCTCCCCACAAATATCATATTAGAGTGTGGATGTGGAGCATCCGTTCTAATCTTCCTTTTGCCGCGTGGACGAGTTTCAATCAGTTATATAATGTTGGGGGCCCCCCCGTGTTTGGTTTTAATCGAAAAGGCGAAACGGGAGGTTGCGACGACGACGATGATGTTGTCGACTTGGGTTTTGCGATGGTGTCACGGTGAGGTACGCAAAAGGCGTGGGGGGAATGGGTTTTGCGTAGCTTTGGGGAGAGGAAACAAAGAGCTTAAATTTATGTGTAATGTGTTTGTTGCGCTTTGGGGGAAGGGATGACGTGGAGAATTTTACTCGGGTCCATCTCTCAAGTGTGGACGCTGGCGAAGACAAGGAGATTAGCTCTATTCTCCCGGTAGTCTTGAATTATAAGCAGCTGGATTTCGTGAGATTATGCTGATGACGTCGACGTGGTTGGGCATTTGTATCTTTGGATGCTCTTGTACTTACTTTAATTCTTCGTGAAACAAAACGAGTATTATGTGGAGTGACCATACGACCCGTCTTTTATGAGATATTCTCGCATTTCCTATCCCGACTTCTTTTTTTTAATAAAAATGTTCCTTGTCCCGTACGTTCAACGAAGCTCAGGGAAGAAGTGGCACAAAAACATAATCGTAAAGATTATGCTCGTATTATTTTTACGCATAATCGTAAAAATAAGAAGGGAAAAAAAACAGTGTTTTCAGGCAAAGATCTCTCTGCACAGAGCTAGCTGGGCTCGGGATTGCCGAAACGAGAGGTTTTTTAAGAAGACGAAATATCTCGGGATACTGTAAGGGTTAAGAGCCCATAGAGGCACCCCGTGCCATAGATCTTTCATGTTCCCACATCATCTCATATTGTAAGATTCCTTCTTAGCGGAATCAATAAACATTGAATGATTTATTACCTACAATTTTTTCGGAGGGCGATGGGGACGATCGTCCCCTTCCTACAGAGAAATAATATATGGGGAAATTTGATTGCCCCATAAAATATGGGACGATAGAACGAACCTACACAATGAGTCGACTCTCCCGACACATCACCCTAGATCTGTGCCCACCTCTGCTATTTTCGCAGCTCAAGATGTCTGCATCAGCTCTATTCGAAGCTGAAGATGTCTGCATCAGCTCTATTCGAAGCTGAGGATGTCTGCATCAGCTCTATTCGAAGCTGAAGATGTCTGCATCAGCTCTATTCGAAGCTGAAGATGTCTGCATCAGCTCTATTCGAAGTTGAAGATGTCTGCATCAGCTCTATTCGAAGCTGAAGATGCCTGTCTTCGCTTTATTTGCAGCTGAAGATGTGTGCATCATCTCCATTCGTAGCTCACGATGTCTGGCTCAAACTTCTTTAGCAGCTGAAGATGTCTGGCTCAAGCTTCTTTAGCAGCTGAAGATGCCTGTCTCCAATCCTCCCTTCGCAGCTGAATATGTCTGTCTCCATTCCATTTTCAGCTGAAGATGCCAGTCTGTGCTCTGTTTGCAACTGAAGGTGTCTGCACCAGCTCTATTCGAAGCAGTTAAAGATGCCTGGTTCAAGCTTCTTTAGCAGCTGAAGATGTCTTTCTCACCATTCCACCCAATCGCAGCTGAAGATGTCTAGCTCAAGCTTTTTCAGCAGGTGAAGATATCTGTCTCCATTCCATTTTCAGCTGCAGATGCATTTCTTCGTTATATTTGCAGCTGAAGGTGCCGGTCTTTTCTCTATTTGCAGCTGAAGGTGCCGGTCTTTTCTCTATTTGCAGCTGAAGATGCTTGTCTCCGTCCCATTCGCAGCGAAGACACCTGCCTCGGCTTTATTCGTAACTGAAGATGTAAGGCTCCGGTTCATTAGCAACTAAGGCCACCTGCCGTCGCTCAGATGCGGATCCAGAGGAAGGGAGGGAGGAAGGTGATCGCCCCTGCCCCCTCATAATATGTGAAAATATTGTGCAAGTCCGTTGTATCGTCTCTTATTTTACGGGACACGCGAAACTCCCCATATTATCCTGCCCTCGGAAGGAGGGGGGTGGGGTGACTTATTGTGCACGTTTCAGTAGGATCATTCCGTATTTTTCAGTCATCCCTTCCACCTGATCCATCAGTCCGAATCCGCAACCTGCAGACGAACGGGAGAGAAGTCAGAGAAATCCATCTCCCTTCCACAATACAAATCCATCAATCGAAATCACGTGCTCTGTGTGTGTGTGCGGCAGAGAGAGAGAGAAGGCGTATTTATTCTTCAGTGCAGTGAAGTATATTATTAAAGATTCGAACTGTGTGACAACCACACGCCACGTAACATAAAGAGACAGACTCCATTTCTGAAATTAATGAATCCCCCTCTCAAAGACACGTACCGATGCTTATTACCTGGAAACAAATCCCGGTCATTTCACTAGCGACCTACTACTGCTACTACTACTACTACAGTTGCCACTACCCACGAAAATGCTGCCGCAGCGTGTCCCCTTGGAAAATTTATTCGAGGGAAACTCGGGATTATTGGGAAAAGTTTCGTGCCTCTAACAAGAAAGATTTTGCAAGATATATATACTCCAGTGAGAAGAGAAGATCGAATATCTCCGGGACTTCTTTTCATGGGCCAGTGGTCCGATATCCTTAATTCAGGTAGTGGTGGTGGTGGTGGTGCCCTCTCTCTCTCGCTCTTGGAAATAGTGATAAGGATGGGTTATTATGAGGAAAGCGAGAGAACACCTTATATTGATGCTTCTCTGTGCGTACTTGATGATTTCGGCCGAATAATAACGAAATGCTAGAAATCGCTCCGTAAGATGTCTTATTAAATGCACGATGGACACGTTTCCTCTGAATGTAAGGGGAAACCTACCGAGTGGAAACGGCTCTCGGCAGCTTCAAAAGGATGAACCTTCTCAAGCAAATAGACGTATAAAAGTGACTTTTGAAGAAGTGCTTACTTCGAAAGTCTTGATAACGGCAGCCACTCCCCCCGACTTGAGGACTTTTCGAGTTCCGAAATGAAAGGTTTTCCCTGAGCTTTCGGTGGATTCGAGATCGACCTTGATGACAATTCAGCAGCAATGTTTTATAACTAGGCGCTCTTCCTGTTCTCCCCATATTGGTTCCTGAATTGTGTTTTTTCAGGCATGTGAGAAGAGAAGATCGAATGACTCTCACCTCTGAATCCGGGGCTGTATGGCTGTTTTCCTCTTAATCCCCGTTCACATGTGCAAGATTGGGGTTCGCTTTGGTGATAATTACCGGCATGACAACTTTTTTCCACCTCGCAGGGGAAAAAAAGGTGGTTGAGAATCTCATCAAAAAAAGCCCATCTTTCTTGGGGTGGATTGGGGGGTAGACACCGACCTTCTCCTCTCCCATAATCCTTTGCGCCGCGAACACTACTGTAAGCTCCTTCGTCAACCATCTTGAATCAATCACTTCCGTTCAACCCACGTAACCAATGACGACTTCCGGAAAGAAGAAGGGGGATTACCGACATAAACTTGACGTCATGTGAACGGTTTGTAGTGAAAATCCCCGCTACCGGGAACATCCCGGGATGTTTTACTGCACATGTGAACGGGGCTTTAGGGTGACGGGAGCATTTCAGCCGGGTTTTCTTAGAAGCAGGTTCTGTAGCACTACGTGAACCCAGTGGGGCTATTTCGCGTTAGCTGAAACGTGTAACTTTATGACGCTACGCGTTTGTGTTTTCTTAGCGTGGCGCATCATCTCTTCTGCCGTCTGTACATCCACGTATTTTTGCGCAATAAACAAGAGAGACGGAAAGGAAGGGAAAGAAAACACAACGAAAGTGAAGAGAAGATCTCGTGCGAAATGCGCGGCGCAAGACGCACTTGCCTTACCCCCAGAAGCAGTCAGCCAATCACGCCCGACTTAAAGCGTTGGCATGAAGCGTTTTTCGCTCTGTAGGAAAACGGTCGTATCGCTTTTCCTATTGGTGAGTGGACGGCGTGTCGCGCTGGGCGATTCACGTTGCACGCAGCACAGAAAACCTGCTCCTAGGGGAAAAACCAGACTTGAAACAAAGTTTACATTCCTAGATATACCAGGTATAATATACACCAACTCACAGAAAATATTTTATAAACATTTATAATATTCATTGCAATAGCACTACAACCAGATAAAGCTTCTATTTTTTGGATAATGTAATACACAACACTTCACCACTCAAGCAGCACCTCCTAGAGATAGAAGGCTCCCGCAGTCTGCTCGTGACGTCATTAAGTAGTCCAATTTCCCTCAGAAATATTCAGGGTGAAAAAAAAATCGCGCCATCGTTGGGAGGAAAAGAAATGATCGGGCTCAGAATCGACGATTTCTATGCCCCACATCCAATCACTATGCGGTATTTGTGAGCCAATCAGGAAGATTCTACGCCAAAAAAATAGGATGCCGTGCTTAAAAATGTGGCAAACGTGCTAGGTTGTCTAAATAACGTTTATGGCAAACAGTGCAGAGGCCTCCTATCGCTAGGAAGTGCTGACTCAAGTCATATTGCTATAGTTGTGTAAAATTGCAATTTACGGCAGTTAACAGAGTTGGATTGGAAACGAAAGCGCCATTTGTCAATGGTCGCCTCAAATTCACTAGAGAAAAAAATCTTGTCTATATTCTTCCCCTGGATCGAACCTGGAACCTGACGGCAACCTTCACGGTGATAGACAGCAGTGACATGGTTACCCGGGTGGCATGGTGGTAAGATGCTCGTCTACCATCGTGAAGGTTGTTGTCAGGGTCCCGGGTTCGAATCCAAGGGAGGATATCGATAAGATATTTTCCCTAACGAACTCGAGGCGACCACCGATAGACAGCGCCTTCAGTTCCAACCCATCTCACTAATGGCAGTAAATTGCGATATAGCGATATGGCCAGAGTTGGTGTTTGGTGAAGTAGACGGGCGTTACACATAACGAGCATTACACGGAAACAAACTTCACGTTGTGTTCACAACACGTACACGCACATTCCGGCATGTACCAATTCGTGAGGAATTCCGTCGAGGAATGTGCACAAGGTACATGTACGGTTGAGTAGTAGTATATGCACTAGTAGGGGACGGAGCGGGGAGGAAAGTGTGTATGGGGGTTTCCATGTAGTGGGAAAGGGAAGGGTAAAAAAGATGTCGGAGAAGCTGGTTTTTCTTCCTTGTTTCTCCATCTTCCGGCCACCCTTTCCCTATGTATGTAACACTATTTTTTTTTTGCATATTCGTCAAACCGTAGCGAGGGAGAAAAGAAAAAAGTAAATAACGCGGACGTAAAGGGGGAAAGAGAAAGGAAATAAAATACAATTTTCTTTCACAAAGGGTTGCCAATGAAAAAATGTCTCAAAAGAGGGGGGAATGCAATTCTTCCTTCTGCACAGGGCCGAGATATCTCGTCCCTGTTCGTTAAGGTGTTAAATTCGAAGATATCGATAAAAAAAAACTCACAGTATGGGTAAATTCTCGTCACAGAGAGCAATAGGCCTCTGCAGCATTAAAATGATTCAATCATTACTGCTCACTCATAGTTTGAAAAATTGATGGCAGATGGCAACACCATAACAAGCATTACACAGAAACAAGGTTCACAACACATATACACACACACACATTCTCCAGCATGCCTCGTGGTCACCCTTTGACTGTAGCCGGTAAAATCCCTTCTTTTGATAATTTTTGTCGCACCACGGTCGTTTACTGCACACGAGGGCTAATTAGACCGGGACCTACAAATTATTACCGATTCCGAAAGGCAGGGTTGTTTTTATACTCATGGAGAGGTTGGTGCGCTAACCCCTCGATGGGGGACACCCTGTGGTAACAATTTTTTCTGCGGTCACGTCACCCAAATAATCAAAAACAAAAACACAGCAGCATTCATTCACGCGGTCATGTCACCGTTTCTGTTGCACCTCTGTCTCAAGAAATTTCTCTGACCTGGTATTCCTTCATTGAGACAGAGAGGCAGACCATGACCTGGTTAGGAGGAGGCACAAATGCGAGCCAATCTTCCAGTTGAAAAATGTCGCCACAGATAGCAACACCACCAAACCAAACATGGCCCCTACTCTGTCCCCTGCGGGATATAAGCAGATTACCTTGCGGCTGGGCCATGCTGGAAAAATACTCCCGGTATCCAATCCCACCTGGCATTTCGGAGCCGCAAGGGGCCCCCGCCGTTCCAAGACAGCGACGACCACGCTCGCGGAAGCGCCCAGGGGCCAACGCCAGCCAACGAGGAGCAATGACGGATAGCAACATACACCACAGGCCTCTAGAACGATACAATTATTCAATCATTACACTTCATTCCTTGGCTTGTTAAGACTTTCACAGGATGCCAAAATAGCGCCAAAGGGGCCAATTTAAAAATTTGGCCCCTGCGCTTACAAGCGAATTGGCATGAAATTCGGATGCTCTGTGTTCGACGAATCGGCAATAAATATAGTAACCTTGTCCTGCCGCTGTGGTGATCGAGTGGTCATAGTGACGGACTCGCATCGCGGGGACCCGGGTTCGAGCCCCACCGTCACCACAGTGGTGGTCGGCTGAAGTTGGTTTTCTGTGGTTCCCAACTTCCGTTACAAAGTCTCGTGACAGAGAGCAACAGCCCTACAAACAGTACAAATATTCAGTCATTACACTTCACTCACTTCTGAGATATAGATGGCAGCACTAAAAAAAATCATACACAACAGTAGATACGCACTCAGACTGTTAGGTACACATACTTACACTTCCGGCACAACTCACTAGGTAGCAAATTGCCCATGGCGAATGACCTGAGTTGTGCTCGGCTTGAAGGGGAAAAAAAAACTTCATTCCTAGTTAGAAAATTTTCTCGGCAGATGGCAGCACTGCACATAACGAGCATTAAGCTGAAACGGACTTCACGCTAGGTTCACGACACATACATGCGCAGCTACCAGCATGGCCCAGGACTCTTCTTCGACTACCTGCTGAAAAATCTCTTTGTAGAGACAGAGCGGCGGGCTATGATCTGGTTAGGAGGAGGCACAAATGCGAGCCAATCTCCAAGTTGAAAAGTCTCGCCACAGATAGCAACAGGCCTTTACACGACACAATTATTCAATCATCACACTTCATTCCTAGTTAGAAAAATTTCACGCCAGATGGCAGCACTACACATAACAAGCATTAAACAGAAACAGGGACTCATAACACATACATGCACAGCTACCAGGAACGGCCAGGACTTTCTTCGACCACCTGCTGAAAAATCTCTTCATAGAGACACAGAGCGGCGGGCCGTGATCTGGTTAGGAGGAGGAGGAGGTGAATTCTCGTCGAATTTTATCGGGATTTCACCCTGAGAACGAAACGAAACCTGTTCGTAAGTAGGGGGGGGGTGTGGCTGTAGAGACAGCATTTTCTCCACAGCGACAGAAAACAAAAGAGATGAATCAGCACCTCCTGGAGATAGAAGGCCTCCGCACTCTGCTTGTAACGTCAGTAAGTAGTCCATTTTCCCCTCAGAAATATTCAGGGAAAAAAATTCCCTGCTCGTGCCAGTATCGTCGTTGTGAGGAAAAGAAATGATCGGGCTCAGAATTGGCGATTTCTACCTCGTACGCCCCACATCCAATCACCATGCGGTATTTGTGAGCCAATCGGGAAGATTCTAAATAAGAAGAAACGAAACAGGATGCTGTGTTTCAAAATGTGGCGAACTTGCTAGGTATGACGTTTATGGCAAACAGTGCAGAGGTCTTCCGTGTCCAGGAGGTGCTGGATGAATTCAATTGTTTTTGATCGGAATTTATTGAGGTGATGCCTACGGCAGGACACACACACATTTTGTGATGTTAGAATAATTATTGCTAGGAACGTTCTCTTTGTTGTGCGGACTGATATTATTCAGAGCCGAATTACGGCCACAGTAACTAAATATTCGCGATTTCAGTCGGAGGGAAAATTGGCTCGCGGATTAGTCCATGGAAATGTACATTTCGGATGTACGTGAAATGTGTTTCGGATTTCTGGACCGACTTCAGGTTACGCCCATTGAATATACGTCGATATGGAATGATGATGACGATGAGGAGATCACGTGACGGGGAGAATATACGAGTTGTTCAGTACGTCTGCGCTTTCTATTCCAAATATAATCTGAATTTTGGTGAATAAATATTTATGTTTCATATTGGGTGATGTAATCAATGCGGTTCAAACTCAATATTTTCTCTTATTATACAGGGTGTCCTGTAAGTCCTGATTCGGCCCTTTTGTCTCATCAGCCGTTCGTCGTAGAGGTTATAGTTCCAGTTAAAAAAAAAACCGTTCACAAATCACCCTGTACCAGATTTTGGACTGCAAATAGTGTCATAAAATGAGAAATATAAATTTTTATACGGTCCTCCCCACTGTTCTCCAACTTCTGATCAGAAAATTGTTGCCCTGTCCCACCTGAGACGAACCAAAAAAAAAACTCCACGTTTCTAAGTGCAACATTCACTGAGATAATTGAATTTGAAAGCCGGAGAAATGGTGATAAAGAACGGCATAAACGAACGAATAATGTAGAGAGCAAAACAAATCCACCGATGTTAGTTGAAAACATACAAAATTGAACGCCAGACAGATGTTTTGGGACTACGATAGCACCCCTTCTGGGTATCGAACTCGCGACACCTCTAAACATCCTTTGGTACTTTAGGCGAGCATCTTATCGACCGGGCTACCGCGCCCAGCGGAAAAAATGAAATGAAATTGATAGACCTGTTATAGCGCAGGCGACTCGGTTAAAATGAAAGCACGTGGTCCGGCCGAGGCCGACGCGTGATGTGGTGAAGGCAGAGAAAGAAAGATAGTGATGAAGATACAAATACAAATAAATACAAACGATTATACAAATAAATGCAAATGATGAAACGATTACGATTGTGAGACAGTGTATCGATAAGGGGCCGTTCAAGTATTACGTAAGCAAATTTTTAGCCATTTTTGACACCCCCCCCCCTTGTCAGCAAAAGTCAGCAAAATGCTGACCCCCCCCCATTGTCAGCAAAATTTCGTCATCAGCTCTGCTTCTCTGAATCCAACTCATATTTTCATAAATAGTGGTTGATGACGTAAGCGTTATCTAAACACCCCCCCTCCCCCTTGTCATCAAAAGTCAGCAAATCGGAAACCTCCTCCCCCCCCCCATCCATGATGACGTAATACTTGAACGGCCCCTAATGGAGTGGCAGGAAGGTGTAAGTTTAAGTAAACTTCCCCCCTGCCATCACCACATCACTCGTCGGCAGCGATCCGACCACGTGCATATTTCATTTAAACGAGTCACCTGCACTATAACGAAGGGGATATAGTAGCCTCGAAACAACTGTCTAGAGTTCTATTTTGTATATTTTTAGCTAACATCGTTGTATTTTTGTTTGCTGTGGGTGATGCTATGATCACAATTTTTACTCCCGATTCTTTATTGTATATTATGCGTATCGTCGTTTGTTATTTTCACGTAAATTAATAAATTTCTGGATACACCCATCCCCCGGGAAGCTTCGATATCTCTCTGAGATGGGAAGCGGGGTGTGCCCGGTCCTTCAATGTTCAATGTATTTTTTTTTTTTTTTTTTTTGCTTTCTACATTGTGCTAAAAAGTTAATTGCATTATATGTTGACGATAACGGATAGCTATAATTCTTCTTTCTCACATTTATGCTGTTGTTTTTTCCCCAGCTTTTCTCTCACTGGTATTTGAATTCAAATATCTCAGCTAATATTGCACTTGGAAACTTGGATTTTTTTTTTTGATGTTGGTCTCAGGAGAGACAGGGCAACTAATGGTGTTTTTGAGGACATGGTGCTTGTATAAAGATTTAGATTATTTTAATTTTGTTACACACTGTATTTTCACTCATAAAACTGCTGCAGGATGATTTTTGAACACATTTTGAGCATTTTTTTTTTTTTTAAATTGAAACTACACCTCTACGACTGACGTTTGGTGAGATAAAGGCCGAATTAGGACTTACGGTACACCCCGTATATAATCCGTTTTCCTTTTCTTTTTTGTATTGTTTGACGAAATACAGCCGAAACTGACCCTGTTGATCGGATGGAGTCTATTGTTGAAAAAGATGGAGCAGTGAAATTTATGGTGCACTCATCTAATGAGATTGTATTTTACTGATGAAACTGATTTCCTTTCTAAAATACAATCTCATTAGATGAGTATATGTATGTATATATATATACGGGGTGATTATAAAAAAACTATCCCGACAAATGGGCCCCTAACTATCATACCATTCACAGAAACTGAATGAAATTTTGGCGTAAGGTATTTTGAGGTATGCGCTCAAGAATGATATGGAAAACAACAGTGTCACTCTAACTGTTACGGGGTTACAGTGAGAAAATTTCGAAAATATCAAATAGCAACACCAAGTTTTTTGTATTGGAATGCGATTTCCATACTGAAAAACACTAAATAGCGTTGGAATGGCACCTGTAGCACAAAAATCCCCGGAGCTAGGCAAGGAAAAAGTAAAAAGGACTTTGCCGTGCACCAGAGCATTAATGTTCGTTTCATTCGTCACACCGTTTCTTCGGCTGAGATCCCACAAGGCCTGATTAGTCCTCCACAAGGTCATGTGGAAAACACAATAAAATGCTTTATTTTATGCTGCTTCTCTGTCCTTATTGGTTGTCCTCACGTTTAGCCTATCTACCGCCGATGCTACAGTTGCCGTTCGAACGCTATTTAGGGTTTTTCACAATGGAGATCACATTCCGATACAAAAAACTTGGTGTTGCCATTTGATATTTTCGAAATTTTCTCACTGTAACCGTAACTGTTAGAGTGACACTGTTGTTTTCAATATCATTCTTGAGCGCATACATCAAAATACCTCATGCCAAAATTTCATTCAGTTTCTGTGAATGGTATGATAGTTAGGGGCCCATATGTCGGGATAGTTTTTTTATAATCACCCTGTATATATATATATACAGTCGAATCTCGTTATAACGAACTCCAAGAGACCGGAGAAATCATGAATTTTCGTTATAAAGGAATTCCAGGTTTTTTGCATTGTTTCTATGCAAACTTATCTGGGGGATTAGAAAAGTGCTCATTACAACGAGATTTTCGCTAAATCTGTATCATTAAAACGGGATTCGACCGTATATATAAGTACTCACTTGAGTAGAAAATGAGAGAAATTACGAAAAAAGAGCAAGTCAATGTCTTGGCGGGTTATCCGAATCTAATGTGGTACTGTACGCAAACTTGTATAAGACTTTCACAGGATGCCAAAATAGCGCCAAATGGGCCAATTTAAAAATTTGGCCACTGCGCTTACAAGCGAATTGGCATGAAACTCGAATGCTCTGTGTTCGACGAATCGGCAATAAATATAGTAACCTTGTCCTAACCTAACAGCACGTTAGAAAAAGGGGAAGGGAAAAAAATGAAAAAGTAAGGCAGTGTAAAATAGAAATAGTTATTATGCATAATCTACGGATGCGATTATGCATAATAACTATTTATCATAGATAATAATCGTATTTATCACATTTACTGTAGCGTATGCATATTGTTTGTGGGGTGGGGGGGGGGGCGGGATCGTTTTAAGCATACCATAGGGACCTCGGGCAAAGTGATTTTTCTGATGCCGTGCGTGGCAAATTCTCAAAAAATTTCAACCAGATTTAATTTTTGTGAGATCCTTTTCTTCTCTTGACGTTCCCTGGCCGTGACCGGGTGAGCCCATGTGTTAAGACGGCACTGTGGGGGATCGGGCTCGGGGGGGGGGGGTGTGGCTCAGTGCCCTGCCCTAGTTGCCCCCCCCCCCCTACGGGTCTGAGCTAAAAGACATAAAAGATATTTTAATTTCGTCTGACTTGACACGAAACGCTAGGCATGAGTAGGTGTTAACGCCCACCTCATGACGTGCTTAGACGTCAGGGGAACGAATCCCTCAGGGGGAAAAAAAAAGGGAAATGCTTTTCCGGATTTTGGTGTTTCCAATGGTCATATCTACGTGTTTGTGTCGCCAATATTATATCTTTTCTTGGACGAAAAAAAATTTTTTTTTTCTTCCAGTTTTTATTCCTTTGGTGACGATTGGACTGGAACGTTTCATCCAATCAGTGTCGTGGGTGTTATCCCTGGGTGTTATCATCATCCGACGAAGTCTTCTTTATTTTTTCTCTCGTTGTTTCGATCTCGATAACGTCAAAGGCTTCGGCGATTGATGCTGGAAGCGGGATTCCTTTTTTGTTCAGGTGGGAACGCGTCGTAACATCCCCCCACCCCCACGGCTGTTTATCCGTCGTAAGATAAAAATCGAATTCCTTCAAGACTTTACTGCTATGGACAAACAAGAGGGGAAAACAACTTTTCTCGAAGGAGAGGATAACCTGGAGGAAGAGTTTGTATGTGTGTGTGTGAGAGAGAGAGAGAGACTGCGAGATGGACCTTAAGAGAACGTCTGCTGTTTTCCGATAAGTATCTATACCCGGTACGGTTTGCAGTGGAAGAATTGTTGGCAACGGGAAAAGTGGTCTTGAAGATATTGAGATAAGATAAAAATAAATAAATAAATATACCGTAACGCATGGGATTTCGCGAAGTGTCCAGAAAGGAATAAAAGTCCTAAAATTGAAGCAAAATATTGAAAATTATCAGCGAAAAAGATCCGTGATATTTTCTCATCCGTTACGATGGTTGAAGAAAATGTTGAGAAACATGAGTTGTTCTGGTGTTGGTTGTATTAGCAACGAAACCGGCACATTACGTTTGGACGCGGTCGTATTAGCAACGAAACCGGCTCATTACGTTTGGACGCGGTCGTATTAGCAACGGAACCGGCACATTACGTTTTTTTTACTGTGTCTAGTCACGAATAATGTGACAAATTTTGCTTTTATGATGACCGAAAATTCATCCCGTAACAATTGAAAGCAATTTTCACCGAAACATTGACGGTTAAAATTCTTAATTTTAGCTACATGTCATGTCATAAAATTGTAGTCTTGAAATTTTTTTGCAAATACATGAGCAGAGAAACGAGATAATGAATGCATTTGCGAGGAAAAAATTACGAATTAAGAGTAAGCACAAGCAAAGAATCACAGTCATATCAATCAAGAAACACCCACTGATTCCGGATCACTATCACATCGGCAACGGCGAGGGGTGGGGGGGGGGAGGGGTACAAGAATCACTTTCAGATAACAATTACTCATTTGTTATAAAACACCCAGAATAACCTCTCATCACCGTTGCATCAGCAACGAAACCGGTACACTAGTTTGGGCGCGCTCGTATTAGCAACGAAACCCGCGCATTACGTTTGGACGCGGTCGTATTAGCAACGAAACCGGCACATTACGTTTGGACGCGGTCGTATTAGCAACGAAACCGGCTCATTACGTTTGGACGCGGTAGTATCAGCAACGAAACCCACACATTACGTTTGGACGCGGTCGTGTTAGCAACGAAACCGGCACATTAGTAGTAGTAGTAGTAGACGATTGGCAACAAAACATTCGATAACACTTCGCATCTCTATAAACCAATGGAAACAAAACACCCGGTAACACCTCGCATCTAAATTGCGTTAGCAACAAATCATCCAGCATCACCTCTGATCGTTGTGCTGTCAGATTAGCAACACCCAGCACCATCTCCGACACCCAAAATCACATCACCATTGCATTAAATCATCAGAACACCCAAAATCACACGTGAGCACTGCCGCAATTGGCAAATAACTGCTCAAGATCCACTGCTTCCGCTTCCACTTCTGCAATCGCGGCTGGCCACCAGCAACCACAAAACTCCTCCCTGGATTCCAAAATCGATATCCACGGATTTTTCATTTTTACTCAACACTTACGCAGAATTTTCCACTCAATTATTCATAAGCTCCGAACATTTCCCCGACACCAAAAACAGTCCAAATTCGACCGCAATCGGAAAAATAGAGTTGAATCGTACCTAACCATAGACACCCACACACACACACACAATCGTTAATCGTAGATTTGAATGTAGTTTTAATCATAAAATGATCGATTATCCGATAGGATTCTACTTGGTAGTTTACCGCATTATGAACTCCCTCTCTCTAAAACGCGCTCAAAAACTTTAGAAATATCGATTATCAAACGATAGAACAGAGACGATTTTATCGATAAAATCTCGGATGCATTTTTACATTATTCAAATACATTCCACCCCGGCTTTAATCATCCATATTTTAATTAAATACCAGAATAAAAACGCGAGAAAAAAAAAATCACAGAAAATAGAATTTTTCAGAGGAAAAAATAATAAAATTTTATATGAAAAATCGTTGTTTTTTTAGAAAACAGAGGGCGTCGTAAAAAAAAATACAATAACAGCATTCGATTTATTTCCTGATAAATTCGAATTTCCAAGCTTTATACGGATAATGATAATTTGGATTTATGGTCTGAGTCACGATCTTCAGCGTTTCAGATACGGCGGGCCAAGTTGAAACTTCCCACGGAGCCCGCGGGCCACCAACCCAAGTAATTTAGTGGCGTGTTAAAAGACGAGGCTAATGGGACTTCCAAATTAAACAGGGGGACAAAAATAAAGAATTCTATTTATTCCGAATGAATATATTTTTTTCAATTATTTCAATTTTGATTAGGTCTGAAATAATTATTTTCACTAATTCTTCAATTTTTTCTTGATTAATTCAATCAAGAAAATTTAATTTTAATTAATTTAATTAATTCTGAGATTGATTTCAATCTGAAATCATTTCTTTCAATAATTATGCAATTGTTATTTTATTATTCGCGAAATAATTTCTATCAGAAATTATAGGAAATTATTTCACCCATTGATTTATGTTTTTTTTTCTCAAAAATTATGAAATTATTCGTTTCAAAATTTTAAAATTATTTCTTTCAGTAACTATGAATTCTCATCAATTTTGTTCCGGAATTATTTTTCTCAATTATTCTAGAATTATTTCTTTCATTTATTCTAGAATTATTTCTTTCATTTATTCTAGAATTATTTCTTTCATTTATTATAAAATTATTTCTGTCATTTATTCCAAAAATATTTCTTCCATTTATCCCAGAATTATTTCTTCCGTTTATTCTAGAATTATTTATTTCATTTATTCCAGAATTATTTATTTCCCAAATTCTGAAATTATTTATTTCCCAAATTCTGAAATCATTTATTTCCCAAATTCTGAAATTATTTATTTCCTGAATTCTGAAATTATTTATTTCATTAATTCTAAAATCAATCTTTTTTTAATGTTTTCAACCATTTTCTGGAGATGATCGGCGGGCCACGATAAAAAGCTGCGTGGGCCAAGTTCAGCCCGCCGGACATGCGTTGAGGACCCCTGGTCTGAGTCCAACGAGAGAAGAAATTCATTTTGTATAATGGCGGTTCACTCTGTCAAGAGAGAGGTTCTCCCTACTCTCAAAATGTCTCTTTTCAGAAAATTTTAAATGGCTGACGTAGCATCTAGCTTTAATTAGCAATTTTTCCTATTCTCCTCGAAATGGCTTGAGGGGTGGTTTTCATATCGGGATCCGGAATCTTCTAGAATTAGCCTGAAGAGAGAAAGGATCGGGAATGTATGCGTGGGCGATCTCTTGGTATTGTTATATGGGAATTACGTGCGATGTCTTTACGATCTTTGGGAAATTATCCGAATACTTATACACAATGGAATCTTAGTCGGCATTATTAGGGGTGTACGTGATGGGTGATGGAATTCGAGGGTGATTTATTTGCGATTAAGTCGTGAGATCACCGGCAATTATTGCATTTTTATCTAGTCACATTTTTGCCATCAGCTATCCCTCAGTTGAATATATAAATACTAAATTTTTTACAAGAAGAGCAGCACCACAGTCGAAATAATGAATATACAGTCGAATCCCGTTATAACGAACTGCAAGCGACCGGAACACTTCGTTATAAAGGAATTTAAGGCTGTTTGCATTGTTCCTATGTAAACTTATTTGAGGGATTAGAAAAGTGTTCGTTAAAATGAGATTTTCACTATAACGGTATTCGTTAAAACGGGATTCGACTGTATTTGTGAAGTTCATACAACAGTGCGACCTATCCTGTCGGAAATTATTGTAATTTTGAATTAATTATCGTATTTTATTACTTTATTTTGCACTACACTATATTAGAAGGTTAAGTAAAAGAGTTAATTCAACACCTTATTTATTTACTAGCGATAATACCCGGCGCTGCCCCGGGTTTTTTTTTCTTCAATTACTGACAAACCAATTATTTACAAACCATTACAAAGGCATGAACTACCATGCGTAATACTGGTAGCATTAAAGAAGTGACAGACCATTGTAAAGGCATACACATGTCTGAAACGCATTGTCACGGTAACCAGAGTAAACATTCGGAAAGTGATTGTTGAGGCCGAGAAACACTATTGTTGCCCGACAGTATTTAGCCCATTGAAAAACTTCTAATGTAGCCTGTCGTTTTCAAGTGGGGTCCCATTTGGTATACAGTCGAATCCCGTTCTTACGAATACTGTTATAGCGAAAATCTCGTTTTATATATAAAACGAACGCTTTTCTAATCCTCCTCATAAGTTTTCATAGGAAAAATGCCAAAACCCGGAATTCCTTTATAACGAAATTTCGTTATAGCGAAGGTATTTCCCCGGTCTCTTGTAGTTCGTTATAACGGGATTCGACTGGATATGCAAAATTTGGTGACGATGGATCTGAAATTTTGGATTTGTATAGAGAACACACACGCGCAAACATTTTTTTGTATAGAAATTTATTTGGGATGTTGGAATTTTTCCAGTGTTATTGGGATTTGTCTTGTCGGGATTTCGGTCTTTTGTGATTTTTGCTCAACCCAAATTTCGGTGTTATCGGGATTTTGGCTTGACGAATAACGCGGTTGTGTCGAGTTTTTCGATAGGGATTTTGGCTCGTCGGGATTTCCGTCTTTTGTGAGTTTGGCGTGTGACAAAATTTAGGTATTAAGGATGTTGGAATTTTAGCTTAAATGAATTTCCGTACTGCGTTGGTATTTCGGTATTGTGTGGAGCATGCTTATATTTACGCCGAACCAATATTATACTTTTACAGAAGTTTATTTCTGATGGCAACAGTATTATAATAAATTGAATAATCGACGTTAGATATACCCAAAATTCCATACCTAGTTCTGGGTAAATCTAACGTCGATTATTCAATTTATTTGGAGTTTTGGGTAAATCTAACGTCGATTATTCAATTTATTTGGAGTTTTGGGTACATCTAACGTCGATTATTCAATTTATTTGGAGTTTTGGGTAAATCTAACGTCGATTATTCAATTTATTTGGAGTTTTGGGTACATCTAACGTCGATTATTCAATTTATTTGGAGCTTTGGGTAAATCTAACGTCGATTATTCAATTTATTTGGAGCTTTGGGTACATCTAACGTCGATTATTCAATTTATTTGGAGTTTTGGGTAAATCTAACGTCGATTATTCAATTTATTTGGAGTTTTGGGTAAATCTAACGTCGATTATTCAATTTATTTGGAGTTTTGGGTAAATCTAACGTCGATTATTCAATTTATTTGGAGTTTTGGGTACATCTAACGTCGATTATTCAATTTATTTGGAGTTTTGGGTAAATCTAACGTCGATTATTCAATTTATTTGGAGTTTTGGGTACATCTAACGTCGATTATTCAATTTATTTGGAGTTTTGGGTAAATCTAACGTCGATTATTCAATTTATTTGGAGCCTTGGGTAAATCTAACGTCGATTATTCAATTTATTTGGAGCTTTGGGTAAATCTAACGTCGATTATTCAATTTATTTGGAGTTTTGGGTAAATCTAACGTCGATTATTCAATTTATTTGGAGTTTTGGGTAAATCTAACGTCGATTATTCAATTTATTTGGAGTTTTGGGTATATCTAACGTCGATTATTCAGTTTATTATCAAGCCCAAAAGGTAATTCATTTCAACAGTATTATATTCAATTCGTATAAATACTCGAGCTGTGATCTCGCGATCACTTTTTTTTCTTTTGCAATACCTGCAATATATGTTATCTAGTCGGTCGCGCTGCCGGCAGCACTATGTCGCATAAGTTATATTAATTTTTGTTTTAAGTGATTAACTCGTTATGTGATTCTAACCAAGTGATAAATATTATAAGTACGAATGAATTTTGAATAGGCCGTCAATTCTTTAAGCAGTCCAGTTCATATTTTAACAAGCACGGCCGGTTATGGACATTTTTCCGTGTAAGCGAATAAACATTTTGGTGATGTAAATCACCCCTTCCCTTCAGTTGGCACCCCTAAAATATCGCCCTCTTCAGTTCCCACCCTAAAAAATTGGGCCCCTTCCATTTGGCGCTTTCTGCGGCCGCGTACTTACGAATTGTGATCCGGTCCTGAGCTCAGCCAAACTAAGTAGCAATTATGCAAAAAATAAAAATACCTTTTCATTTAAAAATATATATATATTTTGGAATAATATGCCGGTTGGAGTCTCACAAAATTTTATGGATTCTGGTCTAATGTGATTTTGGCTTGACAAAGTTTTATTATTGCCTTTATTTTGGTCTATCGGGATTCCGGTCTGTTATGAGTTTGGCTTGAAGGAATTTCGATACTGTCAAGATTTCGGTTAGTCGCGATTTTTTGGCTCTTCACCTGCTCGAAAACTTAGTGCCTAGTGGTTACCTCCAGCTACAGCAAAATCTCTGTCACTAATCCACTATGACTGATCTTCTTGTTTCTGAAATTTTCTACGTGAACATTGCAGTAATGTCAAGGAAACAGTTATTTTCCGGATATTATGCTGAGGTGAACTCAAAACGTGTCATCACGTCTCCGCCGGGACCCGAACCCAGGCCCCCCCTTACATACCGGACAAGCATGCTACCATCTACACCACTGGAGATATGAGCCTGCCTTCCTTATTTCACGCCCTATAGGGAGAGGCGCTGAAGTAGAGGCATTAGTAGCCTCCCTTAACTTAAAAGTCATCAGTGATGACTTTTCTTTCCGAGTTCACATCAGCATAATATCCGGAAAATAACTGTTTCCTTGATATCTCGGGCTGAGAAAAAAGCCATCTATCTCACTCCAAATTGCAGTAATGATTGAATAATCAGTCACATGTTCTCCTCGTTCTTCAGACCCAATGCCATTAACCTGCGAGGATATATCTCAAGAATGTAGTGTGACGTTACAATTGCAACTCCAGCTGAAAAAAAGACAATATCCCACTATATATGCGAAACATTGCGTGTTATCATTTATCATTTTAGTTGCGATTGAAAATACAGTCGATAACGTCCAAACGACACAGATTGTCTAAAAGGCCTCATTCCTTATGTAATGACCTCGTCTTCTCCACGTGAGCTTCTTCAAAGTGCTGCTAAAAAGCATATGCCATTTTTGTCATGCATTCTTTTTTAATAAAGAAAACAGTTTAGTGCCCAGCAACTCAATCCACGTTTTTAATTAGTTTTTCAAAACATATCTCGAAAGATTGGCTCAGAGCCAATCAGTGGCCCTTGTGAAAACGAAATGTTGAGGTTCTAGGCCATTTCGGCAGCCAAAAACTGTGCAGAGAAAAAACAGGCTTCGAAAACAACGACAAAGTAAGTAAAGAAGTAATTTTCAGCAACCACGACACTGCGTCGTAGTTTTTAATGCAACAGAGCAGCAAATAAAGAGAGCGAAGAACTCAATTTAAATGAAAAAACTCTGAATAAGTTTAGTATCTAATAGTCGGATGTTTTTAATCACTTTACGATCAAGAACGCAATGTTGCGTCCAAACGCCAGTGGAATAAATTGAATCAAGTTTTCTCCGTTTGCTTTCTTCTCTTCTCATCATCGCGAAGCTTTGTTGCAACCCACGAATCTGTGTTTTCCTTCCGTTTATTTCTATACAAATACAAATACAACACCACAACAGGCAAAATGCCCAACGAGCTGGCCGAGAAAAAGATGCCCATAACATGTATCGATGTCATATATTTCAAAAATACAGCAACCCAATTAAAAATGCACAATTGCAAACCATATATATACATGATAAAATATTATACAATGCCCATAAAGAATACTTATGGTTGTCTTATTCTAAGTATGGATAGCTTCTCGATTTACCCCAACATATTTGGATAGTGAGGTTGAGTCTCGTCGATGTTATTCAAAATTGTGTCCATCAGTGTAGATGTCCGCTAACGGGAGAGCCCGTTATGGGAAGTTCCACTGTAGAATGATCGTGTTTTTTATGTTAATGACAAAGAGCATGTACTAAAGGTACACATATATATATACCATTTGTAGTGTATTTTCAAAAGCCGGGGGGGGGGGCAACGCCCTCCCCTGCACCCCCCTAAATGGCGGGCCTGGGTTCCGGTCCATCACGAAAAGTAGAAAAAAGATCATGGAATTTTCAGGATGATTCAGTTATTTTTAAAAGACAAATATTACGAACTGCAATCAAATTTGTTTAAATAGGTTGTGCCAAATTTCAAAATAACTCCTATAAGTGATTTGTTTTCCACATATATGAGATGCATCCTTCTACTATATTCTTATAAGAGCGGAAAAGATCAGGTAGGGTAGGGGGAAAAGAGAAATCTATATGTACCTCATATATACCTACTCTATCATCTCTCTCTCTCTCTCTCTCTCTTATCTGTACTTATCTATTATACTGTTTTCCCCCTTTTATTCCACTTTCCTTCTCCTTCTTTTCACCCTTTTTAACGTGCGTTTAAGTTAGGACAAGGTTACCATATTTATCGCCGATTCGTCGAATAGAGATAATCAAAATTTCCTGCCAATAGCTAGTGAGCGAAGGGATTAAAGTTACAGAATGGTCAAAGTAAGCCAATACTATACCAATCCTGTTCCAAGTACATTTGTCATCAAAGTTATATCCAATTAAAATAGTGTAACATTTCGAATACAATATATTTTTTCGAACAAAATCTCCCCACCGAATACAACGGCCTTACGACACAATTCCCCGAATAAAACGATCGATTCCACGGAACGGAACCATTTCATAACGTACAACAGCAAGGAAAGAGCCTGAATTTGTCATGAGCGATTGTCTGAAACGCAAACCTAATTCCTAAAAACGTCTGCCATAGGCATTATTGACTGCAGCAACCCGAGTGTGGACAGGAGGAATGGGGGGGCTTATAGATAGACGGAACTAGATATATAGACGAGGTTCTCTCGCGGGGGTTAATTTCATTATACGCCACTGTGTGTGGTTAGAAAAGAGGGGTCGGTTCTATGACTTTTTCCTGTAAGTTCCAAAACACAATCGTCGAAATTGAATTACCAGATAAATAACAGCGGAAAAAATCGCAGAATTCGGTTGAGGGGCAAGGTCCTGGGACTCTTGTGTACTTGAGTACTTTATATATATATATATACAGAGTGAAGAGATCTTTTTTCAAGAGAGATCTTTACCAGAACACGATGAAAAGAGGTGAAAACAAATATCTTTGGTACATGAGTGTGGATGGAGGAAAGCAAATACACACAACACAAAAAGGGAGCCAACCAGAGCATGCAATCTCGGTACACATCGGTACTAATCCTTTCATGGGGGAAGACATGGCTTTTAAGCTGAGATATTTTCAGCTGAATCGCTCGGCAAATAAAATATCTGCTGACCCTGATGCTTTCCTTCAATAGAGAATCCCCTTTTATTCTTTGGAATTTTTATGCCTAAATAATCAAGAAATATATTCCTCACCGACCATAAAAAGTAAGACTTTATTAACATTGAAATTGATTTGTTCCGTCCCCGATAACACGGGACGTGTGTGTACATAGTAACGTATTCGACCATGGGGTGATGATCTAAATCACCGGCCGAAACGCAAGAGTGGATAAATACAATAATACTGCCATGAGTGACATGGGAGGTAAAAAAAAAAATCGGAGTCACGTGCGTCTTGGAATCATGTTACTCATATGGGGTTAGGTTACCGGAAGACAAGTCCTGCATGAGTAGTAGAGACCGAATCCGATCGATGAATGGGGGATTCTGGGAATAGATACACAGTGTATCGAATTATGCTGTGGTGTTGGTCTCTGGAAAGTAAAGGAGAGGGTTTGTGCCTAAAAATCAATTGAAAAATATTTTTCCAACGTACGGGACTTGAAGTAACAAAGGGTAGCCATTAATTTATCAACAATTATGATGTCGAGCTTTTTTTTATCAGAATTTTTCAAAAGGGATAATTTTTTTTTACCTTGAAAACTGGTAGGAAAGGTTATTTGAAACACTTCACGCCTTCAGTTCAACCCATAACTACTGTTCAGAGTATTGTATGAATCGTCTCTGTCGTTCAGAGTATTGTTTGGATCATCTCTGTCGTTCAGAGTATTGTTTGGATCATCTCTGTCGTTCAGAGTATTGTTTGGTTCGTCTTTGTTACTCAGAACATTGTTTACACAGTCTGCTATTCAGATCATTGTTTGGACAGTCTGCTATTCAGATCATTGTTTGGACAGTCTGCTATTCAGATCATTGTTTGGACAGTCTGCTATTCAGATCATTGTTTGGACAGTCTTTGCTACTTAGAGTATATGTTGGATCGTCTTTGTTTATTCTGACTATTGTTTGGACCGTCTTTGTTTATTCTGACTATTGTTTGGACCGTCTTTGTTTATTCTGACTATTGTTTGGATTGTCTTTGTTTATTCTGACTATTCTAATATTGTTTGGATTGTCTTTGTTTATTCTGACTATTGTTTGGATTGTCTTTGTTTATTCTGACTATTGTTTGGATCGTCTTTGTGTTTTTTTTCAGAGTATTATTTTAATCGTGTTTGTTATTCGGAATATTGTTTGAATCGTCTTTGTTTATTCGGAGTTATTTTTTGATCGTGTTTTTTTATTGGAAGTATTGGCCCGTCTTTTTTACTATTTATTTGACTCGTCTATGTTGAGTTTTTTTTTATCATCTTTGTATTGTTTGAATTGTCTTTGTTATTTTCAGAGTATTGCCTTTTTTTGTTATTGTTTAGAATAGTTTTTTGGGTCGCCTTTGTTATTTATGGTATTTTGTTTGGATCGTCTTTGCTATATCAAGAATGTTGTTTGGATCGTCTTCGTTGTTCAGAATATCATTTCAAACGTAAAAAGTTTTCAACGTAGTATTCGAGACATATTTATCCGAATTTCCTAGATACAAGATTGAAATCCCACCTATACAAAAAAAACCTGTATTCTAAACACAAATAATTTTTATCAATTCTAACAGCATTTCTTTCATTAATTCTGAATTTTCATCCATTCTAGAGCTATTTCGATCACACATTCTTAACTTTCATAAATTTCGTAACCACTTTTCATTTTTTTTCAACCTTCATGAATTCTAGAATCATTTATTCTTAATTTTATAGATACTGGAATTATTTCTTTAATTTAGTTTCCACGGTTGCTCCTGGAATTTATCTGTCGATTTCTTACTTTAAATTCATGGATTTTGAATTTTCATGAGTTCTGAGACAGTTCCTTTCATTAGGTCCTAATTTCAATTGGTTTTGGAATCATTTCTTCCATCAATTTAAAATTTCTTAAGTTCAAAATTTTCATTTTTTGTTGATTTACATTCAATTGTTTGCATATTTTTTGCATAGATATTTTCACAGCATTCCTGTTTTTAAAATAATTCATTCTTAAAAAACATCCTTTAAACTAAATTTTTCTCCTTATAGACATTTAAAACCCAAACTTCATTCCAAAAAAAAGACGAAAATCTTAATTCAAAGGAAAAACCTAAAAAAACTGGAATTTTAATCTAAAAAAAAATCCTATTAAAAATTTCAAAATCAACCATAAACAAAATCACAAGAACCTAAAAACTGATGATCAGGAATGTTTATCGAACCAACGCCAGTTTTTCATGCATTTTTTTCCGCCAAATATGGCTGTTTCTAGTAATTTAAAGGGCGTTGTCCTCCATCATAGAAGGGAAGACATTATCAGCTTGAAACCCATCAAGGCCGGAAAATGTGTTGGAATCAGCAGTTTTATCAACGTGTACCACATGGAAATATGTACAGAGAAGGAGTGTGTGGAAACATTTTTTCTTTCAATATTATCAAAAATCGCTGTTTCCGAACATCGCTGATGATATTTTATTTTATTTTTTGTACCCGTTATAACATCGTCGCCACACGTTCAATTATTCATATATTCACAAGAAATTAGTCTCGAAGGAATATAAGGGAGATATAAAATATTTCTAGGTCCATATACTTGTGCCTGGAAGAAAAAAACTAAATCGAGATTTTTATGAAATATTATCGAGTTTCGCACTCATAAACATGTACTTGTATCTAAGAAGAAGCACTTGTATGAATTTTTTACGTGAAATGATAATTTTTTTAGACGTGAGGTGATCCCGGTAACGTCTTAAAGACGTCACGTTTGGATGAGGGAAGGTGCTTCTCGGGTTGGGATTTTATTCGGAATAGATATTTTTGGGATATCTTGTATACAAGGTCCTTGTTATTTATTATTTATACGGTAATATTTAGTTTTTATGTACTGTAAGGCACAATAAAATATATATATACAATAAAACCACCCTCTTAACGGCTACCGGCTAAATACCGTTTTACGGCCGAATAAAAGTATCACGGCAAAAATCCTATTTAAATAATGTTTTTCGAGCCCCTTTTTAACGGTCACCCTCAGATACGGTCACGGACACCGTTTCCCATCATTAGTTCCATTGGCCTAAAACCCCCGTATACTTGCGATTCTGGTTCGAATTATGCTCACTAGATGGCAGCAAAGATTTGACTATTTGATTAACTTCATATATTTGGCTACTTTTTCGAATTAAAGTTTGGCTTGAAGTTTGTTGATGTTTGGCACCTCTGATGTCCGTTTAGAACAGTGATTCCCAACGTGGGCGTTAACACCTTCCCCCGGGGGCGATGGAATGTCCCAGGGGGGGGGCGGTAGGAGCTCTACGGGTATAACAGAGGATCCTATGGGTTAGATTGCGTTGGGGGGCGATGGGACAAAAAAACGTTGGGAAACTATGGTTTAGAACATAGTTTCCAAACTTTTCGTTCCTTCGCCCCCTTCTTCAGAAATTTTTTTCCTCTCATCCCCCCCCCCCCCACGACTCAAACGACCCCATACGATCCTATGTTATTCTTGTAGCTTCTTTCGCCCCTCAGGAACTTTCCATCGCCCATCAGGGGGTGATATTGCCCACTTTGGGAAACCACTGGTTTAGAATCTGAAATCACGTGTTGCTGATCGTGCTCCTATACTTCACATTATTTCCAGCTGTTTAATATGGCCAGCTCTGATATAATCGTCGCTCTCTATCACTAAGAGAAAAAATTGGTGTCTCAAATACAGCGAAAACCGTAACCCTCAGATACGGTCACGGACACCGTTTTCATCATTAGTTCCATTGAACTAGAACCGCGTCTCATATTGTCAGAATTTCATTCATATTCAATTAAAGAAAAAATAATTTCTGTTACTTTTAATACTATATAATACAATGCAATTAATACAGGAACCCCCACCCCCCCTATACGGTCACCCCTCTCTTACGGACAATTTTTTTTGTTTTGTCCCGCGAATTTCCGCAAAAGATGGGTTTTACTATAGCAAGAATTTGAAATAAATCAATTAATAAATAATATTAATTTAATATTATTTCTACATGAAGTTTTTTACCATATTAAAAGGTAGGCGGAACCCCCCCCCCCCTTTAATTTCTATTTCCCCCAAAAATGTCCAAAAATTATTATTTTTCCCACAGACTATTCTGCCGCGAGAAAATAACCTATGGCTATTCCTCAAGGTTCGGTATTTTGACCATTGCTATAGCAAAGTCGCATCAAAAGAAACAGTATACGGAATCGCCCAATGTTTTCCTCCTGGAAAAGGCATCATTTACGCAGGATGTATGCAAATGTGGGAGAAATCTGGGCTCGCATCCAAAAGAACCTCATTCATCATTCAAACTTCGTCCGGCAGCGGCGGCAAGTCAGCCTTAATTATATAAACGCAATTTATTAAGCTTTAACTTCGGCCGATAAACAGATCAATCAATCTTCCAAGGAGAAATATCCACCGAGTCAAGTAGACATGACAAAATTCACATGCTGTTATGATTTCAGCCGTCACGTGAAACTAATAAGTGTTGCCATCATCGAAATTATGATATCGCGGGGCGCCGAAAACTTCGCCTTCACGCGCCGTCAAATTGGAAGTGAAAATTTTCAATTTTAACCCCGAAATTTAGCCGCGATTTTGATCGTTGACTTATCGTGGCAAATAATGGTTGATACGCCTTCTCGTCGTGTGCGAAATGTAATGTGGCGTATTATCCGGCCGGATACTCTTATGGATTACATTTGTGGTTTTCTGACAGCAATTTGTTTTCTCTTGTTTCATTCGTTTTTTCCTTGACCACCCATTCCTCCAATTCGCCGCCCTGTGCTGTAACTAGCTTGGCTTCAAGACCCGTGAACACACCCGTGTTTCTAAAGTTTTCTTTTGGTCACTTACATAATTGCGTACTCTTTAGGTCACTCACATAATTGCGTACTCTTTAGGTCACTCACATAATTGCGTACTCTTTAGGTCCCTCCCATGCTCACACACTATCTAGGTCACTCTTTTGGCCACTCACATACTTGCGTCACTCTTTTTATCATTCAAATGCTTGTACACTGTTTTAGTTCCTTGCTTTCTAGGTCACTTTTTTTGGTCACTCCCATGTGCTCCCTCACTCTCTAGGTTGAGACATGTTAATTACCTCTCTTTTGGTGTAACATGTTTGCACACGGTTTTGGTCACTCTTTTGTTAATTAGCGTGCTTTCGCACTGTTTTGGTCAGTCAATGACCGGGTACCTTGCTCTATATATCTCTCTTTTGGTAAGTCCCATGCTCATACATTCTCTGGGTCACTCATTTGGTCCCCCATTCATCGGTTCCCTTGCTCTATAGGTCACACTTTTAGTCAGTCCCCTGCTTTCAAACTGTCTAGGTCACTCGTTTGGTCACGCAATGACCTAGTCCGTCGTTTTCTGGGAGAGGAGCCTTCAAATCTGCCCCCCCCTTTAGAAATTGCAGCCTTGGGCTATAGCCTGCTAAATCCCCCCCCCCCCCCGTAAATACGCCACTTTGGATTTTTCTTATGGCGCATTCAAAATAACTTGTTGTCTTCACCCCCCAGAGACCGTTTTTTAGGCATTTCGGATTCGATATTCTGCCACACGACGGTGATTGGTTGGACAAAAAAAACCATTGTGTGTTCCAACAGTGATTCGACCCCCACACACATGACTAATGCCTTGAGGATATCTAATCGGGGGGAAAATACTGGGCGTGACCGATTATCGCCAAGAACGTTGCCAAACGTGATAATCATCGCCAATAGGTGAAATTACTAGAAAAAAATCACGAATCAGCAGTTTATTGAAACGTATTTAAGCAGTTGCCATCTTCATTTCAACGGAAGGAGACATATGGCATCACCAGCAAGAACACAAAACGAGCATAATTGTAACAACATAAATACGGATAGGGTAAGGTTTCACATTTTCCGGGACATTCCCGTATTTTCGCCACTTCGACGTTTTCATCAAAATGATCCGTTTTATCTCGTATTTTCAACGAAACCAACCAAAATATTCATTCTTTATTTTTTTAAATCAAATATTAAAAAATTATCTTCCCAACACATAAATCACGTTACGATAATCACAAAAATAATTATATTATGAACTATATACGGGGTGCATAGTAAACAGTGTGTATATGGCATTTTACTGGCGAACAGTTGATCCTAGAGGTATACTTCCAGATTGAAAAAGTATGCAAATAATGCGTAGTATGCAGATATGTCATTCATGTTGCAAGGGGTTGTATAGTTATTAAAATGCCCTATCTCTTCTGATGCCAACAAAAAACATCCCATGTTTTTAAATACAATATTCACTGAGTTATTCAAATTCGAAAAACAGGGAAAATTTGGGGGTAAAAACAGCGTTAAATGCGGGTAAAACGGGTTTCCCATATGAGTATGTGTAACGAATCCAGTCTGACATCAATATAATGATAACAAGTTTTACGATCATACCCCGATATAATGATACACGTTATATGTATTATCATATACAGTATAAAATATAGTACGATTTATATCATGTTTACCAATGACACGACGCTTGGATATTATGCATAATCGCCAGTAAAAGTGATATTTTTTAGTACTTATTAAAATTTACTAACGAAGCTTTAAGCCCATTATTCATAGATAACCGGTTACTACGCATAATAACCCCCATTTATCACATTTACCGTAACATTGTTTCTTTAGGAACTCTACACAAATTAATTTCCGAAGCACATTCTACATCACAATGAGAAATTGGAAATTTCAGCACCCAGGGTTTAAATAAAAAGTTAATATCTGTATATTTGAAGTATACAAATCCTTAAAATTTCCTAAATTTTCAAAGGCGCTGTATTTTTTAACACCTTAAAAATTTTTTTTTAAGAAACCGATAAAGGTTGTACCAATTGGTTTGTTACCAATTGTTAATGTACCAATTGTTTGCGCAGAGGATATCTGTGCAAACAATTTGGTACAATCCTTGTATTTCCTCAAGTCTTATAAGAGACTCAAAGGCTGAGGGGGGAAAAAACAGCAAAAAAAATCGAGTTAAATTTTTAGAGGAAAATAAACTTTATATCGAGAAGTTTACGGAGCCTTTTTCCTCTTCCTTGGGAAAAACACGTACCATTTGTGCTCCTTTTTTCCCCTCTATAGTATTGTGTGTGTGTGTTTGTAATCTAATCTCAAGAAGTTTGATCGGAAGAGAAGTACGACAAGAAAAAAAAGAAGAACGCTCTTATCCGCACACACACACTCAAACATACAATTTTATGCTCGTAGGATCGTAAAAATTTAAGGAACTTCAAACGTACAGATACCGACGAGGAAGAAGATTCGTCCGTAGAACGTGCCGAACAGTCTCGAACCAACCCGCAAGGTACTCACTCCAAATTCAGTACCGAATGAACAAAATGGAAAATTTTTGGATCCGGTTTCGTATGAGATGGATTGCATTCCTTTTTCCTCCGTATAATATTGATAAGCTTTTAGATCTCTGTTGCAATACATCCAAAATAGATGTCAATGGAATTACCGATATCCATTAGAGTGATTATAAGCAAGTATTATTGCCTTCGTTTTTTTTTCCCATCCCCCCCGCAATACGGTATATTTATATGTATGTGTGTGTAATAATAACTGAAACATGATGTGTTGGATCGAATCCAGATGGATTTTGACCATTAGTTGGTAGACGTATCGGCGACTGTGGCGTATACAGCCGTGGACTGTATTTTTGTATTTCGCGGATACCGTTGGTATTGAACGTACGGTACTGTGTATTCGATTTTGTTACCCCTTTTTTCGGAACTGAATGTGTCGAGTTGGTTTTTTTTTTCTGGATATAAGGTCAATAAAAAATTATGACCTTAGTAATATCAAATTGATATTTTTTGATAAGGACTGGAAGATTGTTATATCACCTTCCTGGAAATGTGTGGTTTTTAGTACTTGAAGTCGTTGAAAATGGATAATCGCCATGTTGGAGAACAAGAAAATCTAATATTATGTTGCCAGAAAATTTTCTGGCGTATCAAGAGCATGACCAGAGAGTTTTCTAGAGTCTAAGGCAGTGGTTCACAAACTTAAATCACCCGCGGGTCCTAGGCCTAATTTATGGTTTAACTCATAATAGTTTGTTGGATATTTCCCCCCCCCCCCCCCAAAAAAAATGAAAAACTTCAAAGCATAAATAGGCACACAAATCAATATCTCCAGTTTGCCACGACGCCCCTAGAAGCCACTGCGCACACTTTGGGACACACACTACTCTAGGGTATCAATATCATTAACAAAGATTTTTATAGGTTCTGGGAAGTGAAGAACATGCTTAAGGCATCAACCACGTTACCACAGCGATATTTTTGTTTTGTTTTTTGGGTATCAACAGACTGTTCAGAGAATTTTTATTTTACCAAAAGCACGACCAGAGAGTTTTCTAGGATATCAATAGCATGTTCTGAAAGTTTTTAGGCTTCCAACAACATGGTCCAGAGAGTTTTTGGGTATCAGTAACATTTCCAACGAGTTTTTCTTCTGTTGGAAATGGTATCAGTAATGTGAATTGAAAACTTTCTAGGCTATCAATAGCATGACTAGAGAGTTTTCTAGGTTCTAGGATATCAACCACGGCTGGACAAATCACCAAACATTTACATGCCGGTCAGACATGTGGATGAAAAAAATAGATGCTAGGTGATATATTTTATATGCTCAAGGCATACCGGGCAATACATTTGTCTATGTCTATGATCACAGCATTCCAAGATGTCTAGGAAACTTCCTAGAGCATTTAAAGTGTTCCAAGATTTATAGTGAACCTCACAGGGTATCAAAAGGATTCCAAGACGGCCAGAGATTTTTCCAAACCATCAAAACTATCCCAAGCTACACAGAAATTCCCACGGCATAACAAGGGTACCCCAGGACGTTCAGAGATTTTTCTAGGCCGTCAAGAGTACCCCAATACGTCCAGAGAAACTTCCAGCGCATTAAGAATACCTCAATATGCCTGAAAATTCCCCCTCCCCATACATTAAGGTTATCCCAACAGCTCCACAAGAGATTCTTGAGAAATTAAGGAGTATTCCAGAGAGATTTTCCCCGACTATCATAACAATTCTAAGCTGTAAAGGAATTCTCAGGGTACCAAGAGTACTCCAAGGTTTTCAGAGATTTTTGTTGGCCATCAAGGGTATCCCAGAATATCTAGAGAAATTCCCAGAGCATGAAAAATACTTCAATGTGTCTAAAGATTGGCTTGACTGGATTATTCAGGGCTTGGAAATGTGTATTTAAAGAGTTCACTAGTTATTAAGAGTTTCCTGAAAGGGCTAGAAGAGTTTCTTGGGCAATTAATGGAATCCCAAAACAGTCGAGAATTTCTCAGACCATAAAGTGTATCCTAAGATATCAAGAGGGTTTCCTCAAGGTATCAAAAAAAAAAGAATCCCTTTGAAAGAACTTACCAGAGCATCTAGAATATTTCGAAAAAAAAAGTCTAGGGATTTTCCTAGGGCATCCAAGTTATCTAAAGATATCCAAAGTTTACTAGGACGACAAGAGTATCCAAAGATTATCAGAGTTTCTCTAGGACATCAAGAGCATCCAAAGATTATCAGAGTTTCCCTAGGACATCAAGAGTATCTAAAGATGTTCGGGAATTTCCCAGGACATCAAGAGTACGTTATGTCCAGAGTTTGTTAAAACATTAAGCATGTCTAAACATGTTCATAGTTTACTAACCAAAAATGTCCAGGGTTTACTAGCACATCAGGAGTATCCAAAGATGACCAGAGAGTTTACCAGGACATCAATAGTATCTAATGGTGTCCAGAGTTTACCAGGCCATCAAGACCATCCAAACATGTACATAGTTTACCATCCAAAGATGCCTAGGGTTTACTAGCACATCAAGAGTGTCCAAACGTACAGAGAGTTTACCGGAATATCAAGAGTGTCTAAACATGTTCAGAATTTACCAGCCAAAGGTGCCCAGGGTTTACCAACACACCAAGGGTGTCCAAAGATGACCAGCGTTTATCAGGACAAGAATAGTATCCATATCCATTGGTGTCTAGAGTTTACCAAGACATAGGAAGTATCCAACGATCACCCAATTTTACAAGGGAATAAAGAGTATGCAAAGATTACCAAAGTTTACGAGGGTATTAATGGGTGCAAAGATGTTCAGAGCTTCTCAGGACATCAAGAGTATCCAAAAAATGACTGAAGCTCAGCAAAATTTTGTAATCCATGGAAAAACAGCAGTATTTTTACATATAGGGTCCTGGTAAATTTTAAACGGCCTTGTCAAAAAATGAGCTTTTTTCTGTAATGCCGCCATGTTTAATCACGACACCGTCCAATCGAATAAACTCGCGCCAATTTTCAGCCAAACATCGCCAAACCCGATAACCAAGGGGAAAAAAAATCGCCAAAATCATTTTATTCGTAATTTCGAAAGCTCATAAATCGAAGAATGGCTTCTATAATGCAGAGAAATTTACTCATTTTTGAAAAATCAACGAGACACACACCAAGAGAGAGAACATTCTAAATTTAAATAAATAATGTGATACAGTATCGTAATAATGATAAATATAAAATCACTATTTTTTTCTTTTGTAAAAAATTCAAGAGAGATTTTGTTTCTTTTGCCACATCCCTCAATGGAAATGAAAAGATGTTTCGAAACTCGGGATAAGGATTGGTAAGGGGGAAAAAACGGGACAAACGGGAAACGAATTAACTGCCAAGCGAGATTTATGACCATTTTTTTTCCCCTTCTTAGTGCAGGGTTATGGCTTACAGTACAATAATAATAATACATAAGAAAAAAAAAATTGCGGATACAATGGGGGGGGGGGGGTCATGGGCCACACCGGGGATGAAGGGAGGGCCCCAAAAAAAATATAATAATAATAATAAAACTTATGGCTTTGATATGGATTGACAAATGATCCAAAAACCCTCTCTATAAATAGCGTGGAAAATAAATTTTCATCTGTGTTGGAAGAGGGCCTGGGCCCTTCAGCAGAGATGCGTAGGAAAAAAAAATGTATTTTTAAAGAAAATTTTAAAAAATTAGAGTTGGTAGAAATTTAATGGAGTTTACATTTTCTGTGGAAAAGTTCTTTTAAGTTCCAAGAGAGATAAACAATCCCAATTATTAAATAATGAGAGAAATTACTTTATAACGGAATTAAATAAAGTAATGTTAATTCCAAAATTAAACAGAATTCAGAATATTTGAGAATACTAAATTAATGTAATGAAAATTCGAAATTTTTAAGAATCCAAAATCAATGAAAATTCCAAAATCGATAACTAAATCCGGAACTAATTAAAATTCGGAATTTGAAAGAATCCGATATTAATAAAAAAATTCTGAAACCTAAAAATCAATAAAAATTCTGAAATCTAATATTAATGAAAATTTTGAATTTGTAAGAATTCAAAATTAATGAAAATTCAGAATTTGTAAGAATTCAAAATTAATGAAAATTCAGAATTTGTAAGAATTCAAAATTAATGAAAATTCAGAATTTGTAAGAATTCAAAATTAATGAAAATTCAGAATTTTTTCAAAGAATCTAAAATTAATGAAAATTCAGAATTTTTTTCTAAGAATCTAAAATTAATGAAAATTCAGAATTTTTTTCTAAGAATCTAAAATTAATGAAAATTCAGAATTTTTTCTAAGAATCTAAAATTAATGAAAATTCAGAATTTTTTCTAAGAATCTAAAATTAATGAAAATTCAGAATTTTTTCTAAGAATCTAAAATTAATGAAAAAATTCAAATATCTAAAATAAATGAAAAAATTCAAATACAGAGTGGGCAAAAAGTCCGTTGAAAATTTGAAAATTCATAAAAACCGGAAAAATAACCGAAATAAAAAACGGTTTGCAGGGTTAGCATTGCTAGGTCACGGGGATTTTTTTAAGACGGAGAGAAAAACTCAAAAATAGCCGATAGGTGGTGCTGGTACGAACGACTTCGGTGGAAATATGCAAATGAGACGGCTATAAGAACTTGCGCTCCTAATCCACAACAAGTTCACCGCTGTAAACCGTGTAAGTGGACCTGCTGCACTCTGCCTTTGCTGGATTTGTGACTCACCTGCAATGTCTTATCCCGCTGTGATGGTGATTATTAATGTAATAAGAATTCACAATTAATGAAAATTCGGAATTTGTAAGAATTCAAAATTAATGTAATGAAAATTCGGAATTTGTAAGAATTCAAAATTAATGTAATGAAAATTCGGAATTTGTAAGAATTCAAAATTAATTTAATTAATTTTTATTAATGTAAAAATTATTAAAATTTATTAATTAATTATTAATGTAATAAGAATTCACAATTAATGAAAATTCGGAATGTGTAAGAATTAAATACAAATACAAATACAAATACAACGCCACAACAGGCAAAATGCCCAACGAGGTGGCTGATAAAAAGATGCCCATAAAAATATGGATGTCATATGTTTCAAAAATACAGCAACCCCATTAAAAATGCAATTAACACAAATTATAAACAATATATACACAAGATAAAATATTATACAATGCCCATAAAGAATACTTATGGTTGTCTTATTCTAAGAATGGACAGAGCTTCTCGATTTACCCCAACATGTTTATCGTATTTCTTTTTAAACGTGTCAATTGTGTTATAATTTACTACCTCCGGGGGTAAGCTATTCCATTTATTAACAACCCTATTAGAGAAAAATTCCCTGCGACACCATAACCTTGCATTGTCCCTCACCAATCGATACTGGTGTCCCCTTGTAAAAGCAGTCGATTGGCGGTGTACTAAAAGTTCATGGTCCATCCTATCCATCCCATTGAAAATTTTGAACACTTCGATCATCTCTCCTCGACACCTGCGTTCATCCAATGTAAACATATTCAAAAAATGAAGTCTCTCTTCATAACTCAAGCCCTGTGTGCCAATAAGGACACGCGTAGCTCTTCTCTGCACCCCTTCAATCAAGTCTATGTCCCTCTGTAGGTATGGTCTCCAAAACCTTACCGCATACTCCAGTCCAGGACGAACTAAGCCTCGAAAAAGCGGAAGAATGACTTTAGGAGAACGCGAAGAGACCTTTTTGAAAATGAGACCAAGCATTCTATTCGCTTTTTTGACAACCGCTGAACAATTCAAAATTAATGTAATAAAAATTCACAATTAATGAAAATTCGGAATTTGTAAGAATTCAAAATTAATGTAATTAATTAATATTAAAATTTATTAATTAATTAATATTAAAATTTATTAATTAATTAATATTAAAATTTATTAATTAATTAATATTAAAATTTATTAATTAATTATTAATGTAATAAGAATTCACAATTAATGAAAATTCGGAATTTGTAAGACTTCTAAATTAATGTAATAAAAATTCGGAATTTTTGTAAGAATCTGAAATTAATGAAATTTCGGAATTTGTAAGAATTCTAAATTAATGTAATAAAAATTCGGAATTTTTGTAAGAATCTGAAATTAATGAAATTTCGGAATTTGTAAGAATTCTAAATTAATGTAATAAAAATTCGGAATTTTTGTAAGAATCTGAAATTAATGAAATTTCGGAATTTTTAGGAATTCACAATTAATGAAAATTCGGAATTTATAAGAATTCAAAATTAATAAAAATTCTAAATTAACCCCTTCCCGTACACACTTTCGGCAACAAATTTGGATGATGCCTATTTGACGAATTGGCGACAGATCTGGTAACCTCGTTCTAAACTAACTGCACGTTAGAAAAAGTAAAGGTAAAAGGGGGAAAAATATATAAAAAAGAAAAAGCACAATAGTTAAGGTAGATAACAGAGTGTTTTTTTAGAGTCTCTTTCCACATCGTTACACTACGTGTTCTCTTTCGCTCGTACATGTATATGGTATAAAGATGCATTGTATGTGTGGGAAAAGATCACTGATAGGAGTATAAAAAGATCACTGATAGGAGTATAAAAAGATCACTGATAGGAGTATAAAAAGATCACTGATAGGAGTATAAAAAGATATGACGGTAAAAAAGAAAAAGCAACTTCAATTGATGGGGTTACTCTAAAGCTTTGAAAGCTTAAGAGGTGAAGAGAGAGGTAAGAAAACACAGGGAACTGTGAAATTTATTTCACTGGCGTTTGGACGCAATATTACGTTCGTGATCGTAAAATGGCAGGGACGCCAGAACATATATGCTCATGTTGCTAAAGCAACACCAATCATTTGAATGGCATTGCTTAGCAACGCCGATCATTCAAATATAGCTCATACCCCCATCAATTCTGGCGTCCCTGTGAAAGGGTTAAGACCGCTAATTTTTATTATTCTTCAAAAGTTTCCGTATAGAAAATTTCGAGCAATCCAATTTCATTGCCGCCTGCGAATATTTAACAAACTACTAAAGTGACCTGCGGCCGGTAACAAAGCAATTCGAGTGACCTAGGCTCAAAACTAGTACAAGAGTGCTCAGCCCAGGGGGTTTAGCACCCTCGTAATACACGCGTCTCGTGAACCAATTAATCAAAATGAATGTTCAGCATTCGACACGGATATGAAATCATTCTTACTTTTCCCAAATTTCAAAAAAAATAATATTGACTGGAGAAAGTGATGTATTTTCTTCCAAAAAATCTCAAAATGAAACCATTTCTTCGTCTAATGGAAATCCTCATGCAGATTTACTCTCGAACACCCGTCGACAGCCACATTTTTCCAGTCAGCGCCCCCCCCCCACCCCCCTATATACCCGAAAGCAAAACCGCTACGTTAACGTCAAACAAAATTACACGAGTATAGTTTTAGTTGAAAATCGTTCACGGTTCTTTATGGAATGTGTAATAACTCCACAGCAGCAAAAATCCAATCTCGCAACTTCATGGATCCTTCATCAACAACATTCAACGGGTATTTTCTATGTACCCACCTCCTATTGATTTTCCGGAGGACTCCTATAAGTGGGGGGGGGGGGGAAAAGGATATGATGGCTTAGGTGTATGGGCGCGGCGGCGGGTAGGAAAGAGATCGGCAACTAAGAAACACCCTTAAACCACCAGCAACACGACCACTGACCCCAACCGCGATCTCCATTCCTTCAGGTAAGCATTTATCGATCAGTGCTTTCGCACGCACACACACACACCGTCAAGAGTAGGTAGTGCACTGGGGGGAAGGGGGAACGAGAGCAGGAGCAACGGTGGTGATGGGGAGGGGCCCGGGAGTGGGAAGATGGACGCACATAATCGTGTTCGACTGATCAGCAAGGTCTGAGATACGTTGGACACGATGGACACAATGTTATTTCCAGTAGCTTTACTGTCATTCACTGACCACCCCCCTCCCCGCGACTGGACACAAGAAGAGTAGAGGCATGGTGGTGACGGGATGAGTGTGCCAAAGAGCGTCATTACTTCGGGGGAGCGGCGGAATCATTCTCTTGATGGAGGCCGCAGACTTATATACTGTATTATGTACACATATATACGATCCTGCCCTCCCTCACCGGCTCCGTTTAGTCCCAATGAGGATTCTCCTGCCGGAATATTCCTCGAGATATCAGCGGCATAAATCAGCTTAGTTTAGCTCCTCGTCCTTCCTCCATCTCGCTATATGTATAATATCTTATACTGGTTCCAATGTCTGGACACTCTCGCAGATTAGAACCTGTCCGTGAGCAATATTATGGTCAACGGGAAGCCGTAGGAGGATAAACCAATAGCGGGGTCTCGAATTTACAGCCTTTATACTTATCGTTTCGATATAGGGTGAATTATTTAATATTTACTGTATAGGTATGTGTTTATACGGTAAAATCTCGATAAGCAGAATGTGCAGCGGCCGGTAAAAAAGTTCGAGTTATCGTTAATTCGACTTATCGGAAATTCCGATTTCAGAGTGGGAAAAGGAAAAATTTATTGAAATAACAACGCTATTTACGAATATTGTATTAGTAAAACGTATCAAACTTCTGTAGATGAAGAAATTCGAGAAGATAAACTATTCTAATTTGATCATATTCAAGTATTGAATGAGAATATTTAAATAAACTAGACGCGTACAGCTACGTACAACTAGACGTACTCACGTTGTAATATGGAAACGGACGCATACATGATACTCGCGTAAATGTGAAACGAATCATAAATAAAATGTATACAAGATTATTTACTGTCAAAAAATGCAATCATTTTTGACAGAATGACAGTGATTTTGTCTAAAAAAGGATAGAATTTGAAAAATGCCAATAAATTTTGCCCAATAAAAGATTTCTATTTTGAAAAAATTGAAATTCAAAGAATCCTCACAATAAAATTTTAAATTGAGAAAAAATTCATAAAATTATAAATTTAAAAAATTTACAATAAATTTTAAAATTTAAAAAAAAAATTCAAAAAATTTTGAATTAAAAAAATGCACAAAATTTTTAATTAAAGAAAAATTCACAAAATTTTAAATAAAAAATTCTAAATTAAAAATTCACAGAAAAATTGGAAATTAAAAAATATACATGTGTTTATTTATTTACTCATAAATTTTAATTTTTTTCAAATACGGTATTTTATATCATCAGATTAGAAACTTTCAAAATATCGAATATTCCAGTTCCATATACCCAGTTCGTCCTTCTTAGAAACTTTCCTCACGCGGGTATCCAACAGAAACGGCGACACGACCACAGAAAAAAGATTGCTACCGCAGGGAGTCCCACATCGAGGGGGGGGTTAGCACACCAACCGCTCGGTGAGTGCAAAAGGAAAAACGGCTCCCGTTCCTCATCCGCAGTAAATTACAAGTCCCAGTTCTAATTAACCCTCGCGCACAAAATGACCGTGCCGCGACAAAAACGACCAAATCATCGAATATTCAAGATATGGAAAGCACTCTAAAAGTCACCACGGATCAGATCCGTTTCAATTCAAAGACATATATCCCAAAAATTCCAATTTTTCTCCCCTTGAAGAAAAAAAAAAAAAAAGGAGAATTTTCTCCAGGAAAAGAACCACTTTACCAAAAACAGCTCAAAGAAATTGTCAGCTGCTGGTGGTGGTACTACAACAACCAAGAAAGCGAGAGATAGGAGTATGAGGGGCGGGGGTCTAGAAATACTCACTCACTTTAGAAATCGGCAAAGCAAATATATCCGCAGACAGCAAAGGTCAGAATTGTGAACGAAACTTGGACGCGAGAGAGGAGCTCCTTCTCCATTTTATTTTCCAGTTCCTACTCCTCTTCCTCCATTTCTAGGTTTCACCAAAGAGGAAAAAATCCAGATCGATGCCAATGCCGAGGGGAAAAAAAAAGTGGGACTCTGCAAAGAATTCTTGAGAGAAGAAAGAACAAAATTCTTAGAAAATCCGCCGGAAAGACTTGATCAATCTGGAGACGCTATAGAAACTCGAGAGAAAGCCAGGAATATATATATATAAAATAAAAAAAATATATATATAAGGAATACCCCAGAAAGAACTATCACGAATCGACGATTCTCTTCTCCTAACAGCAGATTCGTGACCCAGTATAGTAATGACGGGCTTCTACCACGAAGGCCTAAAAGAATATATATATATATAAATACACGCAAAGATATATAGAAGTTGAACACACAAGAGAGAAGAAGAGACATACAGTACGTTATACATAGGCTAAGGCTGACTGAGGCTATTCCTGTGAACAGAAAGGCTTATGATTTTTCGACGCGTAAAAGGATTGAATTCCTGTTGAAGGTTTTCCTTCTTTCTGTCCCTCTTTCGTATTTTTTTTTTTTATACAGTTTTTTCGGTCTTTTAGGCTTTCCATTTGCTTCGTGGACAGAAAAAAAAAAAAAATGGAATGCGAAAATGCTTTCGCTGCTGTTTTCAACATTTTGTCTTTATTTTTCGGGTTGCGAGGACCAAAGATATACGGCCTCTGCAATGTTTAATAATGGTGGATGACCAAAATGATATGGTAAAATCATCATCAACAACCATTTTCAATCCATTGCTGGATGAAGGTTTCTCCTCTAAATTTTTCCATTTTACTCTGATGCGTTTGCCAATTTGCCATCCAGTTGACTCCAGCCTCTTTTCGGATCTCGTCGATCCATCTTGCGTGGGGGAACGCCCTCTCGGATGTCTAGCACCACGAGGGGGTACCGATCCAGGATACTCGTGGTCCATCTGTTGTTCCGTGTTCTTGCAATATGTCCGGCCCATTTACATCTTAAACGTTTAATTGTTTCCATGATATCATATACCTCTTTGTGTGGCTTCTTATCTAAGTGATTCGTTTTCTGTCTGTCCTTGTGATGCCTAACATACATCGTTCCACGCTCCTTTGTGTTGTCTGTAGACTTTGTATCGTCTTGCTTGTGAGTGCCCATGTTTCAGCTCCACAAGTCAGTGCTGATAGCACGCGCTGGTTAAACACTTTTATTTTCAGGCATAATGGCGCTTCAGAATCGCTCAGTTTTTGCCAAAAGTGCTCCATCCGATCCTGATTCTGTTGCCCATGGTAATTTCTTGTCCCAGGTATACATAGCTTTCTACTTCTTCTATTTCTGTATTGTTGAGCAGGGTTTCCTTCTTCAAAGCAAAGGAGTTGAACATAACTTTAGTCCTTTTGGCAGATTCATTTTGAAACTCACCTGCATACTTTCCTTTCACCAGTTCTTTTATCTTTTCTAGAGGATTCGTTTGGATTACTGCTGTTACGGAAAATAATGTTTATTAAATTGGACAGATTTGGTTGATTAGCAACTGAAAGACTCGAGAAGTTTGGCAGCACGGGTTGCGAAAACCCTGCTGTTCAGGCAAAGTCGTAGAGAAGGTGAGCAGGGTGCTAACTAGTATTTTTGTTTGAGGCTTCAGGCAAACGTAATTTTGCTACCTATCTAATGTAAAATTCAATGATTTTATAACAGTGTTTTTTGTTATCCCCCTTGAAGTTCGCCGTCCGTGGCAGTTTCCCCCTTTCCCGTCCATCTTGTTCCAGTCCCGTCTGTGAAGGTCGAATTGTGGGAAAGGAAACCTTATTAGGAGTAATTAGCGATTGTCATGAATTCCACTTAGCGATGCCCCATGGAGGTGGGGGGGGGGGGGGGAGAATTAGCGGTATGACATGGAAGGCGAATTAACGATCTTTCATGGAGACAATTAAATAATCGGCAATGGATAGAAAATTAGGAATCCATTATGGAGGCAAATCAGCTATCCGCCATGGAAAGAAAATTTGCGATTGGCCATGGGAAGAAAATTAGCGATTGTTTGGCCATGGAAAGAAAATTGGCGATTTGCCATGGAAAGAAAATTAGCGATTTGCCATGGAAAGAAAATTAGCGATTGATTGGCTATACAAAGAAAGTTAGTGATTGTTTGGCCATAGAAAGAAAGTTAGCGATTGATTATCCATGGAAAAAATTAGCAATTGGCATTGGAAAGAAAATTAGCGATATGGGCACTGGAAAGAAAATTAGCGATGGTCATTGGAAAAAAATTAGCGATCGGCCGTGGAAAGAAAATTAGCGATGGGTATTGGAAAGAAAATTAGCGATTTTGGCCATGGAAAGAAAATTAGCGATTTTGGCCATGGAAAGAAAATTAGCGATGGGCATTGGAAAGAAAATTAGCGATTGGCCATGGAAGCAAACTAGTGGTTGTCCACAGAGGGGAAAATTAGCGAAATGCTTGGGAGGCAAATTGGCGAAACGTCATAGAAAGCAAATTAGCTACTGTCCATGGAACCTAAAATATCGATTAGAAATAGAGGCGCATTACCTATTGGCCATGGAAGCAAACTATCTATATGCCACGGAGGAGCAAATTAGCGATCCGACATAATTCGGACTAACGACTAGAAATGGATTCACATTAGTAATGCTATGAAAGCCAGTTAACGATGGGCAATTGGAGGCAAATGATGTATCGGCCATGGAGAAGGAAATTACCATTTCACCTTGAGGGCTTGGTAACGAAAAAGGTCAGCGATTGGACCACGGAGGCAAATTAGCTACGTATTTTCCGGGAAAGAAAAATTAGTGATCTTCTATAGAGGCAAAATATCGATTGGAAATGGAAGGCAAATGTGCGATTGACCACGGAAAGCAAATTAGTGATTGACCGTGGAGGCAAAAACTAGCACCCGAAGATTATCACAAGCCAGCTTGGCAACTGAAAGTGAAGGTGAGTTCCGTCACTCTCCACACACACACACACACACACGACCACGACCATCGCCTTAAAGCGACCGTAGTAGATTTACTCGGCCATGCGGCAGAAAATGCTCGACATTGCGACAGAAGAGGAGCCATTCAAGAGCGAGATGGTGAATCCATCCCTCATTATTCCTCGGAGAACCGAACTGATGCCAAGTTTATTACACACGTTCAGATAAATGGCTTACTTTCCTTCACTTCACTCTTTCAACAGCCAAGAAAGCATAGATGCATGCTAAAGTTTTGGGGTTCTTCACATTGAAGGAACAGGATTGGTATCGGCCCAGAATAGCCTTCTTATCGGCCTCCTTTCTTTTGAGCATCTCCACAACTTGATTAGAGAAAAACAAGCCAATATAAACTATTGCTCACACACAAAACTTGTGATTCACCTCGATAATTTTTAATCGATTACCAGATACCGAAATATTCGAATCTCATAATACTCATGCATGTATGAGTTAGTTATTCAGGAACATGTGCAAATATTTCCCACGTTTGAGTCTTATATAATACGACCCTTTTACTAAATGGTAATTATTACCTTATCCTTTCTCCCGCGAATTCTTTTTATATCGACACCCATACTTACTTACATTGAACGTGTGTGTGTGTGTGTGAGATTTGGTCGGCGGAAAATGTGTGTATAAGGAGCAGGAGGAGGAGGAGGAGGGGGGGCTGCGCATGACAGGGAGCGGTTGTCAATCGATCCGGGGAGTGCTCCGATGCGATCCTCATCCTGGATTCGCACACGCATCTCCAATATTGGATGTTTGCTCCGGTTACTGAGAGGAGGACGGACTCGTGTATGTGTGGTTTCTGGAGCTTGTTGACTTGAGGAGTGCCGGCAGAGAGAGAGAGAGAGAAAATGCCCTCTGTCAGCAACCCCCCCCCCCCCTTCCACCAATATCTTCGCCTGTGGGGTTTGGCCGCGGTACAGATTCTGGTCAGAGTCAGTCAGTCGGCCTTATTCACTGTAAATGACATTGCACATTTGGACGTATCGAGAAAATACGATAAAGAGCAAATATGACACCCCATAGAACAGTGGCGTCCGTGTTATTATATATATATATATATATATATAGAAGGATTATGTCTTCTCCTTTTTCCCTTCACTTTGGCGAGATATTTCTCTTCTCTGTTAGTCCCAACGTGACTGGACTGGCATTGATTTAAGAATGGGCCATGGAAATTCATCGACGACCGCGATTTAATATGCATCAGAACCCCTCTCTAATCCGAACTAATTGGAGGCCCGAGACTTGTCCGTTTTAAGGAAAAAATTCGTGTTACTTGAAGATTCGTCTTTCAAAGATGATATAAAGACCCTTTAATAAAATGACCCTTTTTGTGTTGGGTCCTTTACTTTCCACTTCCGGTCCACTTTGGCTCAGTAAAATGATTAAAACGCATAGAATTCTATTGAATATGGCCGGCGTCTGACATACATTTACTCTACTTGATTAGTACTTGAGGGGGAAATACAGAAAAAACCACTATTTTGCGAAAACCGAAGGGACAAAGAAATTCGTCCGTAAAAGAAGAGGTGCCCATTAATCAGGGGTTTGTAATCCATACTTTTATTATATAAGGGGAAGTTATTATTACTCTATTTCTTTCTCTCTCTCTCTCTCTCAGCCATTCAACTTATTAAATGAACAATATGTATAACATTTATCATCTTCACTTCACTGATCATTAAAAGAAAAAATGCAAGATTTTTCCCTTTTAATTTAACCCCTTTACTACCAGACTTTGTGACCGTATCTCAGGGAGTGCCCGTTAAGACGGGTTCACAGTTATTCACTGCTATTCACGGACAAGTATAACAGTTAACTTCCTTAAAATAATTCAATACAGCTTTTTGAAGAAGAAGAAGACATTCAGACAGGCATACCCGAACTTCTTGGAGAGAAGACATTTCAGACACAGACGTCCAACATCGTTGGGAGAAGGCACTGAGATAGGTATCAGATGTCCTTAGGATAAGGAATTCATAATGGCATACAATTTCCTTAGTGTAGAAGGCGTTCAGACAGACGCACAACTTCTTTAGAAAGTTGTGTGCCTGTGCATTCAGACAGGTGATGCACGAACCCACCCGGGCACTGTCTGAGGGTGCCTTGCGGTAATGAGATCTTATTGAGATTTTCGAGGTTAAGCATATAAATTGGCGAGCAAGCATTTCTGGACACATAGAGGGGCCTCAGAAAAATCTTTGTCCAGGGGCCCATGATGCACTCAATACGGCTCTGCAGACGTACAACTTCATAAGGAGAAGGCATTCAGACAGGCATGCAACTTCTTCTTCAGATGAAAGCATTCAGACAGGCATGCAACTTCTTCAGATGAAGGCATTCAGACAGGCATGCGACTTCTTCTTCAGATGAAGGCATTCAGACAAGCATGCAACTTCTTCTTCAGATGAAGGCATTCAGACAGGCGCACAATTTCCTTATGAGAATTCATTCAGACAGGCACACAATTTCCTTATGAGAATTCATTCAGACAGGCGCACAACTTCCTTAGGAAAAGATATTCAGACTGGCATCAAACCTGAGGAGAACATGGATGCCATTCCTGAATGAGGACTCCGATTGACCTGCTGCAATGACACATTGGGCAAAAGCTGCATAAAGTCATTGATATAATGAACGATCCAGCGTGCTTTCCCATGGCAATTCCACTGCAATCCTTGTTAGGTTGTGAACAAGTCGAAAGATGCGTTAGGATGGAAATTTTATGGGGTTCTGCGTCAGCCGTCGTTTACCTCCGATCCGTCAGTACGTGACATTCGTTCAGATCTTCGGTACAAAGCTCTAGAAGAGACACAGTTTGCAACAAAATTACACCTCGGGAAAGCATGCTGGGTTGTTTATTGATGACTTTTGGCAGCTTGCCCAATGTGTCAATGTGACCTGATCAATCAAAGAACTTTCTTTACGGACAGCATCCATCTTCTCCTCAGAGTCGAATGCCTATTTGAATGCCTGTACGACGACTTTTCCAACTAACACAAATGCATTTTGGCTCCGTTATATATTGTTTTATTTAATTCTCCACACCAATGGATGCGAGTTTTCGTCCTTTTCAATGAAATCCATTCGAACGGGTTTCCATTTGATTGACTCTTACACTTAAAAAGTATTGGCGAAACGTGTTTAATTTCCAAATGCCCTCAGATTAGGAATTCCACCGAAGTAAATACGTCGTCGAAAGCCATCACAAACTCCGATTCCCACGATGACATAGGTTCCAGGAATTATGGAATTGAACCCAGAGAGACAGGAAACCGGGGAAAAACCCGGAAGCACTGTGTGTGTCTTGTGTCAATTTCACCGTGAAGCTGACCCTTGTTTTGCCGAAACATGGACAGAAAGCATTTATGAATACGGAATTTTCCTGGAATTTCAACTCATTTCATCGTGTTCAACTAATGATAAGCTCTCTCTTTCTCTCGCGAGGTGATGTTGGTATTGAGAGTTCCAGAGAACTTTCATCTCGCCTCTCACACTCTCTTGATGCCTTTGAGTCCTTTAAACATCTAATGGATTCGTCGCCGAACCTAGTGCATAAAATGCTTAGAATGTTCCTAGGGAATAATACGTGGTGGGGGGGGGGGGGTGGGTTGGAGAAAATCCTGGGTCCCCCCGAGTTCTCTTTGGAATGAATTCCATGTTTTCTCTGAGACGAGTCTCGCATGTCTGGAGGATCTCGCATTACCTGGAATGTTCATTATCATCACCTGGCAATTATCGGATGGGAGGCGAATATTCGCCTTGTATGCTGTCATTCAAAATTATCTCCTATAATCATTTTTTTTTTCTCTTTCAATTCACTAATAAATCCTGGGTTTCTGCAGGTTTTATTTCCTATCGTTTGGTTTTTTTGAGTTTTTATCAGATTATTGCTATTGTTCGAATCCAGTTGAGCCTGAATCTAATGCTAAAAGTTTCCATCAACTTGGAAAAAAAGGACATTTTTATGAATTATATTGGCACAAATGACAAATATTTAATTTAATATTTATTGTATCAAGAAGTGTTTGTAATGAAGTTTTGTGAAAATGTGTTACATCATTACAAAAATAATTTCACAAGGTGTCACATCATTACAAAAATAATTTCACAAGGTGTCACATCATTACAAAAATAATTTCACAAGGTGTCACATCATTACAAAAATAATTTCACAAGGTGTCACATCATTACAAAAATAACTTCATGAAAATGTGTCGTATCATTACAAAAATATCTTTATAAAATGTGCCACATTATTATAAAAATATCATATAAATGGTGTCACACTGTTATAAAAATATCGCTATAAAATGCGTCACATTATTACAAAAATATCGCTATAAAATGCGTCACGTTATTACAAAAATATCGTTATGAAAATATGTCAAATCATTTCAAAAATTACGTTATAAAGTGTGGCACATCCTTACAAATAGGCCTATATCGTTATGAAAATGTGCCACATCCTTACAAATAGGCCTATATCGTTATGAAAATGTGCCACATCCTTAAAAATAGGCCTACATCGTTATGAAAATGTGCCACATCATTACAAATGTATCGTTCTAAAATATGTCGCATCATTTCAAAAATCATCAAAAAATGTCTTATCATTACAAAAATCATCAAAAAATGTGTCTTATCATTACAAAAATCATCAAAAAATGTGTCTTATCATTACAAAAATATCGTTATAAAATATGTCGCATCATTACAAAAATCATCAAAAAATGTGTCTTATCATTACAAAAATATCGTTACAAAATATGTCGCATCATTACAAAAATCATCAAGAAATGTGTAGTAACGCAACAAAAATATCGTTAAGAAATGTTTTCATAAACAAACAAAAAAAAAAAAACACCAGCCAACTTGCGACGGCCAGATTGTGGAATCAGAGCCGTCATAATATCAGTTGCATAACCTTATCCGTCAAGAAACGTGTCGTATCAGTCGAAAGATGTCATATCCATTAAGAGGATTATCATATCCACCCCGAGAAATCACGTCACAAGTTAGTTTCCCGAAAGGTAGAAAATCACTATTTCATAATCAAATTTTTTCTTCGCGTCACAAAAACTCTCGTTCCGCTTAAGAAAAGTTTCATATTAACAGGTAGAAAATCCGTATGAATAAGAAAAATCATTTTTTTAAACTTAAAATAATTAAATTTGAAAAATAAAAAATCAAAATTTCTATTTAAATATTATTGCGAAAATTTTCCTTTCCCGAATAGAAAAAAAAAAAATTTCAAAGTCTCATCAAGTATTCAAATAAGAAATTCAAACATCTCGACGTCAGGAGCATATTGATTCTTCAAATATCATGTAAATGGTGCTTGATGATGAAAAAAAAAATATCAGTATTAAGTATTAGATAGTGAAAAACTTGAAAAAACTATCTTTTTTTTGGAAATATTTTTAAAAAGCAATTTTCAGTTCTTAAAAAATGTTTGAAGATTTTTTGACACATTAAGATACTTATTTCAATATTTGAGAGCATGAAAAAAAAAATTTTCTTTCCCGACAGTAAAAGGAAATTTAATGTCGAAATAATATTAAAGGAAAAAATTTTTTTTCATTATTTTCATGGAATTTTTCTCTATATTTTCCAACTTTAAGACAAACTCTTTCTTCCTTCCTCAATTTCATCCGTTTTGTTTCCTTAATATCCGTCCTGTTAAAGGTAATGTTAAAAAAAAAAAAAAAAATTTAATTAAATTTTTTCAACGTTTAAAAGAAAAAATTACAATAACCGATCCTTTCCGTTAATTTTCCTGTCATTAAAACGTTGAGGAAAGTCCCTTTTTTTTTTTTAAATTTAACAAAAAAAATTATTTGTAATAATTAGTGATTTCAAATTCCTGTCAAATTTTCTTTTCTCGTGTGTGTGTTTCGCTTCAATATTTGAATGTTATTTGACACTTTTGACACGTCCGACATAAATACCATTAGTGATTTCTTCCTCATTAAAAATAATTGATTGAAATTAACGAAAATAATTTTTTTTTTTTTGGTTTCAATTTTAAATTTTATCGTTTTTTTTTTAATCGAATAAGTTAATTATAGAAATGATAAAATAACTTGATTTTTTTTTAATGTTTTTAAATCAATTTCTTTTCGTGGTTTATTATTGTATGGTTAGTTAAATTTGGAAAAAAACTATGATTAAAATTTATATTGTTTGAATTTTAAAATTAGTGAATTTTTTTCCAAAATTATTTTTTCGTATTTTGTGATGAAAAAATTATTTAGAAATTTATTTTTTACATCTTATTTAATTTTATAATTTTTTTTATCTTATTTATTTTAAATTAATATGAAAAATAAATAATTTTAAATTATATTACAAAATTAATGCTTCGTTTGTGGAGTTATTGTTTATTTATTTAATTTGGAATTATTATACAGGGTGTCCTGTAAGTAGTGCTATTGCGGCCTTTATGTCATCAGCCGTTAGTCGTACAGGTGTAGTTTCAATTTCAAAAATGCTTCTATATATGCATATAGAGGCCATTTGGTTGGCCTTTGTCATTCACGAGCTATTAGTTGATTGTTGACGCCGTCCATGTACGGTGCCTTTCAACATATATATATACACGCTTCAAGGTTGAAATATTCTATCTGCTTCCATAGCTTAGATGGTAGAGCACTCGTCCGGCAAGCGAGAGACCGGGGTTCGTGTCCCCGTGGGGGCAGTGATGAATTTTCTTCCTTGTAATCTTCATTTCCACAAAAAACCAGTCTTTCGATGAATCTTGCTTCTATATATGTTTTTTCGCCGATTCCAGGGTCATCTTTACGCATGGGTCCCATCCAGAAAGGACCCGGAGGCTCAGGTGCAAAGGGCGGGGAGGCGTGATAATGACATCAGGTACTATCTGAGTATGCGAATCGGTGTTATGGCACTTCCATCCAGGTAGGATGTGTCAAAGCATCACTTCGCAAGAGAGACCCTCGACACTTTCAAGACGGCTCTGACGCGTGGAACTCCTTTAGAGCGTCTGTCATTTCTGTGGTATCTCCATCCTTCTTGGGAGCCTCTTCATGCAAATTAAATGGATTTCTTGCAGCCTCTTTCCTTTCACTTTGCTTTTGCCGATGGTCTCCCTGCCAGTGCCGTCTTAATGCATGGGCCCACCCGAGCACGGCCCGGGGGCCTCAAGAGACAAGGGGCCTCACTAAAATGAAATGCGGTTGAAATTTCCGAGCATTCATCACGTCCTCAGAAAAATCATTTGGCCCGGGGGCCCACGATGCTCTTAAGACGGGCCTGCTACCTGCGAGTCACCTAGAGCGTCCATCGGGTGGGGGGGAAGTTTAAAACAATTGGTGTACAGTTATGAATAATTAAATTTTATACTGTATGGTATACAGGGTGTCCTATAAGTATTGATGCGGCCTTTATCTCATCAATCGTCCGTCGTAGCGGTATGGTTTCAATTTAAAAAATGCCCAAAAAGCGTTCAAAAATTACCCTGTACCAGTTTTGAGAGTTACAGTGTGTCACAAAATAAAAAATATAAATTTTTATACGGCCCCCTTTTTATCTAGCTTCAAATTAGAAAGTTGTTGTCCTGTATCTCCTGAGGCCAACAAAAAATTCCAGGTTTTTAAGTGCAATATTCGCTGAGATAAAGTTTAAAAAAAGTATAAAATTTAATTAACAATTTTTTAACAAATTTAATATCAATTGTTTTAAACTTTTCTATCATGGACACCCTGGGTGACTCGCAGAGGGTTGAACAAAACAAAGTGAAAGCAAAGCGACGGCAAGAAATCCATTCGATTTTCATGAAGGGGGCTCTCCAGAAGGGTGAAGATACCACAGAAATGAGACATGATCTAAAGGGGTTCCAGGCGGCAGAGCCGTCTTGAAAGTATCGAAGCAAAAAGTGATGCTTTGACACATTTTACCTGGATGAGAGTACCAGAGATGTTGTGAGGGTTCTTCAAACCTAGGTTTTTTGTGGGGCCCTTATACCTCAATATTGTGTGGGCCCCCAGTGCATGAAAAGTACTGTCAAAGAAAATACTCAAAAAAATCGTAAATGATTTAAAAAACCTTGCAGAAGACCGCAAACTTGAAGACAATGGTGAAAAATCTGCTAATTATCTCCGAATTGGCGTGATTTCACCTACCGAACGTTTCTACTCACCTGTTCGTAAGTCGGGCAATGGCTAAATCGCGCTCCTTCCACACTTGCCCAAATCCGGTCCTGTCGATATTTCGTAGTCTGGAGCGTCATTGAACAATATTTTCTGACGTTATCAATAGTATTGATGAGATATTATATAATGTTACACACACACGTATCTAAAATTCATAGTCAGTGCAATAGCCGGAATCCTGGCCGTTACTGAATACGGCGATGGGTTGGTTCTTGGGAAGCGGGTACACAAGACTGGGAACTTCTCTCGGTGGGACCCTAATTGTTGCAGGTGTTGAAGAGGGTTCCATTAAAGCCGGTCAATGGCAAACTGGAATTAGGAAATGAGGGTTGTGGTGAGCTTGACATTCCCCCCCTTTTCCACTTCAGCTGCCCGTTATCGGTTGGAACATCTGACACTGATAATGTGTCACAACATCGAGTCGAGGACGATGTTAACGTTAACCGGGGCCTGAAATTGGATCGACCGACCAATTTCTATACAATGAACATCGGCCATTGTCCGCTCGCGTGTCTCTATCTCTCTATTCCCACTTGTCTAATTAGGAGTTACGTCCCCAATACCATTCATTCGATTGATGAATTTTACTTTAAATTATTCAAATGCCTTAATTAAATCAAATGAGTAAAAGGAAAAATTCAATAAAGAACCTAAAAAAACCCCAAAAAGTTTAATAAAATTGTAGAAATTGATAACTTGAAATGCTGTATTTATATATTTCAAGTGTTTAAAACAACGTTGAAATGTTTATGAAATTGAAAAAGGGAAACTTTGAATAAATTTAAAAGAAACATTAGAAAAATTTAAAAGAAACATTAGAAAAATTTAAAAGAAACATTAGAAAAATTTAAAAGAAACATTAGAAAAATTTAAAAGAAACATTAGAAAAATTTAAAAGAAACATTACATTACAGGTTACATAATTAGTTAGGAAAGTTGTTTTTGTTGAAAAATTAAAATAATGTAAATGCTCAAAAAATGTGCATAAAAATGTTAATTTTTTGGAAAAAAATTATCATTTTGGAAAAAAATTATCGGTGAAAAAATGAGAAAAAATTTGTTAAAACGATGTATGCAAAAATATGTTAAAAATCCAAAAGATATATGCAAAAGTGTGTTAAAAATTGAAAAAAAATGTATACAAAAATGTGATCGAAAAAAATTTTAAATAATATGCAAAAGCTTCAAAAACATAATATGCAAAATATTTAAAAAGGCATGTTAAAAATTTAAAATACACGTAAAAAAGTGTGCAAAAAAATAGAAAAAAATAATTTGCTGGGAATTTTGAAGAAAAAATGTATTCAGAAATTTAAAAAAAATTTATTTGGAAATTCAAAAGCTGCGTAAAAAATGGAAAAATTTAAAGTTTTAAAAAAATAGTATGCAAGAAATTAAAAAAATATGTTAAAATTACAAAAAAGGTTAAAAATTTAAAAAAATATGTCGAACTTCAAAAAATTATGCTAAAAATTTCAAGAACATGAAAATTAAAAAAAATATGTTAAAAATTCAAGATAATATTTTTAAAAAATTGAAAGAAAATATGTTTCTGAAAAACGCGGAAAAATGCGATAAATCTCGAAAATAAAACAGGGAATAAAATTTAACAATTTTAAGATACCTAACCAGGCGATCGATATCACAATATTTGATCTATTAAAAAATCAAAAACTATCCCATTGCTAAGAAAATATTCGCATATCCAGAATCTGAAGAATGTTATCAGCTAATATAAATTTCTAAATATGCAAAATAAATACGTACATATACGTAAAATAAATATCTAAGATAAGACTTTCTGAGAAATACTTGAAAAAAAAGTGAAAGAAACCACCAAAGAGATGAAAAAATGTAAAAATTTGTCGTGTATCATGAGTAGAGTTTTTTCATCTTCTCGCGCTTGGCAAAGTGTGTATTGGACTAATTAAAGCTTTCCGGAAAAATCAATAATAAAAATCGAGAATCGTATATGTGATTTTAGAAATTTTACAAAATGATGCGCAAAAAATTGAAAGAATATGTTGAAAAAAAAATATAAGATGCGTAAAAAAATAGGGTTAAAATAATTTCAATAAACATTTATGAAAAATAATATAAAAAATATGTTGAAAATTGAAAAGGTACGTGAAAAATGTGATCTGAAAAATTTTTAAAAAATATTGTGCAAAAAATTGAAAGAATTGTGCGAAAAATTTATATTTAAAAAACGAAATATGCGTAAAAATGAGATTAAAATTTTTTTTTAAAGATAATGTGAAAAAATTGAAAAAAAGATGTTAAAAGTATTGATGATTGCTGAAGAAATGTGATCGATAAATTTTTGAAAAACAGTGTGCAAAAAACTTGAAAAATATGTTGAAAATTCGAAATGTTAGAATATATTGGAAAAAATTAGATGCGAAGGAAATGTGATTAAAAATAAATTGAAAATAACGTGCAAAAAAATTGAAAGGATATTTAAATATTGGAAAGATGCTTAAAAAACATCTTCAAGAAATTTGAAAAAAAAATTTAAAACACAAGAAATGTGTAAAAAATTCCCATCTCACACACACACACACACAACTTAGATTGTAAAAAGTAAAAATTTGTTTTTTATACGCAGAACTTTTGTATGGAGACGATTCTCTCTTGTAAATGAAAGAATATTCTCACCTACATTCTGTAATCTTAGGTATCTAATGCTTCTCGATATCGATTAATGTCATTGCCACGTATCAACAGTGAAAAATGAGCTTTTCCGTATTTGGAGATAAAATTTAAACATAAAAAAAGTAATAAAATTGAAAAATGTATAAAAAAATCTAAAAAAAAAGTGTAAAATAATTGAAAATATGCTTAAAAAAATGAATGTGCAAAGAGAAAAAAAGCACAAAATTCAAAATTTGTGTGAAGAAAATCTAAAAAGAAGCGTGTATTATGAGTGAAAAATGCAATTTATGCATAACACTTTCTGAAAATGTGTATTAAAAACGTGACAGAAAATTTTCGGCAAAAAAAACAAATTTTTTTTTTTAAAAACTAAAAATAATAGAGAAAATTGGATACAGATATTTTAAATTTTCAAACCCAACAATAATATAAAATATCGATGGTCGAAAAATCTTTCAAAAGCTATCCTTTTATTCAAGAAATATTCGAAACTCCACTACAGAATATTCTCCGCGAATATAAATTGCTAAAAATGCACAATAAATACGTACATATTCGAGATAAAATAACAAACTATTCTAAAATGAACCTTTCCAAGAAATTATTGAAAGAAAAGTGAAAAATACCTTCGCCATAGATGACACAAAAGGTAGAAATTTGTGTTTATTTTTACCGCTCTCTCTTACACATAGAGCATTCCCACTTACACATTCTGTCATCTAATGTGTTTCGATGTCGATTAATGTCATTGCCATGTATCAATAGGGAAAAATGAGCCTTTTCGTATTTGGCGAAGTGTGAATCGGCATGATCTTGAAAAATCAATGCCAAAAAATAAGACTGATAAAAAAAATTTTCAAAAGTATTGTGCAAAAAATTGTAAAAATGATGTGCACAAAATTATAAAAATGACGTGCAAAAAATTTTAAACATAATATCAAAAAATTTTAAACATAATATCAAAAAATTGTACAAATGATTTGCAAAAAATTTTAAACATAATATCAAAAAATTGTACAAATGATTTGCAAAAAATTTTAAACATAATATCAAAAAATTGTACAAATGATTTGCAAAAAATTTTAAACATAATATCAAAAAATTGTACAAATGATTTGCAAAAAATTGTAAAAATGATTTGCAAAAAAATTGTAAAAATATGTTGAAAATTCAAAAGATGAATAAAAATGTGATAGAAATATTATTTGAGAAATAATGTGCAAAAAACTGAAAGAATACGTTGAAAAATAGGAAATGCCTAAAACAATGTGATAAAAAAAATTTGAAAGATAATGTTCCAAAAATTTAAATTGTTTGTTGGTTAATTAGAAGATGCATAAAAATACGATTAAACAATTTTGAAACATGATCGACATCCGAGGACATCCCGAGGAAAAAGTGGAAAATCCCCATATAAAAATTCGGTAAATTTTTGGGTACATGCGGAGAACTTGTTTAGTTTTATCGCGCAGGCTCTCTTATATATGTAGAATATTCCCGCTTACATTCTGTCATCTCAGGTATCTAATGTGTCTCGATATCAATAGTGAAAAATGAGCTTTTTCGTATTTGGTGAAATTTGAATCGGGCTAATGCTTTGTAGAAAAATCAATACCAAAAAACAAGACTCATATATGCCATTAAAATAATTTTGAAAAGTTAGTGCAGAAAATTTAAAAGATGTGAAAAAAATGTGATAAAAAAAATTGGAAAATAATTACGCAAAAAATTGGAAAATAATTACGCAAAAAATTGTAATAATATGTTAAAAATTGGAAAGATGCGTAAAAAATAGTGTGCAAAAAGTGAGAAAAACAATGCAAAAGAAATTTAGAAAAAAAAAACGTGGGAAAAAAATTAAAAAAACAACAATGTGCGAAAAAAATTTAAAAAGTTAAAAAAATCAAAATTTACATAAAAAACTTGCTAAAAATTTACAAGATACATAAAAAACATGTTGAAAATTTATAAAAAATGCTGTAAAAATTTGATTTAAAAAAAAATAATAATGTGCGAAAAATTGAAAAATATGTAAATAATTCGAAAGATGCGTAACAAATTTCAAAATTAATGTGCAAAAAATAGGAACAATATGTTGAAAAATTTAAGATACTTAAGAAACGCGATAAAAAAAAAATGTTGCAAAAAATTCTTTAAAGATCCTAAATACGCGTAAAAAAATATCTTTAAAAAATTCAAAATTCATTGAAAACACAAAAAAATGTGCAATTTCTTAATTGAAAAATCTCCTTGCTCAAGAAATATTCAAATCTCCAATATTCTGCAGTGGAACGAATGTAGTATCAACGCATATAAATGCCACAAAATGCCAAAACAAAGAAAAATAACCAAACATCTCTCTAAGATAAAAATTTCCCAAGAAATTCCCGAGGAAAAAAGTTTAAAATCCCCTTATAAAAAAATTCGGCAAAAATTTGTGTATATGCGGAGAACTTGCTTATTTTTATCGCGCAGACTCTCTTATATATATATATATAGAATATTCCCGCTTACATTCTGTCATCTCAGGTATCTAATGTGTCTCGAATATCGATTAATGTCATTGCCACGTATCAATAGTGAAAAATGAGCTTTTTCGTATTTGGCGAAGTGTGAATCGGGCTAATGCTTTCTAGAAAAATCAATACCAAAAAATAAAATAAAATAAGGCTGGCGTGTGTGTGTGTGCGCGCGCGAAGAAGTGGGGGGTTGGTGTGTCCTTCTCTGTGGAAGTCGATAATGCAAAACGCTCCCAGCGGTTCCAAGAAAGTAACGATCGGGAGGGGCCCCCATGTTGGCGATGGGGAGCATGTTGGAGCCACACAAAGGCCCCTCTTTTATTTGTTTAGCCGTGTGACGTAGAAGTTATTTAAATTCGAATTGTTCGTTCTTGGGTAAAAGAGTCTTTTCATTCAACCTCCCCCCTCCCTCCTCCTGCACGCCTATTTTATCTATTTAAATTTGCATTTTCGTCCCGTTTTTGCTCCCCCTTTCAAATGTGAATATTCTCCTTATAAGAGCGTATGCATTCGAAAACTTATCGATTTTTACCTTTTTTGACTTGCTTATTTACTTACTTTACCCCTTTTTCCTTTGGAATTTTACTCTCATATTTTATTGGTGTGTTAGTTGTGGGGGGGGGGGGCGCTTGTGTGAGTGACGATGGGGAGTGGGGGGGGGAGGGGTGTGATTGATGATTATCTCGTGGTGTGGTTGTTGTTTTAAATATTTCTACAACAGAAATGATATTTTTATGGATGTTGTTTTTTTGTTTAGAAAGGTGTTGTAGTCTTTTAGTATCATTAGAGGTGATTATTTTATTTTGATTATTTTTGAATGAATTATAAGGGGGGTTTTTGCGTGGAGCCTGTGAATTGTTTAGGAACTTTGGGATTTCTACATATCTTTGAGGTACGTATTGTCCCGAATCTGAGATAAAACCAGCGGTTTGTTACCAAAATAGTTGGAATAATATTTTTATTGGGATTATCAAGTTAGCAACAAAAATGGCCACTTAGCTATGAAAATATACTATGAGTTTGGAGACTTGGGAAAACCTGAATTTTGCAAAAAATTCGAAATTTGGCAAATTAATTTTTTTTGTTTTTTTAAAAATGAGAGATTTTACACTTTACAAAAAAAAAAAAAAGCAATTTTCAACCTCAAAAACAAGGTATTGTGAAAAAGCTTTCTAATAATAAATTTGGTTTTAAAAATTTAAAGATGAATGTAGGCGTTGTCGCGGATTCAGATGGGTGAGAATACTCTACCTACACCCTGGTAAGCTCCATTTGTTGTGTGTGGGGAGTCGGCTTATTCCAAGTCTTCTCTGCTGCTGTTTCTTCAGAATAATAATATGCTCTTCACCAATTCCACCCTTCTCATTTGTCAAGCTTTTTTTTCGAAAAAAAGCAAAAATTTCGCTGCTTTTTTTCTGCAAAATGCAAAATTCAAGTCTACCAACTTACTCCACAAAACGTGCGCAAATGGATATGGTTTGATCTTTCCAAACTGTCGATTAATTCCATAACTTTACTACAGAACGCGGAATCGAAAGTTAGTTGAACTCGTATTTTATAAGCTAGAATTTCATCGCCAGAACTTTCCTTTAAGAAACTTATGCTCGAGTTATTGTCTATGTATTGAGACAATAGCAGCAATAGCGACAAAGCAACAATATGTTTCATATATTTGCTCAGATATAACAGTTTCGAACCACGAATTCCACCTGGTTACTACTACATTTAAAAGATGTGAAGAAATGTGATAAAAAATTGTAAAATAATTACGCAAGAAAATTGAAATAATATGTTTAAAATTGGGAAAATGAGTGCAAAAATTTTTTTCAAATATCTTGACAAAGTAAAAGATGCTTAAGAAATCTGATTAAAAACACAATGTGCAATAAATTAAAAACTGTGCGAAAAATTAAAAAAAAAAAGTTAAAAATTCAAAAGATGCATAAAAAATATGCTAAAAACTCACAAGCCTCATAAAAAATGTCAAAAATTCATAAAAAAATGCTGTAAAAATGTGATTTTTTTTTTTGGAAAATAATGAGTAAAAACTTGAAAAATTTGTAAAAAAAAAAAACGCGTAACAAAAAATGTGCAAAAAAATAGGAAGAATATGTTGAAAAATTCAAGATGCTTAAGAAATGGGCGAAGAGTTTTGTGTAGAGTTTTGCTGTGGCAGTCGTGATACTTTTCTTTTTTCGGTAGCTAAAATGAGCATTTTTTTCATTTTTCTGGAGTGCAGGAAGAGTTGACTTCGTCTTTGCCGTTTTCTTTACAAAAGCTTCTTTTGCGCGGGGCCGCTCTTGCCACACGCGGCTCGTTAAGAATATACCAAAAGTAACGTTCTCTATCATACCTTTTACATATTATTTTGACTCTCGTGAACATTTTCATTCCTATTTTAGTGAGTGATGGGAGGCCAGTACGGCCGCACCTGCCATACACCCGTAAGGACCAGCACCACTCAGCTTCTTCACAAAACAGCTGTTCACTACGCAAGGCCGACATTGCCAGACGCAGCTCTCGTTACGAATGTACCAAATGATGTGTTCTCTAATTCCTTGTAAATATTATTTCGATTCTCATGAACATTCTAACTCCCATTCCAACGAGTGCGGGGGGGGGCAGTACGGCCGCACCTATCGTACATCCGTAAGGGCGGCTCTACTCTCGCATTAGAACGGAGGGAATAATACAAACCTACAACAATGAAGTCAGAGACACCCCCCCCCCCACCCCAAATTAAGATAAGCACGCTAGACACGTACGCCCAGTCTGCAAAACAAAAACAGTCTACAGCTGTCAACGTGTGTCCGAGGATTCGAATCTCCATTAGTGAGTACCGAGGGAGAAATTACCGATTCACATTACCAGATGTGTCCTGATAATCACTGGAGACGGGACTTGGTCCCGCATGTGGTACTAGACACGTATAAGCAAGTTGCCGCTTGAACCGTTTCTTAATGTTTTCCCGCCTCAGCTTGTTCATGAAGTAAAGAAAGCGGGAAAGAAACATGGTTTTTGGGCAAAACATCTTTTTTCTATCGGCTGTTTTCTATCACCTCCAGGTCATCTCCCATCAGCTTTTTAAAAGTATTGCCAAAAGGAGGTGGGAGGGGCCGGGCATCCACACAGGCAGGACGTTACCCGTTGTGTTGGATCTAGAGTTTAACTGCCCGTGAAGCTATAAAACACGTTCCGTTCCAAAGGGTCACAAAATACGCGGCTTCTTCTCTTTTTCATTTTTTTCTCACAGCTTTTTACTTTCTCACGCGCACTCTTATATCATAAAGCGAGTGAGTGGGTGGCAATAGAAAATGGCGGCTTGAAGAGCGGGGTTGTCTGAAAGCCCGGGAAACAAAATGGCTCTCCTCGGGATACAAATAGTGATCATGTCCGATTCAGCGTTCAACGGTAGAATAATTGCACGCCACGGGTCATGGATTTGTTAATATGAATCTGTCACATCAATAAAGTGTTCAATAAAGTCACAGATTATTATTTATTTTGGGTCTTGGTAACTTGCGCCATGCATGTGGATAATATTATCGGGTAGTCATATGTATTTAGTGTTCGAAATCATTTGGTGGCCCCCGCTGGTCCGAGACCACTGATTTCGGACCACCAAGAAGAAAAAAAAATTTTGGGTGGTCCGCGGGACCAGTAACTAAAAACTTCGCGCGCCCCTCCCACGGCGATACAGTGATCACTGAAGAATCACCGATCCGTAGTCGATTTTTTTATGGCATTTTGCACATCTATGGTGATATACCACTCTTCTAAATGCTAATGTATGTGGAAAAATTAATTATTATTATTTTGAACAGATTTCGTTTAACGGACCAGTCATGATGTCTGCGGACTAGTACGTTCTTGTATTCACTGGTTCGTGAGACCCCAGTGACTTTTATTTTTCAATTCTAACGCTGGTATGTATGTATTACGTGGGAGTGATCGGATATATCTTTTCATTATAGCCCTAGACTTAATTAAATAAGTAGGTGCAGCCAGAGAAATTCTTAAGAAACTTACGTACCACTTAGAGGAGGAGTGCGATAGATATGCGTGGGAGATAGACGTAGGAAGTTTGTGTATTCTTTGAAACACGTATGAAGCGTGCGTACTGTTAGAAATGAGCGTGAAGCGTGAAGCGTCCGTACACTGCTATAAATGCGCATGAAGCGAGCGTGCCTGCTAGAAATGTGCAGAAACTCACGTACCCTGAAAACGTGCAGAAACTCACGTACCCTGAAAACGTGCAGAAACTCACGTACCCTGAAAATGTGCAGAAACTCACGTACCCTGAAAATGTTTAACAAGCTTAAATACCCCAGGGAATGCCTATGAAGCCAACGCTAGATATACGTGGGGAATATATGCGTAGGAAGCTCTTTGCATGCCCTTTGAAAAGCGGATGAAGCACACGTTCCGCTAGAAATGCGCAGAGAACTGAGATACCATGTAAATGCCTAAAAAATTTAAGCAACCTTCAAAATGCGTATGAATTATGCGTTACTATATAAATGCGTATGAATTGTGCATTCCTCTAGAAATGCGCCGGGAACTTCAATACACTGAAAATTCAAAGAAAGCTTGCGAGCCTTGGCAATGCATATGAAGTTCGTTCCAATAACTCTGCGTAGGGGTGTTTGTGGGAGATAAGACATGCATGAACTCAGAAATGAGTGAGAGGTGTGCGCATTTCTAGAAATGCGCAGGAGACTTCGTACTCCTTAAAATGAGGAAAAAGTGTTTGCTTAACCCGTTAAATGGACGAAACCCATTAATGGACGCATGCGTGCTTTCAATTGTGTAATGATTGAATAATTGTATCTTCGTAGGCCTGTTGTTCTCTGAGGCGAAACTTTTTCAACGGGAAGATCGGCTCGAAGTTGGGACCCACAGGATACCAATTTCAGCCGACCACGACGGTGGCAACGGCGGGGTTCGAACCCGTCTCCTCGCGCTGCGAGACTGCCACTATGACCGCTCAACCATTACAGCGGCAATAGTCAATCACTGGAAATATGCAAATCAGAGTCCTATTAAATGCGGGGTGTACAGTAAACAGCCCATGCCTGAATTTTCCTGTTACTGGCGCTTACATAAGGGGTTTACATTATGACACTGACATTGGTGGGTTCTTAAGCTTTACGCACGTTTCGGACACAGAAGAGATTGAAGACAGATTCAGATTCAAAATTCTGCAATGCGTATAGCGTCCTCTATCCACAAAAATTTGAACTAATTTTTTTTATGTATGAAAAACAGCTCCCTTTCGCGAGAATAACTTCGCAAACAGCATTCAAATATAACAATTCATTCGATTTTTATGAATTTTTAAGCTATTTACGAATTCATCGGACACCCTGTTCATGTATTTTGAATTTAATCTGAAACGAAAGTTTAATATAAATCATTAACGACCGTAATAAGCCTTAGTTCTGTATGTAATAAATCGTAGTGCTGTCTATGAAATTGACACCATTATTATTCAAAATAACTAGTTATCAATTCATTTCCTATATTTTAAATTAAATTCACGGAAACCAAATTGCGTATAAAATCATTAAAGAAATTCAAATTTCCACCTCAGATTCATCGGATAAATGATAATAGAAGCCAATGATAATAGAAGCCGATTATGACTTTTCGGGCTTTGTGTTGATCTTGAAACCGAAAGGGGAAAGAAAAAAATTTAAATTATATAAATTTTTCTAATATTATTCTTACCATTTCCCTAGAAATTGCCAAAAAAAAAAAACTCCATATTAATCCTCTCGCTTCATCAGCGGCCATATTGATTAGACTATTACCAGAGGAGGGGGAAAAAAATACTCCTTTTTTTTATTTTATAATTCCCATTTTACGGTATATTTCCCCCCCCCCCCTCTTTAGACTTTTGCGCCATTTTTATTTTGATCCAATTTTTTTTTTCTCTTTGGTGTTGCGCCAACTAAATTGCTCCCATTGTGTGTCTTGGTTAAAGTTTCTTAGGCTCCGTTTCTCTTACTTCGCGGCTCCAGTCCAACCCCCCCGCTCGTTCGGCATCCCTTTTGTAAAAGCCCCCCACCCCCCACGTCAGGGGGGTTCCCAAGCAGCATCCTTGGTTAATCCTCCTACGTTTTAACCCTTAGAGCGTTTTAAAGTTCAATGAAATTGGAAGAGAGAGAGAGCGACTAAAAAGAGACTTCTCTTTTCGCACCTCAATTTTCACGTTTTTCTCTTCGTTTTGCCGAGGAATTATATTTCTAGGAAAAACTCATTGCTTAGCTTTAATAATGGGTTGAGGATATTGAAAAAAGCATGAGAGAGAGAGAGAGAGAGTGTGTGTGTGTTAGTAAATTTAAATAAATTTCAATTTTAAATGAAGAGCTCCGTCGAGAAAACTTCTTCGCTTCTCTCTATTTCAAGTCCACGTATATAGGCCGCTACAGTAGAGAAGAACAGTGGGATTAAAAACCGTGATTTTTTTTTAATGGTATGTGAGATTCGGAATCGGGCGTCGTGTGGGGTGGTCCGTGGAGTTTGGAGCTGAACAGTCTTGTTCAGCGCAGGATTTAAAATTGTGACTTTTTGGTGGTTCAACGGATTCGAAACTGTGACTTTGGTGGTTCGCCGAATTTGAAATTGTGAATTTAGTGGATCGAGGGATGTTGAATTGTGAGTTCCGAATTGTGTGTTTTAGTGGCCCACAGGATTTTAAATTGTGTGTTTCGGGATCCACGGGATTTTAAGTGGTGTGTTTAATGGTCCACACGATTCTAAATTGTGTGTTTAGTGGGCTACAGGACTCTAAATTGTGAATTTAGTGGGTCGAATGATTTAAAATTGTGTGTTTAGTGGGTCGAGGGATTCAAAATTGTTCGTTTAGTGGGTCGAGGGATTCAAAATTGTTCGTTTAGTGGGTCGAGGGATTCAAAATTGTTCGTTTAGTTGTCCACAGGATCCTTAATTGTATGTTTCGTGATCCGAAGGATTCTAAATGGTGTGTTTAGTGGCCCACAAGGTTCTAAAATGGGTGTTTAGTGGCCTAGAGTATTCTAAATTGTGTGTTTAGTGGCCTACAGGATTCCAAGTTGTGAATTTAGTGATTCACAGGATTCTAAATTGTATGTTTCGTGGTCCAAGGGATTCTAAATAGCGTGTTTAGTAGTCCACAAGATTCTAAGTTATGTGTTTAGTGGCCTACAGGATTTTAAATTGTGAATTTAGCGGATCGAAGGATTTAAAATTGTGTGTAGTGGTCCACAGGATTGAACAATGTGCTCAAATTCACCTCGTTTGATACAGCCTGGTTGTGTTTATCGTTATCGGTTCTCTCGGTCCACAGAATTCTAAATTGTGTGTTTAGGTGGTCCACAGGGTTCTAAATTGTGAATATAAGTGGGGCCGAGGGATTCAAAAAATTGTTTGTTTAGTGGGTCGTGAGGTTCAAAATTGTGTGTTTAGTGGGTCGAGGGATTCAAAGTTGTGTGTATAGTGATCCTCGAGATTGGAAAATCACTTTGTGTGATAGAGCATGGGTGTCTCTCAGTTCTCTCTCGGACCACAGGATTCACAATTGTGGATACAATGGGCCGGGGGGTGGGGTTCAAAATTCCGAATACGGTTGCCTGAGGAATTCAAAATTCCGAAAACGGTGGCCTGAGGGATTCAAAATTCTGGAAACGGTGAGCTGAGGGATTCAAAATAGTGCTTAAATTAGTGCGTAATTTAGTTTTCCGCGGGGCACGAAAACTTAGCGACCTGACTACTGATCCAGAGTCACCGATATCCAATTACCCGTCGCTCCTTTTCCCCCCACGCAAGAAATTCCATCCATTCCCAATTCATATATCCCTAATACAGTACACACATATATAAAAAAATACTTTTTATTTTACTATTCACTCTGGCAGGTGGTAAACAAATACGCATCACGCATACTAGAATCGTGTCCTGAACAAACAAAAAACCGAACGTAATAGAAGGAAAGGAAAGAACGTCATTGGTATATCAATCACCAGCGGATTCCAGAAAGCAAAATAACCTATAGAGCAGGATAAAAAAAAAACAAAAATTTTCCCGTCTTTTTCGCAGTTTTGAGTATAAAAAATCGGGGGAGAAGGATAGGGAACAGGAAAAGAAATACAGCAGAATGGCGGAACGTGTCCTGACTGCAAGTTTCTCCTGCTCCAGGAGATTTCACCATCATCATCATCAGAGCCGGCAAAAAAAGTAATAATTCCGGAAAAAAAGGACAAAAGGGGGACAAAAAAAAAGGGAAAAAATTCCTGGAAGACTCAGTAAACAAATAGGCAATTTTCGAACGTTGCCTCATTTTTCTTCTACCGTATTAAACGTATATACGGGGTTGGGGGTGAGGAGGAGATCCTCGTTGTCTTTATTAGATTGCAGCTTATTGTGAGACTTTACTCAAATGCACGTTTAAAGAGGTAACCAGTCACCCCTCCCATCATGGACGACTAAGAAGAACGAATCTCATTGTAATAAAAGTAAAATAGAAAGAAAAAAAAATTCCTGGAAATAACAGGAGACGTGATAGATTTTGGGAGACTTGGAGTGTAAAATTGTTCCGAAAGGCAAAAAAAAAACATTCTAGAACATTCTGCCGTTTGAATGGGGGAATCGGAATGAATAACAAAGAGAAACCGAGGCTTTTGAATAGAAAGGATTCATTCTATTTGGAAATTAGATAAGGATTCTTCGTCCATTGTTCCGGGTGAATCCTTATTCCGTCTCGAAGACTTTTGCTTAAAGGCATGCAGTGACTATCTTGGTCTGATTTGGTGAAGGAATGAAATGTTTCTCTCCTAAAGAAAAGTTGTTGTGAAAGTGTAATATTATTGCCCAATATTTCTGCATAGAGACTGCCCCAAATTGTTTGCACTGTAGAAATCTGTGCAACCGCTGACATTAGATTGAGAAAACGAAAAAACAATTATGGGTGTTAAGTTTAAATTAAATTACAGGTGACTAGTTTTTGGTCTGATTTGGTCGAGAAATGAAAAGTTTCCTAAAGGAAACCAATTTTGTGGTAAGAAAGTTGTTGGGAAAGTGTTATTACCGCAGCAAAGTTTCTGCATAACTATCATTAAGTGGTCGATGGAATTAAGACTTGAGAATTTAGTGGTCCGTGGGATTTAAAGCTATGCATTTAGTGCATGACAGGGTTTGAAATTGCACCTGCAATGGGGGTCCGCGAGTTTCAAAACTGTCATTTTTGGTCAACGGATTCGAAATCGTGATACATGGGATTTCGAATTTTTCATTTAGTGATTCAAGAGACTTGAACAAGATAATCGAGCGGTCCAAGATACTTAAAGTTGTGAATTTAAAATTCCGAAAAAGGACAATAGATGGCGGAAAAAGACAAATTGGTTGAAATAGGAGAAATTCCTGGAACAGAAAAGAGACTCTCAGTAAACGAATAGGCAACTCGCGAACACGTTGCCTCATTTTTCTTCTACCGTATTAAGCGTATATCGCTGCCTTTATTAGATTGCAGCTTATTGCGAAACTTTACTCAAATGCACGTTTAAAGAGATAACCAGTCACCCCCCATCATGGACGACTAAGAAGAACGAATCCCATTGTAATAAAAGTAAAATAGAAAAAAATTCCCGAAAATAGCAGGAGACGCGATAGATTTTGGAAGACTTGGAGTGTAAAATTGTTCAGACGGCAAAAAACATTCTAGAACATTCTGCCGTCTGAATGGGGGATCGGAATGAATAACAAAGAGAAACCGAGGCCTTGAATAGAAAGAGGATTCATTCTATTTGGAAATTAAATAAGCATTCTTTGTCTGGGTGAATCCTTATTCCGTCTCGAAGATTTTTGTTTGAAGACATGCCGCGTGTATCTTGATCTGATTTGGTGAAGAAATGAAAGGTTTCATGAGAGAGAAAGCAATTTTTTTGCTAAGAAAATTGCTAAAGAAAGTATTACTATTCTAAAAATTTGCTCATGTGGCATTAGTTAGAGCCATTGGTCACTAATTAATCAGTTTAGAGTCATACGTGGCTATATTAACTTTGCTCAAGACATGTTGCGACTGGTTTTGTCCAATTTTGTGAACAAATAAAAGGTTTCAGGAATGACACCAATTTTGTACTGAAAAGTTGTTGGAAAATTGTTATTATCCGTAGAAAAATGTCACGTGGCATTGATTTAAAGTCATTCATCGCCAAATTAACAATTTACATTCGAACTTGGCAAAAACTGTTTTTTGGTTGAAGACATGATAGGAATAGTTTTGATCATTTTTGTCGCACCACGGTCATTTACTGAACACGAGGGAACTAATTGTACCTCTACTTTTTTTTTGCTCATTCCAGCTTTTTATGTACTCACCACGAGGTGGGTCAGCACCTCCTAGAGATAGAAGGCCTCTGCACTGTTGGCTATAAACGTCATTCAGACTACCTAGCAAGTTTGCCACATTTTGAGAAACACAGCATCCTATTTCGTATCTTTTTATTTTGGCGGAGAATCTTCGTGGTTGGCTCGCAAATACCGCATAGTGATTGGATGTGGGGCATAGAAATCGCCAATTCTGAGCCCGATCATTTTTTTTTCCTCACAACGATGATACTGGCACGTGCAGGGATTTTTTTTCACCCTGAATATTCCGAGGGAAAATTTACTACTTACTAACGTGACAAGCAGGCAGGCCGGCCTTCTATATCTCTAGGAGGTGCTGGGTGGGTGCGCTAACCCGCCTCGTTGTAGGATCCCTGCGCAAGCAATCTTTTCTCTGTGGTCATATTGTCACCGTTTCTGTTGCACCTCCGCGCCAGAAAAGTTTCTGACAAGGACGAACCGGGTATCGAACTCGCGACACCTCTAAGCATCCTTTGTTACTTTAGGCGAGTACCTTATCAACCTGGACTACCGCGCTCGGTCAGATATCGTGAAAAAGTAACAGGGGTTTGAAGGCCACGAATTCTGTGCTTATAAAGTCGTAAATGTGTTATTATTTGCTAAAACAATCTCCATGTGACATTAATTAATGTCGTTACTCACCAGTTAAGGGGCTTGGTGTACGCAAATTTTCCTAGAAAAAGAACATATATTCGAATTTTCCAATTTTCAAATATGTACTATGGAAATTTTTTGCGTCTACCTGTGTTGAAGTTTTTGTTCTACCCTAAGAACTAGAAATATTTTTCAAATATTTTAACATTAACTGCTGTCAGACATTTTATATATGCTAATGGTTTCCCAGTAAAGTGCTCTTTTCTCAAAACGAAGTTTCTGGTTAGATAAGGAAAATTTTTCCGAGCACCATTCATTCAAAATGTCTTGAAACTTTGTGTTTCAACACTCATCACTATGGTCTTACATACTTTAACACAAGGATTTTTTTGTATTAAAATTATTCACAAAAATTTTATGGCACAAAATGGTGGTAAATTGTGCTGATTCTGTAAAAAATTTCCAGGTTATTGAATTTGAAATTCGAGAAAAAAGTAACCGGCTGTTAAAATCCTAAATGCTCGTGCTATATTATGTAAAAATATCCATAGTATATGTGAGGAAAAAAAATTGAGTGCCTAAAATGAATAGAAATTTTTTAAATGTTTCTTAAAGGAAGGAGATTTTTCCCATAGGAAAGCATGGAAAGCCAAGATCGTGCACCGACCCCCTAAAATAAATTTACATTATGTCCTAAAATTTTCTGGAATCCGGGTTTTTTCGGTATAACTTTTGTAGCACATGGTGTATAATGAAAAATACAATTTTTTTTTCACCGAAACGGAAAAGCATTTAATATAAAGAGCATTCTTCACAAAATAATAAAAATTGTATCTGCTGTAATCGTTAATTTGTTGAAATTTACGTGTCTCGAAAATTTATGGAAACTATTGAATGCATGCAAATTTCTGAAACTCGTGACGCAAGTCTTGAAACCTATGAATGCAACAAGACGGAATAAGGTGCGAGAGGATCTTTTGTTTTCTATAGACGGTAAAAGCGACGCGTATCTTTCTGTGGACAAGATTAACAAAAGTTTGAGATTGAAGTTGAAAAGTAAGCCAATTTAATATTTTTTCAAAGGCTTTAAATCGTTGAAAAAGCATAATTTATCACGTTTTCGCCAGAAAGACAACGCCTTACCAACCGAAATCACGTTCTAGAAGACCTCGATGTACGACTTCACACGATGATAGGTCGATGAAAAGAATGGTATCTACCCACGTAGTGTTTATCTGTGGAATTTTTCTCGGGCCTTCTGGTTTAAATATATCTTCAGTTAAGGCTTTAAAGGGGTTGGTGCACGATTTTGGCTTCTCATGCTTTCCTATGGCTACTATATCATTCCTTTTAGTTCAATTTTACGGAGCGGGCAGAACTTTTTTTTTCAGCAGTACAATGTTCCCATGCATATTTTAAACGTTGCGAAAAACCTATTTCGAAGTGAAAAATGTCACTCTACCTTGGACTGGCCACCGATGAGTCCTGGTCTAGGCAATATACTCATTAGGGGGGTAGACTTAACTGTTTATCAATAAATAACAGTGTTTCCCAAATTGGGCAATATTGCGCCCTGGTGGACGGTGGAATGATCCATGGCGATGGAAGACGCTACGGCTATAATATGGGATCCTATGGGTTCGCTTGAGTTGGGGGGGGGGGAATGAGAGAAAAACATTTTTGAAGAAGGGATGATGGAACAAAAAGTTTGGGAAACTACGGCCTACCCCCGATGGGCAACAGTTCAGCTCGACGAACGCCTTGAAACATGCAATATAAACTGGATGGTGTAATTTGGACCTACAACTCCTACGAAGTGTAGTTCTTTCAATGGAAGATCACTTGTTTGATGCAGTTCAAAATAATGGAAAAATTATCAGTTATTAATTACAGTAAAATCTCTCTTTCGCGGTCAACAGCAGGAAAAGAAAATTTGTCCGTAAAAGAGGGGGGGTGACCGTTTATCAAGAGTTTGAAATGCATAATTTTATTTCACAAGGGGGGAAAATGTCATTTGGAAGTAAAAGAAAGGTGACCGTTTATCAGGAGTTTGAAATGGATACTTTTATTAAACAAGGGAAAATATTATTTGGCCGTAAAAAAAAGGGGGGGGGGTGACCGCATCTGAGGGGGTGTCCGCTAAGAGAGGTTTCGCTGTAATACGTGTTTGCCAGAAATTATAATGCATTTGATTATTCCTTAAATTTTTGGGACACGTAACTTTTTACATATTAACGATTATAAATTAAGTTTTTGTTATTTTGTGAAAAATGTAAACTTTTTGGGGGACATGGTGTATATTTCAATGTAATTTATGGGCAGTGCGAAATAATGTTACAAACCAAGGCTGAGGTTTCTAAAATTGATTCTAAAATTGAAGTACCATATCAACCAAAAAAGATAAATTGAGCTTTGTTGTTTTCGTTGTTAGAGATAATATAAAGATTTAAATATTTAAATTTTTTACACAATAAAGAATTTAAATTATTTAAATTTAAATACTCTCGCTCTTTTTTCTTCTTCCTCTTTTTTTATGTTATACCAAAATAAATTATTCCTGTAACATTCGAATGAAAATATTCGCCGAGATAAAAGTTATTGAATATCTTGATTTTTGCAATTTTTAGAACTGACTCCGTATTCTTTGTGAATCTGAGTCCTTTCAAACATACAAATGTCGACAGAAATTCAAGAATGCCAATTGCCAATGTATTTCGTCCTTTGTTTTTCACACTTGCGGTGAAATAAATTTCGGTGTGATAATGAGAGAGGGTGGAAATTTTAGTAATTATATTTTTGATTAAATGAAAGACCACGTGAAATTATCATTCACGTTATTAAAAATGCACAGTAAAACCTCTCAACAACGGTCACTAAACAGAACAGTGAAAGTGTAACCGATATATTGGGAAATGGCCGTTATATACGTATTTCTGAAAAAAAGGAAATTGCGATCTATATGTAATATGTAACTAAAATGATAAAATCCGTTCTGTCACTGATTACGATAATTATGTTATTGTCCATATTAGAATGTTTGATTATATACTGACATTGTTATTATAATAATCGATTAATCGGCATGGCCGAAAGCTAAATACCCACTCACTTAGGTGGATCTGGTGCCCTGGCCAAACTGTGTTCTTGCCCCCGGGCTGACCAAGCATCTAGTTACGGCCTAGTTAATCGATCTTCAGCGCAATTCTGGCGTCCAAAATTTAGGCTTAGAGATTAGAGACCCCCCCCCCCCTTCCCCTCAAATAGTCATCTATTCCCACCCCCCGATCAACTAGACAAGCGGTTGTCGACCTTTATCGAATCCATTGTTGTCTAGAGCAGTGGTTCTCAACCTTTTTTTAGCTTACGGCCCACTTTGAACCACATTTTCTTCTCGTGGACCCTTGTCTTACCTAGGTCCCACCCCCCCTTACCTTCATGAAGGAGAGAAACACTTTCTACTTACTGAATTTAATTTAATCCAAACTAAATTTATGAGCAAAAAATTTTGTAAATAAGATCAAAGGGGGGTGGGGAACCGGAGATTACCACCTTTGTTAAGGGACAAATTATGTGGGAATAATATGTATGTGCGAAATGCGGGGCCATCCAACGAACCTACACAGTAAATCGCCCCTACCGACACATCTTTATGGGTCTACACTTTACCAAGGGCTAAGTGAACTTATTTCTTTTGGGGGCTCTATGCATGGCCGTCTCACTATTATGGTTCCCCGGGCAAAATTCTGGGGGTGCCCCTTTACGTAATCGAAACAGCTTATACATATTTACACTCAAAAATTATAGTACCATATGTGACCATGAAGGGCCTCCATGAGCACCCCAAGCCATGCCCACGTAGGTTTAGATGACTCCTGCTTCATGGACAACTCTGCTGGATTCTGGAAGTTTAGTCACACTTTTTCCCCAACATATTTCACTTGAAAACTTCATTTCTTCATATGTCTCTGCAGCCCCCCCCCCCAATTCACCACTTCCCCGACTCCCCCTCCCCCCTTCATCTGATTTTCACTCATGGCCCCCTTAGAATATCCCAGGACCGCAAGGGGGCCATCATATGGCCACAGGTTGAGAAACACTGGTCTCGAGCACCGTTTCTGGGCACGGCTGACCCCGCAGGAGCGTTTCGGGGTAATTCAATATTTCTAAGCGGCGCATTCTTAGATCTCATAGTGACCCGCAGCGCATTTACAGACCACTTGAATGACCTGGGGCCCTGTTTCCAGATCACTTAAGTGATTCGCGGTACATTTAAAAATCACTTAAGTGGCCCGCGGCACAACTATAGATCTCTTAAGTGACTCTTTTCCTCTGTCCACTGCCTTCAGTGCCTCCATCTAGCATTTATACCCTAGGAAAAGGAAAAAGCATACATATTTTTTTTTCAGCCTATAAAGTTCGGGGAGGGGGAGTATGACAAGAGTAACATCCTTGGAACATTACTCTTGTCATAGTGATATGCGTATTTTCCCCCCCGACTCTATGTCCAAACTGGCCGTTGTTCGGAGATTACCGTTGTTCGTAGGTGGCCGTTAGAGGAGGTTTTACTCTACAATGATTTTTTTGTTTTTGTTTTAGCTACACCCATTGTTAAACACGCCATTTTTGTTTTTTTATTGACACAAAACACGAACTGATATCGGATAACAACGTTTATTTTGATTCGTGATGGAAATTGATAGTGAAATTGATATCCAATGTGTGAATGCGTAGCAGGAAATATCGTTTGCCACACATCGGATCGAATTTCGCATCGATTGAATATTCTTAACCTTATTACTTCAAGTCACTCCCCGACTTACGAACTCATAACTCGGTTATAAAGACCTCGGTTGTAACGGCACCGTGGCTATTACGTCAATAATTGACGCTAAAGAGATTTAAAAAAAAAACTATTGTTATTTAAAGAGTTTGAAAAATCCTATTGTTATTAACAGAGTTTTGCAGGCCTGTCATTTAGGGGGGGGGGCGCAACCTCCCCTGGCTTTTGAAAATACACTAAAAATGGTATATGTATATATATACATACATTGAGTGCATGTGCTTTGCCCCCCCCCCCCCCAGAAAAAGGCGAAATGACGGCCCTGGAGTGAAATGACGACCCATTGTTTATTCGCAGAGTTTTGAGAACTATTGTTACTCAGAGAGAAAAAAAAATTTTTTAGGTCACATTTGACATTTTTGTAAATCCATAAAACACGTCTGAAACGCATTGCTAGGTAACCACGGTAACCAAAGTAAACGTTCGGAAAGTGATTGTTGAGGCACAAAAACCATTGTTGCCCGACAGTTTCTTACCCATTTGGGGCATTTGCCCTGCTCTGACGAAATTTTAAAGTAGCCTATCGTTCAAGTCGGGTCCCATTTGGTATTTATGCAAAATTTGGTGACGATCGATCTAAAATTGTAGATTTGTATAGAGAACACACACACACAGACAAAAAAAAATCAATTTTATACACATAAGATAGATTGTTGTGCGTGCGTGCGTGCGTGCGTGCATGTGTGTGTGTGTGAGAGATATATATAGAGCATTTTAAAAATTCGTTAACTTTTAGGGCACTTTGAAAAACGATTGTTGTGCAAGCTTCGAATTGCACCCCCCTGACCCAGACTTCTGGCCATACAGGATAATTAGTAAATCGGACGTCGTCATCCCGCTCAGCACTCATTTAGACCGACGGGCGAGACGGGAAATAATTCCCCGAATCGAGAGCCGGCGAGAATCTGATTCGAGGGTTGGTGCCAACCCTAATGTCCATCGTGTGGTTTTTAGCTATAGCTACAGAGCTAAAGCCGCTGACCACAGGGCTTAGTGCAGAACGTGTACCAAACTGAAGCCTCACCCCACTGTGTCAACCCCGGAGAACCCCGGTCTATCAACAATAGGGTAAAACTAGCCTGTCTCACGACATTGTTGTGCAAAAGCATGTTTGAAGAAATCACTGTTGTTCAAAGCACTTTTGAAAAGGCATTATTTAAAACCCTTCAAAAGGCGGCGGGATAGATGGTATCTCACCTGCTAACATGTTATTCTATTTGTTTTGGAATAATATCTGCTCTTCAAAGGGTTAAAGAATAATGATAATACGAGCCTTACGCATAACCAACGTGACCTTAGGAGGCACAATGCTTATAACGTCGATTAAAACACAACTACCTCGGTTATAACGAAACTTTTCGGACGTTTTTGCTTTGGCGTTTTCTCGAGAAAATCCTAGAACAAGATCCGTAAAACATGACCACCAGTTTTTTTACTTTCAACAATAATTCAAGCACCAAATCTCATCATCAGGAAAGCCCCCTCGTGAACTTGAAGTTCGAGACGTCCCTAACCCTGATATAATTCTACAATTTCGGAGGGCTCCACAAACAATGCAATCCGTGATCACCTGACAATACGAATTATAACTTCTTTTGTTTCAAATCGACATTTTTCTCCCTCCCACCTTTTATTTTATTGTGTTAATATCCTTTTCTGCTGGACGTGAAAGTCCATTCATAACGTCAATACCCCCGTTTTTGTTTTGGGGTCCCAGATGGGCAACGTGGGCTCCGTCGTAGTTGTTATTTCGTACGGTTTCTCGCACCATCCTTCAAGCCTGGGAACACATAAGATACGGTTCTCGTGGTTGTTGTCGTAAGATTTATCATCGTGAGACGGGGTTTGTTTTTTACCGCCCTTTTTCGGCCAGAATAGGACTGAGTTATTAGGATAAATCTTTGCTTATTTCGTTCTATATTTTGGTTCCGGATTGCCTACTAAGCTCGTTTTTCCTCGTTTTTTCCCCCTCCATTGTTGAAGTATCTAGTATTGAGTAAATACAGGGTGTCCTGTAAGTGCTAAAGCTTCGTTTATCTCATCAACCGTCCGTCGTAGAAGTTTAAAAAATTATTCCAATTTGAAAAATGCTCAAAAGGAGTTCAGAAATTACCCTGATTTACCTCTAATTCGGAGAGTTATGAAAGAACAGCAAAAATTAACGGAACAGCGCTCTTTTCTCTCATTTATGCTGGCACTTTCCCAACTTTTCTACGATTTTTGAATTCGAATATCTCAGCGAATATTGCACTTGGAAACTGCTTTTTTTTTTTGTTGGATGGTAGAAAATATGGGAATCTATCTTGCCTTCAATGAATACTGTAAACAATAACGGCCCTAAATGTGTTTTAAACAACAATTACTTTCTGAAGTGTTTGTAAACAACAATGAATTTCTACGCATGATGTTAGCAATGCTTTCTTTTTTTCAAAAGTGCTGCGAACAACAATGACTTTCTAAACGATCAGTAAATAACAGTGGCTGCCCAAAATGACTGTGAACAATTTTTAACAGTGTTGTAAGCAGCTGTGACATTCAAATGTAATATATATATATATATATATATATATATATATATATACATTGTTGCTGCCCAAAGCATTATTTTGGGCAGCCATTGTTGTTTACTGAGCATTTAGAAAGTCATTGTTGTTGTTCACAGCAGTTTTGAAAAAAAAAAGCATTACTATCATCTTTCGGAGAAATACGTTGTTGTTTACAAAGATTTCAGAAAGAAATTGTTGTTTAAAACATGTTTAGGTCGTCATTGTTGCGGTTTACAGTATTTTTATATTGCGAATATATTTTAGAAGGTGATGATTGTTCACATCACTTTTGAAAAAGTATTGTATTTACACACACACACACACATATTTGTTTATATGCACACATATATGCATGCAAACAACAATACCTTCACAAAACAAAAATGTGCCGTGAACAATAACGACTTTAAACAGTACTGTAAAAAACAATGACTTTTTTCCAAGTGCACTATAAACAACGATGGCTGTTCAAATGTATTACTACTACTACTATTCAACCGAACACGCATCTCGTACACATCCCTCTACAGAATTTCAGAACGAATCGGCACATGCCGGAGAATGTGTGTTCTGAGTGTATGGTCGACCCTAACGTATTTCTGTTTTCCAGTTGCGCTTGTTTTGTGTCCATGCTGCCATCTGGCATCCATTTTCTGAAGTAAAGAGGGAAATGTTTGAATTTTCATGTTTCGCCAGAATCGTGTTGTAGGACAGCCTGCTCTGTCCAAGAGTACTGCAAACAACAATGACTTCAAACGGTCGTGTAGACAACAATGATTTTCTGAACGTGCTCTAAACAACAATGATTTTCTGAACGTGCTCTAAACAACAATGATTTTCTGAACGTGCTTCAAACAAGAATGATTTTCTGAGCGTGCAATAAACAACAATACTTTTCTAAACGTGCACTAAACAAGAATGATTTTCTGAACGTGCTCTAAACAACAATGATTTTCTGAACGTGCTTCAAACAAGAATGATTTTCTGAACGTGCTCTAAACAACAATGATTTTCTGAACGTGCTTCAAACAAGAATGATTTTCTGAGCGTGCAATAAACAACAATACTTTTCTAAACGTGCTCTAAACAACAATGATTTTCTGAACGTGCTCTAAACAACAATGATTTTCTGAACGTGCTCTAAACAGCAATGATTTTCTGACCGTGCAATAAACAACAATGATTTTCTGAACGTGCTCTAAACAACAATGATTTTCTGAACGTGCACTAAACAAGAATGATTTTCTGAGCGTGCAATAAACAACAATACTTTTCTAAACGTGCTCTAAACAACAATACTTTTCTAAACGTGCTCTAAACAACAATGATTTTCTGACAGTGCAATAAACAACAATACTTTTCTAAGCTTGCAATGATTTGCTGAACGTGCTCTAAACAACAAAGACTTTCTGAAGTATTTCTAAACAATAATGACTTTCAAAGCATTATGCTAACAACAATATCTTTTCGTAAACACTGCGAACAACAGCACTTTTGAAGAAAAAAAATTTCATCAAACTACCTGATGAACGTGAATAATGAGGGACAACAGTGAACAAAAAAAAAAAAAAAAAAAAAATACACGAAACAACAATGGACAGTTCTCGAAATAAACGAGCTCTTAATTCAGTAATTTAAATTTATTTAGTAATTATCAACGATATAAGGAAAAAATCTACACAAAAAAATAAAATTCATAAGTATTAGAAATATTTCAAATATTTTCACATCAAATCCTCAATCACGATATACATTATTTACTATTAAAAAAAATTCAATTTTATTTGAAAATCCGAAGAACCGAGAGAAAGTTTTCGGAAGTAAAACAAAAAGAGAAAAAAAATGAATATTTTTCGGGAAATCTTTTTCGGATTTTTTCTCGGAATCTTTGATGATTTTAGTAGGAAAAAATCTCTTCCTTTCCACGTGGAGAAATCGATCATTTCCATCGAGCGTCGACTCGGGGATCAATTCTCCAAAAAGTTACGCTCTTCCAGTACGTCTTGCTCGTAGATATCAGACGGGAAAAATGTCAATTTCACGTAAGCGTGCGCATGTACCACTACTGGTTTTTCTTTTTTTCTTCTGGGATATATTTGTCTGCCAAAGAATTTTGAAACAATTTTGAATTTTTCCTTCTTCATTCAAAAGATACGATCTTGCTAATTTGAGAAAAATACGGTGTGATTATTAAAGCCCGGCCCAATTATGATTGATTATTAAAGTTTAGGCCCTAAAAATTTTTGAAGTAGGCAGGAAAAAAGGCACTAAAAAGGGCTAAAATAGGCAGGAAAAAAGGCACTAAAAATTTCTAAAATAGGCAGGAAAAAAGGCACTAAAAATGCCTAAAATAGGCAGGAAAAAAGGCACTAAAAATTTCTAAAATAGGCAGGAAAAAAGGCACTAAAAATGCCTAAAATAGGCACTAAAAAAGGCATTTATAATTTTTTGGAAGGAAGTAAAAATTGCTTGAAATAACAAAGACAAAGGTGTTAAGGGTCCAAAAACTAGAGCTGAAATATCGGTTGGACTTAATACGTCCATTGTTTTAATTATAGTTTATAACTGCATTATATTATCCAAGTTAAATTGATTTCAAGTCCAAAATAGAATGTTACTAGACCCCCAGGATTAGGCCAATTCCAGGGCCGCCATTACCAGCCGCGGAGTCGGTAGAGAAAATGATGTGTTGGACAACCTCGAGTTGCGGATAAATTCTCGTATTATTTGGAATAATCATTATCATTTCTGTGGTTGGAACATGGCTATCTTGTTCTATTTTTGTAAAAAAAGGTAAAAACCACGTATGCGGGACTCCGAGCGCGGGGCCCTGTGCGGCCGCAACTGTGAAACACCCCTGAGGGCGACTCTTGTCAATTTAATCGAATACATAGTATGCATGTTACTAGCATAGTATGCTAGTAAGTAGCCATTGTTGTTTGCAGTGAGTTTATATTGCAAAAAATAAAATCAAAACAACATGAGCCCCAGAGCCCTGTCTGCTCCTACCCCGCCTTTTGTGAGCTATGACGTCAATTCAAGACTTCATGGGACAATCATCGGTCCGCTATACACATACAACACAGTCCCATGCCTGAGTGAAACATCATTTGAAGCCTGTGGGGGGGGGGGGAAAAACTTTCTAATTTTCCAATTTTTCTAACACAAGCTGCGTTCATCTGAAACAACACCAATCTCTCAGATCACTTGGTTGCGTCTAAATACAAATACAACGCCACAACAGGCAAAATGCCCAACGAGGTGGCTGGCGTGCGTCTAAATTTAAGTGGAGGGGGGGGGGGGCTTTCTGGTGATAACTAAAACCGACTGTTGGAAAATTTCAAACAGAACAACTCTTTTCAAGTTCTCAATGTCCAAAATATCCGAGTCTTACAGATTATGGTCTCCGAAATTCACTAATAAACTTAAAACTATGTTAAAATAAGCTTTTTTATTATGGCAAGAAAATTTCAAAACACATTTTTACCGAAAAAGTTTGAAAATAGGCAAAAAAGGGCATTTATGGCATTTTGCCTGAACTTCACTGCACCCTACCTCCTAACGCATATTGGTGGGATCAGAAACATACGAAGGAAGGGGGGCATAAGGGGCCCGCGGACCAAATGTGGTCCTGAAGGTTATCTGATGTGGCTTGCCCCCCCCCCCTTAACCCAGTTTTGTATAAATGAATCAAGCGGCACATTTACAGAGCGCTTAAATGACCCGTGACACAATTCCAGAGCATTTAAGTGGCCCGTGGCACATTCAAAGAGATAACTTAAGTAACCCGCGGAACAGTTCCAGAACACTTAAATGATCCGTGGCACATTTAGAGATCCCTTGAGTGACATGTGGCACGATTTCAGAGCACGTAAGCTTTCCCAGAGCGGTTCTACATCACTCAAAGTGCCCGCGGAACATTCCCAGATTACTTAAGTGATCCGCGGCATAATTATTTATCACTTGAGTGATGCGTTACACAGTTCCAAAGCACTTAAACGGCCCGGAAACATTTACATAGCACTTAAAGCAGCCCGGACACATTTCCGAAACACAAGAAGGATACGTGCAGCATTTATAGGTCGCTGAAGTGGCTCTGTAAGGGATTTATCATTAGGATGAATGTTAGTTCAGGTGCCCAATAACTATCGAAAGGTGTTTTTTTTTTTCGTTTTTGGCGCTCCGAGTAAGATCAGTGCCGTCTTAAGGCATGGGCCCACCCGGGCACGGCCCGGGGGCCTCAAGAGAAAAGAGGGCCTCACAAGAATGGGATCTGGTTGAGATTTTCGAAAATTTGCCTGGTAGGGCGTCAGAAATGTCATTTGGCCCGGGGGCCAATGGATGCTCTTAAGACGGCCCTGAGTAAGATGCCTTTAAGAATATTTTATATCTTCATGGTGGTTGATGACGTAAGCATCATCCAAAAATATCATTTTGATGATATTTTTTAACTTTTTCCCATATTAAGAGGGATTTATGTGAGCAACTAAGGTGACCATGGGAGAGCGATTTATGAAATAAAAAAAATAGTTCAATTTTCGACCACCAGGTGAAACAGTGGAGCGTTCTCATTGCATTTTCCTGACAGACTGAGGTAGATACATTTTCTCTGCGTCTTTAAAGCCGGGTTTTCCAAGGAGCAGGTTTTCTGTGCCGCTTGCAACGTTAATCGCCCAGCGCGACACGCCGTCCACTCACCAATAAGAAAATCAGTATATGACTGTTTTCCCTACGGAGCGCAACGCGGCTCACGACAGCGCTTTACGTCGGGCGTGATTGGCGGACTGCTTCTGGAGGAGTGTCGTGCGCCGCGCGTTTTTGTCGATGTTCTCTTCACTCTTGTGTGTTTTCTTTCCCTTCAAACGGGAGCATGCGGACGACGACACACAGAGTAGCTGATGCCAAAGCCATAAACTATAGCCGCCCTGATCTGGAGCGCCCCGCTAGGAAAACACAAACGCTTAGCGTAATTATGTAACACGTTTCTGCCAGCGCGAAATGATCTAATTCGGTTCACGCGGCGCAAAAACCTATTTCTAGGAAAACCCAGCTTAAGACTCTCATAAGCTTCCCTGTTCGATGCTGCTCCGTACGAGCTGGATGAAGTTAAGAAAATGTTTGTATGTGATATGTGAATATTATTATTTATAAAAATATTTATTATACTACATGATATTATTTTTTTAATATAATTCACTAATTAGAAACCTTTTATCAATGTCAATTAAAAAATCATATTAGTTTTATTCAGTAGGTGGCAGCAGATATTTCAGGTTAATGATTTATGTTACTAACATGAAAGATTGCAGTGGTTCTTAACATGATGCCATATGACCCTCTTGCGTCTCTGGGATATTCTTGGGGGTGGGGGGGGAGCACAGGTGAGAATCAGATGAGGGGAACCACGACAAGTGCTGAAGAGGGGCCCTCAGAGAGTTGATAGATTTCAAGTGAATTATGGTGGGAGAAAATGTTAATACTTTCTGAATCCAGCACAGCATGGAACCAGGAACCATGTACCAATTCTGCAGAATTTAACGGTGCTCTGATTGGTTCCGCACACACGTACAACACGTTATTGAATCTACCAATTCTGCAGAATTTAACGGCGCTCTGATTGGTTCCGCACACACGTACAACACGTTATTGAATCTACCAATTCTGCAGAATTTAACGGTGCTCTGATTGGTTCCGCACACACGTACAACACGTTATTGAATCTACCAATTCTGCAGAATTTAACGGTGCTCTGATTGGTTCCGCACACACGTACAACACGTTCTTGAATCTACCAATTCTGCAGTATTTATCGGTGCTCTGATTGGTTCCGCCCGCCCGCACCACAACATTCCTGCGTGTACCAATTATGCAAGAATGTCCTAGAGGCGATGAATGAAAACGCAATCGTGTCTGCGAACGTTCTATGTAGGCATGACCAGCTCATTTTGGCGGTAAGCGTCCCCCTTGATAAGCACCGTTGAATTTTATGTCTTTGGTAACTAACTTTGTGGAACCTTTACCTCGAACGTTCAAAGATTCCTTTGACACTTAAACTTACACCAGAGAATTTCTCCTAATATTTCCTGTCTTAAAATAGCTACCGAAGCTCAATTATGGTCTCTAAACTCCAGATGTTCATCATTATAAAAATATCATTATCTTCATTATCTACCATCAATTTTTATGCTCGTCTGAAGAAAAGAAATAATTTCATTGAAAATTTTCCTTCAATGCGTAATTTTCCATTCTGGATATACGATCATTTCGTATCAAAATTACTGACGTCCTTCATCAGTAAAAATTAATTTTTTATCACCCTTTTTGAATATAATTCACTACATTTTTAATTTGGTATTTGCTTTACTCTAATGAGATAATATCTGGAAATTTCTCGACTGTACTTAGCAGTTTTTTTTAATTTCATTAGTGAAATATGAATTTATTCAATAATTTTGGCTGATCCATTTATAGATTGAGAATCTTGTTCAGAACATTTAAGATTTAAATTTTTTTATTTAGATTCAGAACATTTCGAATTGAAAATATTTAGATTTAGAATCTCGTTTATGTTCAGAACATTTCAGATCTATATATTCCTGTTTGGATGCAAAACTTTCAGATATTAAAAAATTTTAGATTTAGAATCTCGTTTAGATGCAAAACATTTTAGATTAAAAAATTTTCGATTTAGAATATCGTTTAGATGCAGAACATTTTATATTTAAAAATTTTAGATTTAGAGTATCGTTTAGATTCAGAACATTTTAGATTAAAAAATTTAGATTTAGAATATCGTTTAGATGCAGAACATTTTATATTTAAAAATTTTCGATTTAGAATCTCGTTTGGATGCAGAACATTTCTGATTAATAACCTTATTTGGATTCTGAATATTTTAGATTTAGAATCTTATTTAGATTTATAATCATTTTTTATTTGTTTTATTCATAATCAATTTTGTTATTCATAATCAATTTTGTTATTTATAATCATTTGTTTTATTCAGAATCTTCTAATATTTATAATATTTATTTAGATTCTTATTTGATTTAGAATCATAGTTGGATTTAGAACATTTTCAAAATTTGAATATTTTTGAACTAAAATATTTTATACAAAATGCATCTTAGAAATTTAGAATACAAATTTAGATGTAGAGTAAGTTGAATTCCTATTTGTCCTAATCATTGTTAGAGATAATATCGCCTCCAAATTTTAAAATAATAAATATTTAACATGATCGTGGCTGTAAATACCGCGAGTCATCATTCTCTTGTTTTTTCGATACGATATGGAGAGATCATGGCCCCCACATCCAGGAGTAGGGCCACCCCAGGCTGGGATCTTTCACGGGCCCCCTGGTCAGACTTATCACGCGCCCTTCTATAGTTCATGTATAGCGTGAAAAAGCAAAAAAATTATGAGAATTATCCCGGAGCCCTGTCAGCCCCGGCCTTGTGGGGGCCATGGGAGAGATTGAGAAAAATATTTACATTCAAAATGTTTACTAGCGTCACACCAAAATTCAATTGAAAGAATGTTTAAAACAAAAATATCTTAATCATCACAAAATCATTTTCTTTCATTTGGAATGTAAAATCAATATTTCCATTAAAATGATATCAAAAAAATTTTCTGAGATATAATTAAAATATTTATATACAGTGCATTCATGAACTATAAACACAGTGAAACCCTTCTTAACGTTGAAACCCCCACCACTGTTTTACGGCCAAATAAAACGTTCTCGGCAGAAAATCCTATTTAAATAAGGTATTTCGAACCCCCCCCCCCCTCCCGTTTAACGGTCACCCTCACATGCGGTCACTGGCACCATTTTCATCATTCGTTCCATTGAACTAAAACCCCTGTACGGACGCGAATAACTGCAATTTTGGTTCGAATTATGTTCACTAGACGGCAGCAAAAGTTTTAATATTTGATGATTTTTTTTTTTTTTGAAATTTTTCTACTTCTGAATGAAATTTTGGCTTAAAGTTTGTAATGTTCGACAACTCCAATGTCCCTTTAGGAACTGAAATCGCGTGTTACTGGTTGTGCTCGTATATTATTCCACGCTGTTTAATATTGCCAGCTCTAGTATACAATCATCGCTCGCTATCACCAATAGAAAAATTTCATGTCTCGAATACAACGGAAAACGTAAAATTGGAGTTCGTGCTCTTGCCAATGAATTCAATGCATTGATTAAATACATTTTCCTGCAAACGAATATGACGGAAAGGCATTGGAAAGCATTGTCTCTCAGCTTAAAATACATTTCGAAGGTGTTTAAACACTCAGCAAAATCCATCAAACATCAAATGATCCGTCTCCTTTCCAAAACATGTAAATTCAGTAACTTTGTATAATAGAGTAATTCCTTTTAATAGCGAGTATCTATGCAATAATTATGTATAGAATGTGTTATACTAAATTAGTATAGCATATACTATATTAGTATATACACTAATTAGTATAGTGCAGTATATTTATGCAGTTATATAGACTCGTATGTATAGAATTATGTTATGAATGTATTTTCATGACTTTAAACTCATCTCATGTTGTCAGAATATCATTCATATTCAAATAATGAACCATTTCAATTATTGTTAACACTATGCAATGCATTTTAAACAGGAACCGCCTCTGATACGGACATCCCTCTTTTGCGGACAATTTTTTTTGTCCCACGAGAGTCCGCAAAAGATAGGTTTTACTGTATTTATAATTAAACTTTTCCGCAATCAGATCATTATAGTGGATCGATATTGTATCAATAATCATTCTAATCAGTACTTGGGGGGAAAAGTGTTGTATTGAATTTTGTAATACACACACACAATATTCGATTCAATTATAATTAAATACTTAACGCCATCACGGACATAAGTGGAGGTGAGCTTCGAATTGGGAGTTGAAAAATTGGAATTTTTTGCTTCCTGTTATAATTATAATGATGTCAATCTTGTGTGGCTTATCCATAAAATTTAAATTAATTTTATCAAATTTATAGTCGGTTATTCAATACAATTTTCCTGCAAATTACGGAATTCATTCCCTTTTCTTCGATGTAATACGGAAAGTTTGAGAAAAAAAATTGAGTGTACTACATATATGTATACAGGGTGTCCTGTATTTTATTTATTTATTTACACATTATTGTTTGGCCAAGGCCTATACAAGAGGTGATGGGATTTGACATAGGTGATTGATGATACATACAAAATCATAGATTGAAGTACAGTCTGTAAGTAGTAATGCGGCCTTTATGTCATCAACCGTCCGTCGTAGAAATATGATTCCAATTTAAAAAGTGCTCAAAAATCGTTCAAAAGTGAAAATACAGTGTGTCACAAAATAAAATTAAAAAAATTCTAAATTTTCGAATCCGGTCCTCCTGTCCTCCAACTTTCCATTATGAAGTTGCTGCCCTGTCTCTCCTGAGGCGTACGAAAATTTTTTTTCAAGCTTCTAAGTGCAATATTCGCTGAGCTGTTCGAATTCAAAAGTTAGGAAAGGACAGCATGAGTGAGGGAAAAGGAGCGTTGTCTATTGTTTTTGCTGTCCTTTCATAACTTTTCCCGATTTATGAATCCGAATATCTTAGCGAATGTTTCACTTTGGAACTTGGAATTTTTTTCGTAGGTCTCAGGAGAGAGAATTTTGTGACACAATGTATTTTCACTCTCAAAACTGGTACAGGGCAATTTTTGAATGCCTTTTGAGCATTTTTAAAATGGAAATCAAACCTCTACGACGAACATTTCATGAGGTAAAGGCCGCATTAGCACTTACAGGAACACCCTGTATGCATAATTTGTCTTCAAAATTACTGACATCAACTTGGAAATTAATAATTTTGAATTGTTTCAAAAGTGTATTTTGTTTTATTTGCAAAAGATAGTACTTATATATTATTGTAACACCAAAAGTATTTGAACTATAATTGATATAGTTTTTAACAGTTATAAAATGTAAGTTTATTCCAGATTAACAAGTTCAAGTTGATCAGATCCTTTTGGTAGATAAGTGCTATTTCTATAGTTATTTCAATTATTTTTTAAGAAAAAATATCGTCCCTAGTTCAAGTATAGTATTTAATTGAAATTAACATTGAATATTTAATTTCAACATGTGGATATAAGTGAAATGTAAAGTTTGGATTGAAAGTTAGAAAAATTTGATTATTTTTTTACTGTTATTATTCTAATAATATCAATCTTTCGTCGTCCCTGAAATACTGGATAGAGTTGAAATATGTAGTCTAATCGAACTTATAACCAGTTATTAAATAAACATTTACGTACAAATTATAGAGATAATTATATTTTTTCGACGTAGCCCAAAGAAATTGGGAAAAAAAATTGAATGCATTACAATTTTTCCTCTGATTTGATGGATCATTTCATATCTAAATGACATCCCCAAAATCAATGACGTCAAAATTCAACTTTAAAATCTCAAAAAATGTATTTTTAATCATTTATAGAAATAAGTATTTATATTATTATATAATAGCAAAACATTTCTGAACTATAAGTGATAGTTTTATAATCCATTCATGAGTGTCAGAATTTAAATTCATTTCAGGAAGATAAGTACTATAAAAGTGTTATTTTGATAGTTTTTTTGAGTCATAATAATATTGTGTTTCAAATATTCTATCATAATATTTAATTTAAATTATAATTAAAGATTAAACGTCTTCATGGATGTAAATGAAGTATTGTAAGGCTTGTGAATCAGTTCACGTCAATCGGATTATGATCGCTTCACATAATATGAAGCAGTTATTTCCTTTACCCATTGTTAACCCTAACAATGTTCCCTTACATTCATAAAATACTAAAGTTGGTCTTGACATCTTAGATGGTTTATGAATGGTTTCATACCAAGTTTGTACCCGATCCTTATAATAGAAATCTACCTGGACCATGTTTAATCCTAACTGATGGTGATGGTCTCTCAGCGAAATTTCCCAAGAAAAGGTATTAATTTCTTGCAGAAATTTTTTTTTTTACTTGCCCATTCATTTTAATCTATTGTATGAGACTTTATTACGTGGTTGAATGAAGTTACTGTATGTGCGTCAAGTAATTGTAATGAATAATCTCTTTTTTTTTGGCCATCATTATCTTAGCTATTGTAGTAGTCCATGCAGCATTCAGTATAAGTTATCCTAAAACAACAATATAAAGAACGTATCTCTGAACTATTATTATTAATTTTTTTTTTCATTCATGAAAAAAATTAAAATCTCTATTTTAACCATTTTAGAAAGCAAATAACTGTTTTAATAAATTTGTTTTTACCTTAAATAACGCAATATAAAACAACTACGGTCGTCGGGCTTTCAAAAATTCCTATACATGCTCTTCAGAGCGTATTGAAAAATTTCAAGGCATATTTTTAATTTAATGATTATTTTTTATTTTATTCATATTTCGGAATTTTTAAATGCTTAATTCGACATTTTTAATGCCTATTTTAGCATTTTTAAATGTATATTTTCACCATTTTTAGGAATTTTTTTTCATTTTCGGCACTTTTAAATGCGTTTTTTTCTTCTATTTCGCATCTATTTTTCATTTTTAGTGCCATTGTTCAGCATTCTTAAATGGATTTGTTTTCATTTTTTTTGCATAAATATTTGTATTCATAGCATATCTCTCGACACTTTGAATTGCAGATTTATATTTTAGTGCATATTCAGCATTTTATAGTTCATATTTCAGCGTTTTTGGTTCATATTTCAGCGTTTTTGGTTCATATTTCAGCGTTTTTGGTTCATATTTCAGCGTTTTTGGTTCATATTTCAGCATATTTGGTTCATATTTCAGCGTTTTTGGTTCATATTTCAGCGTTTTTGGTTCCTATTTCAGCGTTGTTTAGGGCACGTTTTTCCATTTTTGTAGCGCATATAATCCAGTCTTCACTCGTTTTAATTCTAACACACAACGTCCGTACTGCTTACATTCATAAAATACTGAAGTTGGTAGCATATTAGATGAATAGTGAATGGTTTCATATCTAGTCTGTAACTGGACCTTATAACTGAAATTCACCTGGATCACATTTAATCCTAATAATTAATTATGGGGTGTGACGGAGTCCCTCACTCTCTCTCTTTCTCAGCAAACTTTCCCAAGAAAACGTATTAATTTCTTAGCAGAAATTTGTTTTACTATAAGTAAATTTATTTTAATATAAGTATCAGACTTTATTACCTAGCCGAATGAACGTACTGTGTGTGCGCAAAGTAATTGTAACGAATAATCTTTCGTCTCTTTCTCTCTTCATATTCTTTCGTCATCATGATAGGTTGCTGTAGTATATGTAAAGTATACAGTATGAATTATACCAAAAATTTATTTTGTTTTCGTGCAAAAAAATCAATATTCATATAAAAAAATATCAAAAACATTTCTTAACAATAATTATTATTTTTTTTTATAATCCATTTGTGAGTTACATCATTTAAATTTATTTTAATCAGATCGTTTTGTAGCAGATAAATAATTATTTTAAACACTTTTCTGAGTTTAAATCATAAAATAACATCTGGAATGCTAAAATAGTATTCAATTTAAATTATGGTTAAAATATTTAACTCTTTGATGACTGTAAATGTGAGCTTTGTATTGGTTAACGTTAAGTGGTTTATGATCGGCTCGCACAGTATAAATTTTCTCCTATACTCGTTATAATCCCAACTCAACGTTGGTACTTCTTACAATTCATAAAATACCGAAGTCGGTGACATCTTAGATGAATAGTGAATGGTTTCATATCTAGTCTGTAACTGGACCTCATAATTGAAATTAACGTGGACCCATCTTTAATCCTAATTAATTACGGGGTTATGGTCTCTCAGCGAACTTTCCCAAGAAAAGGTATTAATTTCTTGCGGGAAAATTTTTTTTTTTTAGTTGTCCATTTATTTTAATCTATTGTATGAGACTTTATTACCTGGTTGAAAGAAGGTACTGTGTGTGCATCAAGTAATTGTAACGAATAATCTTTCGTCTCTCGCTCTTTTTCACATTCTATCATCATCATGGTAGGCTGTTGTAGTATCTTTTCAAGTATATATTTTCCCGCCTGAAGATAAATGGCGAACGTAACCGAACAAAGAGCGTTTCCATTCGTTAATCTACGTCTTGGGAGGTGAAATGTTTTGCGTCGACGACTTTGGTATTTAATTATCTCCTCTTTTACTCTCCGTTGGTTTTTTTTTTTATTTTTGTTATTTTATTTTTGCCTTATTATTCTTATTTTCTTATCTTACATACACCGAGAGCCGCGTCTCATTTTCCCCCTTCTTTTTGAAGAGCGTCCGGGAAAGCGAACAAATGTTGTCTTAAAACTGGAGTTTTCGTCATATTAAGAGAATCGTTCCTTGTTTAAAAGCTCTTTGAGTTATCGCCGTTTTCTGGTTCGCGAAAAAGACTCTTCCAGAAGCAGATTAACTAAAGGTTAAGCTGTTTTTGAAAAGTATTAAATCAAGTGTCCGTCCTCTTTTTGAATGAAGCAAAAGCGCCTTTGATAGCTTCTAATTTGAAACGTGAAGATGAAATTAGTTGCGAGGAGTTGATTGGATTCAGAATTAAACGCGCTTTCAAAGTATTTTTAATGCTTTGTAAAGATAAATTAGAAGGTATTGTGTAACTTTGTTTTGACGCGGTTGTTTCTGGGACGATACATATTGAATTATTTAGCGCTATTGTTTTGCGTAATCATTAATTGCGCAATTACATCAGTCATTTCATGGTGAAATGCGTGGTGATTTTTAGGGATTTAATGATAAATTAGAGATTGTAGCACTATTGCACAGTTTGTGGTGTTGTTTTTGCTGTATATTGTCTCTACATGTACTGAAACCAACATAAAAAAAAACGGAATCTTTTCGAAATTTTTTCGCTTTCAACACAACACTACCGTATTCCATGGCCTATATTATCCGTGGCACTGATATTATTTGAAATAAAATTTATAGAAGCTTGCAATGTGCTAAAAAAGCACATTGCAAGCCTCTATAAATTTCATTGTTCTTTATCAGCAATGTTCTTTATCATTACTAGCGATGCCAATGAAAAGCGAATGTTGTCTTAAAACTGGAGTTTTTATCATATTTTAGAGAAACGTTTCTTGTTTAAGTTATTGTCTTTTTCTTATTCATGAAAAAGACTTCTAGCACGAGATTAACTAAAGGTTAAACTGTTTTTGAAAAGTATTAAATCAAGTGTCCGTCCTCTTTTTGAATGAAGCAAAAGCGTCTTTGATAGCTTCGAATTTGAAACGTGAAGATGAAATTAGTTGCGAGGAGTTGATTGGATTCAGAATTAAACGCGCTTTCATAGTATTTTTTAATGCTTTGTTAAGATAAATTAAAAACTACTGGGGATAACTTTGCTCTGACGAAGTTGTTTCTTAGACAATACACTTGAATTATTTATCACTAATGGTTTATGTATTCGTTGATTTTACAATTACATCAGTCATGTTATGGGGACATACGTAAGTGAATTTCACGGATTTATGGCAAAGTAAAGATTGTAACACTATTGCACAGTTTGTAGTGTTGTTTTTGCTGTGTAGTGTCTCAATATGCACTGAAACCAACATTATCCGAAAATGTGAATTCTTTTTCGGAATTTATTTCGCTTACAACACAGAAAGTATCGTATTTCGTGGCCTATATATCCATTGCGATGACATTTTTAGTGTACAATTTTAGAGGCTTGCGGTGCTTTTTAGCAAGTTGATTTATATTTATTTGTACTAAACATGCAAAGTGAAAAGCGAACAAGTGTTGTCTTAAAATTTATACACATACACACACAGAGTTTTCGCCATATTTCAGAGAATGTTTTCTTTGTTAAAAGACCCTTTGAGTTATCATCGTTTTCTGGTTCACGAAGGAGACTTCTGGTTGCAGATTAACTAAAGTTTAGGCTGTTTTTGAAAAGTATAAAATCAAGTTTCTATCTTTTTCAATGAAACAAAAGCATTTTTGATGGTTTTGAAACGTTAAGATTAAATTAGTTTCGATGGAGTTGATTGGATTCAGAATTAAACGTGCTTTCAAAGTATTTTTAATATTTTTTATAGATGAATTAAAAGCTATTGGGGATAACTTTGACGAAGTTATTTCTTAAACAACACATTGAATTATCTACCGTTAATGTTCCATGTATTTTTTCAAACCGTTTAATTGCATCAGTCTTGTTATGGAGACATAAGGGCGTCCATAATTAAAAGACCCTATTTTAATGTAGCCTACAGGCGAAACCAGTCATCAGAAAAGTGTGAAATTCTGAAATTCTGTGGAGGAGTTCATATGAAATGATGGGAATTTGTGTCGGGGGGGGGGGGGGGTCGGTTGCACATGTCGCCACCAGAGGGCGTTTCACTTTGAACAGCTGTAGTAAACATGTAAATTTGTGATATCACGCAGCAGCTGTTATATAACATGTCCAGTGACATGTTCGATCACCAGGAAGTGATATGCATTGCTGTTACAGAAAGAAATTGTTCCGGCTGTGCAAGTACGTCACTGCCTTGCAGACACAATGTTTATGAAAAACGGTTCTCCTCTACGCATTGCAGTGTGTGTTAAGAATGTTCTTAAACTCATTTTACAGAAAAACTTCCCTAATCTATGGCCTCCCCTATTCCTGGACCTTAATCCATGCGATTTTTGGCTTTAGGGGCATTTGCAACGTCTGGTAAGTCATGACAATCCAAGAACTTTACCTGACATTAAAGGCAGCATTTCACGCCCCGTGCTGAACATTTCCCCGCACACGCTTCGGTCAGTTGTGGAACATGCTATCTTGAGATTTCACATGGTATCTGGAAAATGATGGCCATCATGTGAAACATGTTTTGTTGCAGTAACAATTGTAAAAGTGTTTAACAATTATTAAACTTGTAAACGTTTGCCTAAATGTGTCATTTCTAAATAAAATGCCCTCTGGTGGCGACATGTGCAAATAATTTTTCCATGAAGTCCTCCACAAAATTTCACAATTTTCTGATGACTGGTTTCGAATGTAGGCTACTTTAAAATTTATGGAGTCTTTTAATTATGGACGCGCTGTACGTATGTTATTTTTAGAGATCTATGATAAATTAGGAATTATAATAATACCGAACACTCTGTAATAGTTCTTAGTGTATAGCAATTGTATGTGTGCACTGAAACCAAAATTATTTTTTAACTACAGCACTACACATAACAAGCATTACAGAGAAACAAAAAAACTTCACGTCAGGTTTCACTACACGTACACTCACATTCCCGCATGTACCGATTCGTTGGGGGTTCCGCGGGGGGGATGTGTGGGCGGGGTGCATGTGTGGTGTAGCAGTAGTAGGTAGGGCCTCCAAAGAATGGCTCGGGGATCCATGATGTTCTTAAGTCAGCCACCTCGTTGGGCAATTTGCCTGTTGTGGCGTGGTATTTGTATTTGTAAAATAATATTCCTCCGCAAAACAATATAATACAATGAGAATAAATTGTTTTCTCATCCGAACTCACAGAACCCCCAAAATCCCTCCGAAACCCCCGAAGGAGTTTGTGAATCTGTGGTTAAGAACCCCTTATTCGGTGCAAAATTTAGATATAACGCGTAAAAATTGTGTCATCTATCAAAAGGAATGTGCAGGCACTTGCTTATCCTAGAAATGTATATGCTATAGGTATGAAGTTGCGTAGGAAGGTTCCGTTCTTCTAAAAATGTGTGGGAGAATTTCTTATATACCCTTAATATACGTGAAAGGCATGCTTACCACTTGAAGTGTTTACATGCATTCCGTATTCTTCAAAATGTCAGGATGCGTGCCACTAGGAATTTGTAAGAGAGCTTTAGATACCTAGTCAAGCGTATGAATCTTTTATATAGAAATTCATAAAAGGCTTCCCTGTAACGTAGGAGTATTGCAGATCCTTTCGAGTATTGTGTCATGATTTCTTTAGTTTTTAGTTACTTCACTCGTTTTTTTTCCCGACATAACTGATTATATTTCGCGTACCTTTGAATGATTCACCATGTACCATTGGTTAGGGGAGAACCACTGATCTCTCCGAAAGTCATGGTATTCCCTAAACTGAGCAGATCATTTTATGGCCAATGTCGGGGGCGTGATCAAAAAAGTCATCTTCGTCGGCAACTAAAACGGTGTGAATCATGAAATGCACATCACTAAAGTGGCTCCTCTCCGATTTATCTCGTATACGTCAATGCGTGCGTATCGTTCATTTTCTTATGATCACGCTTCTGGCAGACATCGCGGACGTGATGTCTGGAAAGCCATCTATACATTGAATTGTTTCGTTAACGATATCCGTGACAATAAGATCAGCAACCTTTTATTTATTTACTTTTTCTCCTCTTCCGGCTGCATTCAATTCTTCCATAGAATTCGTACGAGAAAATTAGACGAAACACTGTACACATTTAATAATAATTATATTTCCCAATTTTCTTCAATGACATCATCATAAATCTTCATTAATGGGCACTTGAGCTTGTTATTTGAAGAATGTATTGTAATATGTCTGTGAAGGAGACGGAATAAATCATCGTGTAACTAATAATTCTGTGCTCAGATGGTAAAATGTTATGCCACTTTTTTTCAAAATTTCCCAATGGCAAATTTGTAAAGCAATACTTTGCCAAAATGAGATACTGTTGCGTTGCTTTTTTGACTTATTACAATTCATTTCCGTTGTTTTCTCATAAACTGAAAGTGAAAGACGAAGTTTTGCCACCTTCCAAAGTTTTGACAAACGAAACTACGGAATGCGAACAGCTCAATTTTTTGGGAAAACTGACTTATATATGACATTTCCGTCATCTGAGCACAGAATTAATAGTAGGATATTGATCAAAAGATAGATGTGATAATGGTATTGGTCAAAATTATTTTCCTTCGTGGACAAATAATAGCGGTATATTTAATCTATATACAGGGTGGGCAAAAAGTCCGTAGAAACTTTATAAATTCATAAAAACCGGAAAAATAACCGAAATAAAAAACGGTTTGCAGGATTGGTATCACTAGGTCACGGGACTTTTTTAAATACAGGAACCAAAATAACTCAAAACAGCCGATAGGTGGCGCTGACGTACACAAATCAAAGAAAAGATACGCAAAGAACGAACAGAATGCTTCCAAATAATTTATTAAAGCAGTATGCGTTCCACGAGTTACAAATCCGGCAACGGCAGAGTGCAGCAGGTCTGGATGTACTCATGGTACCCTCGACGGATCGCATCTTTCAGTTCCGACAGATTGTATGGACCGGATCGATACACCCGGGATTTCAAAAATTCTCCATAGCCAGAAGTCTGCCGGTGTCAAATCTGGAGACCGAGAAGGTCATGGGATCCTGTAACGCCTGCTAATGATTTTGTCTTCCCCGATCCTCTGTATCAGGAATGCCTTGACCGGAGTAGCAGTGTGACTAGTTGCTCCATCTCGCATAAACGTGACGGTAGAAAGCGCATCTCTTTCACGCAAGCATGGCACGACCTGCTCACAGATAACGCTGCGCATTCACCGTGTAGCCGTTTTACACCCATTTACTGGGTACTACGTTTCAAAGAAGAAGGGTCCCTTATAGCTAGTTGTATATAAAAGTGGTGTGGAGCCTTTTAATCATTGGATTTCAAAATTGTTTACGTACTGAAAAATTGACTAGCTGGGGAAATCATCTAGACCAGCTGTTCTCAACCCAAGGCATAGACTTAAGAAATGTGCCCAACTTCAGATCAGATGTAGTTCAAGATGGTCAGAGGGTCAATACGTTTTGAACTACATAAACTTACCCTTATAACCATTTAAAATCCTCGTCAACGACTAACCATTTACTGAGGTTAAATGGATAATCATTGTTAATCTACGATTTGCTTTGTCAAACACCTTTCTCATGTCAAGGAAAATATTTTAGGTTTATTAATAGAAGAACCTGATTTCAGAGATGGTCTCGAAATTTTACTGAAAAGTGTGTGCAACATCGTGTCCAAATTTAGAAAAATTCGGTGGTCAAGTGTCCAAACTTATTAAGAAACACCAAATGTCGAATAACGATCGCGTGTGCGTCGTGGACATCACTCTTGTCCATTTTTATCTTCAGTACTTTGACACTAAGTTGTTGACGAAGCAGATTGAGAAATCGCTGTAGTCAGAACGGAGAAATGTCACAGTAGTGCTTGTGTTTCGTGCTCCTGTTTGTACCGCAGTCTGTTTTCTATATTTTAAAGATAAGATGTTAGATGATTGAATTTGCATGTTATGTAAGTGCGTGTAGAATGTCTGCTTGCTTTCGGTGAAGAAACTTTCTGAAATGTGAGTCCAGCTCGTATTCGCACCTTAAATTTGTAAAAAGCCGCAGAAAAGAGACTTTGCTGTGCCATCGACAGAATTCAAGCCTCGATCCTCACGTCACGATGAGTCCAAAACGGGCGCGGTAGCCCAGGTCGATAAGATACTTGCCTAAAGCACCGAAGGATGTTTAAAGGTGTCGCGAGTTCCATACCCGGTTCGTCCTTGTCAGAAAACTTTCCTGACACAAGGGTACAACAGAAACGGCGACAACATGACCGCAGAAAAAATTGCTACTGCAGGGAGTCCCCCATCGAGGGGTTACCGCATCAACTTCTCGATGAGTATGAGAAAACAAGCCTGCCGTTCGGAATAATCGGCAATAAATTGTAGGTCCCGGTCTAAAAATAGCCATCGCGTGCAGGAAATGACCGTGGTCAAATGAGTCCAAAACGATGCCCACACGACCACACATTGGCATGATCGACATTGTCAAAAACCTTTTTTATGTCAAGGAAAATATTTTCGGTTCATTAATATTATAATCTGATTTCCAACATAGTCTCAAAAATGGAATTTACTGCTGCGAAAATTATGGCAATTTTTATCGAAAATGCCAAAATATATGAATATGGCGAAGAAACAAGATTCAGAAAAATCCAGTGGTCAAGTGTCCAACTTTACTAAGAAGAGAAAAAAACAAAAAAAAAAACCCCTCGAATATAACGATCGCGTGTGCGACGGCCATCACTGTTGTCTATTTTTATTTTCAATACTTTGGCACTAAGTTGTTGACGAAACAGATTGAGAAATCACCCTCCATTCGTTGCCATTGGCACGACGTTACGGCCCTCTCGCGTTAAAAAAAGAACGTATTTTATACTTTTTTTCGTTTGTTGCCCTTAATAAACGTGTTTTTCCTTCCGACATTTCTCGACCTCGAAAGAAAACGACCTACACATACACATACACACACACACACACAGAGAGAGAGATCTTCGTCGACCGAATCGATAAGGGTAACAACCCAACGCGCATGTCCACTAGAGTATTGAAAGGGGTGGACCATTGGGGTAGGTGAATGCAATTCTCTCTCTCTCCTGTTTTGTTATTGGCTCGATTTTATATATATATATATATATATATATATATATATCTACCGAAATACGTGTGTCTGACGTTATATCCGGTAGACTTCTGACCGAATAAAATTGAGCAATTTCTTTTTTCTTCGCATTTGACGGTGGTGGAAAAAGAGAGAAAGTGGGAAGTTAGTCGATGATGGCCACCAGGCACATAACATTGCTCCGGCGTGTCTGCCGGACAAATACCGCCATGTGGCATCGATGTAGTGATTTAAAAATAAAGGAAGAGCGTGTCTGGCTTTTGTCTCAACTTGATCAGGATGTTGTATCAATTTTCCGATTATTTATTTACCGGTGCTTAATAAAGGGAACCGTGAGGCGATACGTAACGCGAGGATATGCCTGTATTGTTTTTGATACGCGCGTATTCGATGCATTCACGGGCTGTGCCTGTAATTATTGTGTTGGTATCATATACAGAATGTCCTGTAAGTCGTAACGCGGCCTTTGTCCTAAATCGACCATACGTCGTAGAGGTATGGCTCTAGTTTGAAAAATGCTCGAAATGCGTTCAGGAATCACACACTGCGCCAGCTTTGAGATTTTGAAAATACAGTGTGCAATAAAATAAAAATCTAAATTTTTATACGGTCCCTTTGTCCTCTATCTTCCAATTAGAAAGTTGTTGCCCTGTTTCTTCTGAAGTCCAACAAAAATAGTTCCGCGTTTCCAAGTGCAATATTCGCCGAGATATTTGAATTCGAATAACGGAGAGGGGGAAAATGAGGAAAAAGAGCGTCGTTTAAGCATTTTTTTCCCCGATTTTTGAATCTGAATGTCTGAGCGAATACTGCACTTAGATAATTTTTGTGGCCTCAAGAGAGATAGGGCAACAACTTTCGAATTGGAAGTTAGACCACCGGAGAATCGTATAAAAATTTGAAATTTTGTAAGTTTTTTTATTAATAATTTCTTCTGAATTTCAACGGCATTTTAGATGATAGGTGACATCATTTGAAACATTTTCTTCCAATTGGAAGTTGTCTCTGAGACCAACGATTCAGGAAATAGCCATTAGACAACGATAAGACTGGACATCCTGTACATTTGAGAAGCAATATCACCTCAATATATTAATTTTTATTACGGTTATTTTGTAGAAATGTTATCTAAAATAGTATTTATCCGTTGATTTTACTTCCAATTCGTACCACAAATACTTGATTGTGTATACTATAATATGTCGGTACAAAATCTTGCATTTCCGTGATTACATATTGAAAACAAGTATTTATTCAATTAGATACGTAATTTTTTGTAAATTTTCCAAAAAAAGAAAACGCGTTGAAGAACAATATGATGAAATAACATGGCATCTTTAAATCTTAATCTTTTTCTTCTTTTATGAACTGAACAGTTTTCTTTATTTTGTGAATGAAATTGTATTGACGACAAAACTGAACAAAGTTCCCAAATATTGGCGAAATTACGGAAAAATCACAATGGCGGGAAATGAAGAATTACTGCAAGTTACAGTGCATTAGAATGAGACAACCATAAAATACATTATGGACATTGTATAATAGTATTTTACCATATGTATATATTCTTTATAATTTTTGTGTTTGTGTTTTTAATTGGGTTGCTGTATTTTTGAAATATATGGCATCCATATTTGTTACGGGCATCTTTTTCCTCAGCCACCTCGTTAGGCATTTTGCCTGTTGTGGCATTGTATTTGTATTTGTATTTGAATCATTTTTTATTCAATTACATTGATGCCATGCAATTTTATTATGAGCATGAGCTGTTTTTTGAAAATTTGTAAAAAATTGATTATTAAAAACATGTGAAATTTCGCACTGACATATTATAGCATACATAATGAAGTCTCTGTGGTACAAATAATTTCAAATAAATAAATGGATAACTAATATTTTAAATACTTTTCCAACATTAGAAAGTTTATTACCATGTTAAAAGGCAGGAGTCTCGTACTTCAGGGTACATCCTGAAAAAATCCTAAGACAGTCCAGAATGTCATTCATCCCATGAACTACTGATTTTGCATCTACCGATCATTTATTCGTCAGTAATGTCTCGCCTAGATTCAAAGGAACAAAAATTGTGCAGTACAAAACCAAATCTTGACAGACAGCTTTCTTGCGATACAGCAGTCTCTACCTCTACTCATATCGAAAACGTACGCAACAAACAATAAACTAATGAACTTACTACGGAATGGAAATATTTGAAGATCTAATGTGTATAGGCGAGAATAACGGCATGGGTTAAGGAAGGCAAAGTCATGTGCAACCAACCTCCTTTTTTTCTATGATCACATGGCGAAGACTTTGGAAAAAGGAAAAGCGTCGATGTTGTTTATCCTGATTTCCAGAAAGCATTCGATCGGGTCTAACATGGTATACTCTTGAGACGTTTGCCTGAGACGGATTGGGGGGGGGGGCAATTTGTTGAATTGGATAAAATCGTAGTTGAGAGATAGGTCAGAACGGATTATGGTGAACGGGGGATTTTCTGATTCCACAAGCGTCACAAGTGGAGTTTCTCAAGGAAGTGTCCTTGGGCCCATACCTTTTTCTCCTTTTTATCGATAAACTCGATCAGTATATCGACGGAATTGTTAAAAAATTCGCGGATGAGGTATGGGGATTCACATATGTAACTAATAGAGGTAGTCGGGAATCCAAGCGATTGGGAGATGCTTCAGACAAACTTGAATATGACTGCAGCATAGGCTAATGAATGGAGCATGATCTGCAGAGTTTATAAGTGCTTGGTCACTCATTTTGGTTCGAACGGTCCACGTTTCACTTACGAGTTAAATGGTATTTCTATTCTGAGTGCAACTAAAGATACCGATTTGGGAATTCTCATTGATGAGTGGCTTTTGTTGGCTGAACACTGTTCAACGATGATAGTAAAAACCCATCATCTTCATTATTAAAAAAAAAGATGTCTTCGCGTTCTCTTAAAGTCATTCTTCCACTTTTCCTAGGCTTAGGTCATCCGCCGCTGTGGTGGTCGAGTGGTTATAGTGACGGACTCGCGATGCGAGGATCCGGGTTCGAACCCCACAGTGGTGGTCGGCTGAAGTTGGTTTTCTGTGGTTCCCAACTTTAAGGTGCGAATGCGAGCCGATCTCTCCGTTAAAAAGTCTCGCCACATAGAGCAACAGGCCTACAACGTTACAAATATTCAATCATTACCCTTCACTCACAATTTTAAGTATAGATGGCAGCACTGAAATATCATACACAACACTAGCTACACACTCAGACTTGGTGTACACACTCACTTTGTTCCAGACTCTGCCACGAAGCTGGGCTGGAAGAGATCTCGGCAACGGGATAAGTCCGGTGGCAGAGACCCTGGCGTTCATTCATTCAGGTTTAGGTCATCCAGGGCTAGAGTATGCCGTAAGGTTTAAAAGGCCATACATACAGAGAGACGTAGATTCAGAGTTGAGAGCGTGCAGGGAAGAGCTACGCGTGCTCTTGTTGGCACACGAGGCTTGAGCTATGAAGAAAGACTTGATTTCTTCAATAAGTTTACGTCGAAAGAACGCAGGTGCTGGGAGACATGATTGAAGTTTTTAAAATTTCCAACAGGATGGATCATGAATGAATTATGCGCTTTTAATTAACTGCTTCGACAAGGGGACACCAGTTTCGTTTAGCAAAGGACAATTCTAGGTTGCGCTGTCACAGGGAATTTTTCTTCCTCTGATGGAGTTGTTAATGGAATAGCTTACCTCCGGGAGTCATGAATCCTAACACAGATGACACGTTAAAGAGAAGTGCGATAAACATAGTGGGATTAATCAAGAAGAGCTATCCACACTTAGAGAAGACTATTATAAAGGGCAGTGTATTTTCTATAGTATTAATCATTTTAGTTTTTTGTATCGTGATACGTATATGATTTTTTATTAGGCTGTATTTTGGTTATATTTGGCATCCATATATTTTACGGGCATCTTTTTTTCAGCCACCCCGTTTGTCAATTTGTCTGTTGTGGAATTTGTGTTTGTATTTGCATATAATGAGATTTCGTACCATAAAGTGCGATTGGAATTCAATAGATGGCGCAACAAATGATGAAAACTTAATAAGAAAAAAGTAACACAACACGACGCACACATACGAGTATATCTCTGACACACACACACGCAGCGTTCTCTTCATAATAAACTAGATATGACGGTATTATTGAAATGTATACCAGTCACATTTCCTTACTCAATTCTCGCCCAATGACGTCACGATTCGAAATAACCTCGTTTCCGAGCAAAAGCGGAAATCGTAATTCAACATTTCACTCTCACACACTTCTCTTAAGATTTACCCTTAAATCCCAACCAGTATTTCATAATCTTCTCTCTCTCTCTCGCATGTATGTGTATTCCAGTGTGTTGCCAAATGCATTTCGAGTTTAATCCATAAATTTTCCCAAGAATCGCTCGAGGGCATTCTTGGTGCTACTCGGTATTCCAGAAAATTCGCCCTTAAGCGTAGACCAATCAAGTTGCTTGGATATTCTCAGAGAATTTGCATCACGTTTTCCTCCCGTGACGTGTTGGTGGATATATTGCGGATGGATATACAGTTAAGTATACACGGGGATGTTTAAAAAACAATGTCTGAATGGAATAAAAATTTTGAAATTTAAGTAAAATATGAAAAAAAGAGAAGTCAAATATATGATAGGGAATACTTGTGTAAACTAATACCGTCTTCGCCGCTTATTATAATCAATTATCATGATTATTATTATTATCAAGCTGCAAGATTATGTAGGAAGCTAGAAGATGTTTTCCTTCAGCCCCCCCCCCTCCCCCCCGCTTGTTGAGACAAACATTTCCGTACTGTCGTTACCGGTCCGTAGTATTCACTGCGATCCTTGTACGTGTGGTGGAGCTGCTTCTGCAATGGCCTTACAAAAGTGCAGAGAAAAGTATGGCGACAAAAAAAAGAGCTTTTCCATGCAGTTCTTGGTCAGTTTCTTTCATTTGACCAGATTAAATTTTCCAAGATACTTTCTCAAGGGAATGTATGGAACGTATGAAAGTATCGTGATTCGTAATACACACCAGATAGTTCCATTCCAACGGCTTATAATGTCTGAATAAATAAAATGCGTCATTTTAGCTTAAAGACTTAGTTTTGGAGTAGAATAAAGAAAAATGGAGTGATTTTGGAGCATTTTGAAACCAATTATGTGGAAATAGAAACAGTGTGTATGTTCTCTATACAAATCTACAATTTTAGATCGATCGTCACCAAATTTTGTGTATATACTAAATGGAGCCCGACTTGAACGATAGGCTACTTTAAAATGTCGTTAGAGCAGGGCAAATGCCCGAAATGGGCAAAAAATCTGTCGGGCAACAATGCTTTTTGAGCCTCAACAATCACTCTCCGAACGTTTACTTTGGTTACCGTGGTCCCCTAGCAACGCGTTTAGTATATGTATAACAGTTTATGCCTTTATAATGGTTTGCCACATTTTCAATACTCCCAGTAATGAGGTTTTTTGAATGGCGTCATGATCATCATCAGCATCGCTTTGAGGGTCGGGAAAAGTGATTCTCATAGAAATCAGTGTTATAATTGCTGATTTTACATTGACCTTTGAAAAACCAAACACACCCGCTTCCCATCTCATTGATATATCGAAACGTTCCCGGAGGATGGGTGTGTCTGTAAATTTTATTAAATATCTTCAGAATAATAAATAAAAATATTACATATAGATTGCACATATAAATTCACATATAATCAATGTTCGTCAATGGACGTATAATATACGGAGGGAGAAATTAAAAATCAACTGTAAAATCTACATCATAATCTTCTGAAAGTTCCTGATTCCATCCGAAGATGAACATTCTAGCGTCCATGCGCTCTAAACAGCGTCCCTTGACACTGTGGTCATAGCTTTGTTGAGGTACATTCTGGAAGAGTCCGTTGGTTCGTAAAATCTCAGCGAGATAGTGGATGATCCCGGAGTACACAGGACAGAAGTCCTGTAATACTTGTGGTATACAAGACGGGTATAAATCGTCTCTCTGCAACGCCACGCCGGCCCGTCTTTGCTGTTACGCGTTGCTTAATAGTCCTATACAGGAAGATATAATGACTCCTGATGTGGGTTAGGATATTTTAAAATTAATTATGGGCCCGTAAAGTGTATCGGAAAAATTCCACGGCCTTAATTAAGCATTTTTTGAAGCAGAAATTAGCAGATGGATAACTTGAAGTTCAAGGAAGGGGGGGGGGACGAAATACCTTGCGCCCCTTAAAAAAGGGGAAAATATATATATTCATTTCTACGTTCCTTTAAATCTAGATTTGTTTATTTCATGAGTCGCGCAGGGAGTCGCCATACTGTTTCACTCAGACACGGTTTGCATGTCCCTCAAAGAAATAGGGAGATATCACGTGATCCAAAAAGCCTCCTTAAAAACACCCGGGTATTATAGCTAGTAAGTAAATAAGAGAGACCTACAAGGTTCTGCCATAAAAATTAAGTACAAAAATGGGCTCCTCGAATAAAACAGGGCTCCGCCGTTGAAATTATATACTGAAAAGGGCTCCGCGAGTCAAAAAAGGTTGAGAACCGTTGTTCTAAGGAATTGGTACATGTTGGAATGTGTACGTTTCTGTGTAATGCTTGTTGTGTGTGTGTGTGTGGTGCTTCCATCTGCCATCAGTTGTTCTAACTATGAGTCAAGTGTTATGGTTGAATAATTGTGTTGTTGTAGGCCCGTTTCTCTCTCTCTCTGCGGTGACGCTTTTTACAAAACAGGGAGATCGGCTCGCATTCGCGCCTTGAAGTTGGTAACCACAGAAAACCAACTTCAACCGACCACCACTATGGCGACGGTAGGAGTTCGAACCAGGGTTTGACCCTGGTGGTCTTTCGGTGCTTAGTGCTCCGGACGTTGCATCGCTCTTCCACCATGGCCCAAACCCTCTGGGTGACCAGTTTATATCTCCTATGGGGACAGAGCGAGGGTCATGGTCGGTTCCGGGTTCAAGCTAGATGAAAAATTCCTTGGTTCGAACCCGGGTCGTCGCGATGCGAGTCCGTCACTATGATCACTCGACCACCATAGCGGCCAGATAAACAGATGAGTTAATTATGGATATCTTGTACTTCAACACAATGAATTTTTCGCTTAGGTACACTCTCCGCCCCCCCCCCCCCATTTCTGTAAGTCCCAAATTACATTATAAAAGTTTGATAAAACATCTTTTACAAAACTTGAAAAAAGCAATCTATAAGCGTATTGGTTACATTTGCTCGAATATAACCAATACACTTATGGTTGCAATTTTCAAGGTTTATAGATAAATTTTTATCAAACTTTTATAGTTCAAATCCCTTTTTAATTAAAGGAGCGGGTTAACGTTCATGCACACCATATTTATGGGAAACAAATCTGCGCGTGAGAATCTCGCGTGAAACTTCTATGTTGTTTAGGGGCCGTTCAAGTATTACGTCATCATCGATGGGCAGGGGGGAGGGAGTTTCCGATTTGCTGACTTTTGATGGCAAGGGGGGGGGAGGTTGGATGATGCTTACGTCATCAACCACTCTTTATGAAAATATGAAATAATTATTCGGGTAATTTGAGTGATGTAGAACCGCACTGGGGGCCACTTAAGTGCTCTAAAACCACGTCACTCAAGGGATCTCTAAATGTGTCACGGATCGCTTAAGTGATCTGAAACTGTGCCCAGGGCCATTTATGTGATCTAAAAATGTGTCGCGGGCCGCTTAAATGTTCTAAAATTGTACCACTGGACATTTAAGCGATCTGTAAATGTTCCGCTTAGTTCATTTTTTTTACAAAATTAGGTTTGAGGAGGGCAAGCCACATTAGATAACCCCCCGGGGCCATATTTGGTCCATGGGCCAAGTGTCTTTATGCGATTTATCATTATATGGCTTAGAGGGTGGGTCGCAATGAATTTATTAAATTTTGAGTTCATAGCCTTCAAATAACGTTGAAATTAACAGAAATCAATTATAATAACATATATAATGGTATTTTCTTCCGAAATTTCAATTAAAAGAAAATTTTTTGCATTAAAAAAATAAATTTTTGATCGTGGGGAAGGGGGGGGGGCAAGCCCCCTATGCCCCCCCCCCCATGTACGTATCTGATCCCACCAATACGCGTTAGGATTCAGAGGGACAGAGCTGATGACGAAATTTTGCTGACAAGGGGGGGGGGGTCAAAAATGTCTAAAAATTTGCTTACGTAATACTTGAACGGCCCCTTAACCCCTAGATTCATAAACATTCGTCTCACAGACCGCGCAAAATACGTAAACACTTGTAACTTTTAAAGTGAAAGAGATAGAAAGATGAACTTCTCCAAGTACCTTCCTAGACCGTTCAATAATTAGTATTGTCAGAGTGCACTTATGCTAATGGAGTTACAGTGAGTAGGTCGTCGTTCCACAGACGAATGTTTATGAATAGTGTTGCGATTGCAGAACGGGTGCAAATTGTGCAGAAACGGGGGGGGGGGATATTGCAGAAGTTCTTGGTGAAACTTCTTCCGCTGATCAAACACAACCCCGTGAATCTTAGAAAAAAATTTGTGCCTTCTGCAATTATAAAAAACGTCGAATGACAAGGTTCTGTTGTACCCAATGTAAAAAATTCATGAGTATGGATCACCGCGGTTTATTATGTGTCGATTGCTCAGAATAACTAGTGTGTACATTTAAGAAAATAAGTGATTAATTAACAACTTTTCAGATTTAAAGTGTGTTTTATTTGCTCCCTGTATTCTACAAAACAAAAATCATCAACATAATATGTTCGTCTGAGAGACGAATGCCTATGAATAGTGTATCTCACATGCATGTTTATGAATCTAGGGTTGAGTCTGATTTGACATGACTAGATTCACTTCGCCTCACATCTATCTTTTACTGGTCGCAAGATATCGAAGCGTGGGAACACACACACTCCTTCCTACTCCACCCTAACACAATTTTCTTTTCTTCCAAACTGTGTGCATCGCCAATCTACCATTTCTAAAGGGGACGTTCTATGATTCCAGCGGCGTCACGGGGGTAGGAAAAGGTAATGAACTGTCTTTGTCCGATATAAACTGCAAAATGGTTCAAGGAACCGTTTTTAAGGGAAAGGAAAGCTTATGCTATTTTTTTCGTTCTTCCATTTCACTTTTGTCATTGATGTAAAAGAAAAGTTACGTCATTTCGTTCTTCCGTTTCACTTCTGTCATTGAGGAAAAAGAAAGATGACTAGTTCCATCTTAAGGCATGGGCCCACCCGGGCCCTCAAGAGATGAGGGAGCCTCACAAAAATGGTATCTGGTTGAGATTTTCGAAAATTTTCCTGGTAGGGCCTGAGAAAAATCATTTGGCCCGGCGGCCCATGATGCTTTTAAGACGGCGCTGGTTACGTCATTTCCGTGTCTCCGTTTCACTTTTGTCATTGAGGGGGGAAAAGAAAGGTTACGTCATTTCCGTTCCTCTGTTTTACTTTCGTCATTGGGGAAAAAGAAATATAACGTCATTTCCGTTCTTCCGTTTCACTTCTGTCATTGAGGAGAAAGAAAGATGTCCAATGCCATCTTAAGGCATGGGCCCACCCGGGCCCTCAAGAGAAGAGGGAGCCTCACAAAAATGGGATCTGGTTGAGATTTTCGAAAATTTCCCTGGTAGGGCCTGAGAAAAATCATTTGGCCCGGCGGCCCATGATGCTCTTAAGACGGCCCTGGTTACGTCATTTCCGTGTCTCCGTTTCACTTTTGTCATTGAGGGGGAAAAGAAAGGTTACGTCATTTCCGTTCCTGTTTCACTTTCGTCATTGGGGGAAAAAGAAATATAACGTCATTTCCGTGTTACTCCGTTTCGCTTCTGTCATGGAGGGAAAAGAGAGGTTACGTCATTTCCGTTCCTCCGTTTCACTTTTCCTCTGACTTGGATCTGGAAATTCCCTACCCCGCCGAAAGAAGTTTCACTTCAAAACAATTTGCAAAATACGGAATAGACCAACTGATCATAATTCAAAAATGATTTCGATGTAGGATTTAGTATCGACGCCATTTCGACGTCGTATCGCCGCTATGTCTCAAGAAACGATTTCTCAATGAAAAGAAACAAAATATTCAAAAAAACGACTCTACTAAGAGAATATTTATTCCAAGGTAAACACTTTTTACATACATATATACATATATTCCCTGACATTTCAAATTCTGAAGAAGTAGAAAAAAATTTGTAGAGAAAGATCACAGAGGAGAGTAGAGAGTAGAAAGAGATTCTACATAATCCCTCTTAAAGCTTGTATCTACGGAATTTTTTCTCTCTCACTGTCAGGAAACAGCAGCAATATACTAGTACATTAAAAATATTCAGCTTTTCAAAGGCTGAATATTTTTCAAAGTTTAAGGGAAAAAAATATATATTTAACACTTTCTTATAGGAGCATGTCTCCAATTTCTTTTACTTAAAATTTCTGTTCGAAGTTATCCGGAATTTTCTAGGAAAAAGGGCAGAGCAAAAGGATAAAAAAAAAAAAAATTGTGATTGGATTACTTGTCATCCGTGTCTAGACAGAATCAGCTACGTCCCGTTTTTCCCGTTTTTTTCTTCTTCTTCTTCCATTACTATTCGTCTATTCAATGAAAAGAAATGATGTCCATTCTGGAAGGTGGGATATTCAGCGGAAAAATAAGAAAAATTTCGATTTGTTTCTGTGCGTCTCTGAATGCAACTTGTTGTATACATTCGGATAGTCATGAATTATTGTACGTAAAGGCATGTGATTATTTTTGACAGTGTTAGAGATCACTCCGATGCCGTTTTTAACCCCCCCCCCCCTCTCCTACACTTTACATGCTATTGTCTATTATTTGTATAAAATCATTCTATTATTATTATTTGCGAATTTGGTCCCGACATTACACCGTGTTGTTTTTGCAAACGGTGGGAATTCAAAAAAATGTATTTTTGTTTTGTATACCATACGGCAACCGGCAACGCCATCTGTTGTTGCCATTTGTAACTAATTTAGAGATGTGGTATGGCCCGGCTGGCCAGATGTTTTTTTACCATTAAATTGACTATCACGGAAAAGGCTTCCAGGACGCCTATTTGTTCTGGTTTTTTTTCTTTGCGCAATCAATGCTCGAATGAAATAGAATCATTTTGAAAAATGCAGTCGATCCAGTTGAATTGGGATAAAATTCATCTTAAACGGATAAGATCCACAGGAACCAAAATTTCTCTCATAGAGACAATGTTAATTTTTTTTTTAAATATCTTTCCGCATCAAAAATAAATTTTTGACCGTCTGGGGGGGGGGGCTTAGGGAGCTCTTTCCCCTTCCCCCCTCCGCGGACTCTGGTTCCAATACGTGTTAGGAGGTTGGTGGTAGGGCTGACGGGGGGGGGGGGAAAGAAGATGGTCAAAATGGCTAAAAATCTGCTGGCGTAATACTTAAATGGCCCCTAAAATGGCGTTAATTGTACTAGAAAAGGATGAATTGTTTCTCTTCTTAGTTTCACTATTGCCGGAGTTCGGGGAAGAGGTGTTTATGAGACCGTGGAAAGGGTTGAGAAGCTTCAACTAATCAAAACACTGCACTTTTTAAGTGAAATACTATAATGCCGTAGTTGTGTGTTGTTGCATATTGTTGTCTCAGATGTAATGTTTACTGATTCCGCTTTTTTCTACGCCAAACGCCGCCAACATACTTTTTCGTGAAATACATATTCGCTGCCATTCGCAATAACTTTTCATTTTTCACCACTAGGCAATTTTTCATTGATTTTAGCAATAACTGACAATGGGCAGCATTTTTTATGACAACAATTCGTGATTTCCCGTATTTCTCTCAAAATATATTTCCAACTCTATTCTATATTGTCATATAATATAGTGAAGTGTGTTTAATACGATTTGAATAATGAGTATTTCTCCTTTTTCTTTCAGGTGAGTGGACAAATAACTAATTTTATTAGTGAAAAATGTTTCCAATATTGGTTCGTATATCGATTGTTATTTTTCTTTCAAATCGATTAAATAATTTATGTTATAAATGTACGAATCCCATATTGATTTTCACATGTACAGGGTGGGCAAAAAGTCCATGACACTTCTTAAAAATTATTGAAAGATCGAGAAGTGCGATTTTAACTAAAATACTTATGGTGGCGTAGAGTTGTTTTTATTTGTCTAAGGGCAATGAAAATTTCAAAATTTCAATCATAGATGGCGCTGTTACACTGAGACGCTTGACGCATCAAATAAAATTCCACAGAAATTTCCACTCGCGATTAACCCCTTCTTGGTCGGCGTCGGATGTCATACGTTCGGCTTTTTTGTGCCCATACGGTCAGCGTCGCTTGTCATGCGGCGAAGAGAAAAATTATAAAATTTAAAAAAAAAAGTATTTCCGAATATTGCTAAGAGATGGCGCAACTATAGTCTTACTATTTTTATGTTTTAAAACCATTTTCCAGAATTTTATTTACGTATTTTTAATAATTATTTTTATATAGATATTTATCTTAAATACCTCAAAGCAATAGATTTGATAAGCAATAAATATATAGTATTATAATTTTTTTTTTTCAATTTAAAATTTAGGTGCATTGCTGGAAAAACTGGAGATCAGTGAATGGGATATTACATGTAGGCCGCGACCACCAGTAGGTCGAGCAAAATAAAAACTGCTTACTAACAAAAATATTTTACATTATCGAATTGAGGATGGAACATACATTGATTTTCAGCAATAAAAAAAATGCTTTTTTGGATCAGAAATTCGAAAAAAAAATCCGACCAAGGAGGAGTTAAACATGAATTTATCATGCATTATTTGCATCGCTTTCCATGTATTTCGTTGAGATTTTCATGATACAGCACCATCTATGAGTGATATTTTGAACTTTTTTCTATCATTAATTTAAAAAAACTCTACTAAAACACAATTATAAGGAAAAATAATAATTCTCTTTATATAATAAAAGTATATATTTCAAACTCTTGATTTATGGTCACCTCTCTTTTACGGGTGGATTTTTTATTGTCCCGCGGGTGTCCGCTAAAGAGGGATTTACTATATATTAGTGCAAACCGCACATTTTTTATGTCAGTTGGTTGATTTCTTACAATTTTGAGCCATGGACCAAAGTAAAAAATTACACTCACAGATGGCACTGTATCATGCAAAACTCAACAAAACACATAAAATGTGATGCAAACCTCAAATCGTAGTAAGTATTAATTATGCGACGCATCGTTTGTGTCGACACAAGCAATAACCAGACCAGAATTAAAGTTGGAGCCAATTCCCATTGCACATCGAAATTTCAGTGATATAGCGCCATCTGTGAGCAAAATTTAGAAATTTTTTCTATAATTCATTGAAAAAAAAAACCTCTACGCTATAATAAGAACAGTCAAACCCCTTATTAATGGTCTCATGCCTCTTCTACGGCCAAATAATGATATTTCCCTCGTATAATAAAATTCTGCATTTCAAACCCCTTATCATCCTTGTTTTACGGATGGATTTTTTTGTCCCGCGGTGTCCGCAAAAGAGGGATTTACTTTATATGCGTAAAGAATACATTTTTTATGTTAGTTAGCTGATTTCTCATAAATTTTTGAGCCATGGAACAAAGTACAAAATTACTCACAGATGGCACTGTATAACTCAATTAATATCAGCGCTGTATACTCGTGTAAAACTCAACACAAAACATAAAATGCGACACAAACCTCAAATCGTAATAAAAATTAATTATGCGGTACATTGTTTGTGTCGCATTTTATGGGCATTGTCGAGATTTTCGCGATACGGCGCCATCTGTAAGTCAAAGTTTGAACTTTTTTCTATTACTCATCGGTCAATCAAAAAACTACATACTATATTTTAAGTACAGTAAAACCGCTGATGGGCTAAAACCATCAGCACCAGGACCCGAAATTGTCAACATTTTTCCCTTTTTTGCACATTCATACACTTGTTCCCTCCTTCATAGGCCTATCTGGGCCCGTCTGTAGTCCCACAGTCAGCCCCTTATGGAGCTGGGCATGGGGGGTGTAACTATGATTCTGGTCTGGTCTTAACGGTGGCACCTCTTTTACGGCTAAATCATAATTTCGCATTTCCCTCTGATGCAAACCCCTGATTAACAGTCACTCCCCTATTTTACGGACGATTTTCTTTTGTCTCGATGGTGTCCGAAAAAAAGAGGATTTACTATATTCCAGTGCGAACTGCACTTGGGTGATTTTTTTCACCAATTTTATGCCATGGACTTTTCACCCAATATTTTATTGTCAAAAATCACTCTCCAACGGCGATTACAGATTACTCGTGATATTTATTATATAAGCAACACATATTTCTGTACGTGCGTGAACTACCACCACGTGTACGCCACATGACTCTGTGCCCAACGGCACAGTTAATTCACTGAGGCGAAATTTCTAATTTCGAGCTCCGTTGACATATGTTTGTCCAGTGACCACTACTCTCCGCGATCATGAAGGAGGAGGGGGAAGGGGGGCTCGGGGTAAATAAACCTTCTAATGTCCACTTTAACGCATTCACACACACACACACTCAGCAGCTGCATAGTGTCCAGCACAACAACACCCTCTCTCTCCCTCTCAAGTATCCACCGAATGCGATGACTGCCTGCATTCAATTCATGGCTAGAGAGCAGATCTTAATCACAAAACGGTCAGGAAAGCGTATGGTGTTGTGGGGGGAGTTGGTGAAATGGTGCTCGTAGGTAGAGTTGGAGGTGCCTTAAGGGAACAATTTACCTTTGATTGTTATCTATGAGGGGCCCCAACCATCGTTAGAGTGTTCAGTTGAAAAGACTGGAGTTGATCCATGGTCATCATCTCTGTCTCTCTCTCTCTCTCGCCAAAACATCCATGTAGCTCTAAAGTATCTAATTAATTTAAGCTAATGAATCGAAAGTCTGGAATGTTCTCAAGTTCGGAGGAAAAAGACTTTGAACATCGAATTGTTGGAACCATTGCGATTGGCCTCGAGACAAACCGATTGGATAAACTTTGAAAATTTTATACATTTGAATGTTTTTGTATCTCCGAATGGGTGCCCACATGGGAGCCATTTATGAATTATTATTGAATTTATTGTATCCATGGATAATGCGAAACGCATGAAGGTTTATGGCTTGTAAATTTTGTGGCGTGATAGTTTTTAATTTTTTTGACCGCGAATTTTTAACTTGGGGGCCATTCAAGTATTACGTCAGCATCGATGGAGGGAGGGGTTTCGGGTTTGCTGACTTTGGATGCGGGGGAGGGGGGGTTGAATGATGCTTACGTCATCAATCACCCTTTATAAAAAATATGGAATATTCTTAATGGCATCTTGCTCGCTGTGCCGATAACTAGAAATGCCTTCCCCTAGTTTGTGGGCACCTGAACTAGCATTCTCCCATTCGATCAGTCCTCTACAGAGCCACTTTAGTGATCTCCGAATGTTCCGTGGATCCTTCAAGTGCTCTAGAAATGTGTCGCGCGTCACTCAAGTGATCCGTTCATATTCCGTGGATCATTTAAGCAATATGGGAACGTGCCGCGGGTAACTTGAGTGATGTAGAACCGCACTTCGGGCCGCTTGAGTGCTCTAAAAGTGTGACGGAAGAACATGCGCAGTAAGTTCTTTCGATCATTTCCTGTAGAATTTTCTTTCGTTGTGGTGCTGTGGTTTCTGGCTGTTTCGTAACGTCGGGAAAACGAAGAGCTCTTTCTGTAAAAAAAAAGAAAACTGGAAATTTTGGAAGAATACGACAAGAATTTTAAATTAATGACGAAACAGTTGAATATCCCTGTGCCAACTTTGAAAACGATTATAAATCAATGAAAAAACATACTGAAACTACTAAGATTTGTTGTGATGGAGGTATTCCATCGAGAAACTTGGTATATACGCCATATGGACCCCTGGGGAAAAAAAAGAAGAAAAAGCCACTAAAAAAAGCGCCACTTATTCACCTGGTGGTCAAAAATTGAAAAACTACTTACCCGAATACAGCCAAAAATTTTCCAGGATATCTTAATGGGACCACGGGAGAGAGATTTGTGCAATGAAAGAGATAGTTCAATTTTTGACCACCAGGTGGATAACTGGCACTTGCTTCTTTTTTATTGAATTTTCCTTTTTTTCGTGGTCCATATAGAGTGTAGACCAGGTTTCTATGGAATAACGTCCACCAGAACAGGCACTACATTGGTCTTTGTAGTTTCAGTATACTGACACCACTCCGACCAATGAAGGAGGTATTCCATCGAAACTTGGTATATACGCTGTATATATAGAAAATGGAAAAAAAGAAAAATTCAATAAAAAATCGTCACTTATTCACCTGGCGGTAAAAAATTGAACTATTTTTTCATTGCATAAATCTCTCTCTCTCCCATGGTCTCATAAAGATATCCTGGAAATTTGGCTGCATTCGGACGAGTAGTTTTTCAGAACAAACTACTCATATAACACGGGAACTTTAGTTACAATCACCCATGTATTCTTACTTCATCAGAATAACACAAGTATCATACAAAATAGTCAAATTTATAACAAAAATGACGAGGAATTGGATGTGAGAGAGAGAGGCAGGGAGCGGGCCAGGACGAGCATCATCTCTTTCTCCCGGATGAGTAAACGTATTATAAATACGTAGGTGGGCGTAACATAGCGTACCCCCTTGCCTGAAAACTGTAGGACTGCGGGGTTGGAGGGGGGAGTCGACGGCATTGCACAGGGCTCTTCAATGTCACTAATAAGCTCATATGTGCGATGGGTTACCCGAGAGCAACTCTCCCGCATCCCGTTGCCATGGGAAACCGGACCCTGGATGCGAGATGGGAGTTCTCTTTTTCCTCGTCCGCGTTCTGGCGAAAATCGCATTTTAATGTTTTTTTGAAAATAAAATAAAAATGTGTTTTATTTATTTAATTTATTTTCCCTCTTAAATATCATTTATGTGGTTATAGCGTATGTATTTCGGGGGGGAAATGAGCGTTTCCAATAATATGCGGGGTTTTTTTGTGCTGTTATCTCCGACTAATGAGCAAATTTGATGTTGTTTCCCCCCCACCCCCGATATTTTTTACTCATCTATTGATGATTATTCTATTTCCACGCATTAAGTCATTCATCGAGATGAATATTTTTGTTTTTAATTAATTGCTTATGCTTTAATGGTCAATTTTGAGCGTATTTTAATTGAGGAGTTAGGTAAGTATTTGTTTTTGGTTATTATTATTATTATTATGGTGGGTGTGATGTAATATGAGTTGAATGACTTTCGTAATAATTGGCGCGGTAATACATGTAATATGATGTGGAATATTTATCAACTTGTTTTTTGCTGTTTGCATTGAATTAATATGTGTAATGTATACATTATTTAATTTTTAAATTTTCCGAACGATAATATTCTTAGAAATTAGACGAAACTGTTGTTTTCTCACAAAGACGGCAGTGAATTTCTTTTAAGAAAATTGACGCAACAGTGAATTTCTCACTAAATAATTACAACAATGGTTTTTAGCAAATTTTTTCTCAAAATTGTAAACAATAATTTCCTCACAAAATAGACAACTGTGATTTTCCTACCAAAATACCACAATGATTTTTTTACGAAATGAATACAAAGAGTTCATCACAAAATGCCTACAACAATTGTTTTCTTCCGAAATTAACACAACAATGAATTTCTCACAAAATAATTACAACAATGGATTTTTTAGCAAAATTTTTCAGAAAATTGTAAACAATAATTTTTTCTCAAAATTGTAAACAATAATTTTTTCTCAAAATTGTAAACAATCATTTTTTCTCAAAATTGTAAACAATCATTTTCTCACAAAATTGTACGATTATTTCCTCACAAAATGGGCACAATTATTTCCTCACAAAATGGGCACAATTATTTCCTCACAAAATGGGCACAATTATTTCCTCACAAAATGGGCACAATTATTTCCTCACAAAATGGGCACAATTATTTCCTCACAAAATGGGCACAATTATTTCCTCACAAAATGGGCACAATTATTTCCTCACAAAATAGACAACTGTGATTTCCCTACCAAAATACCACAATGATTTTTTTACGAAATGAATACAGCGAGTTTATCACAAAATGCCTACAACAATTGTTTTCTTCCGAAATTGACATCACAATGAATTTCTCCATAAATTTCACAACAATGAAGGGAACACTAAAAAAAGAATTTCTGACAAAATAAACACAATAATGAATCGCAAGAAATATCAATTTCCCAAAAAACGTTACAACAGTTAATTTTTCACAAAGCATCGCAACAGCAACTTTCTCACAAAAGGAACACAACAGCAAATTTCTCATAAAATAGCCAAAGCAGTAAATCTCTCACAAAAGGAACACAACAGTAAATTTCTCACAAAAGGAACACAACAGTAAATTTCTCACAAAAAGTAGGCATAACAGTAAATTTCTCACAAAATGAGCATAACTGTATATTTCTCACAAAAAAACGGGTACAAAAATATATTTCTTACGAAATTGGCATAACGGTTAATTTCTCACAAAACGAGCGTGACAGTAAATTTCTCACAAAAGGGACACAACAGTAAATTTCTCACAAAAGGGACACAACAGTAAATTTCTCACAAAAGGGACACAACAGTAAATTTCTCACAAAAGGGACACAACAGTAAATTTCTCACAAAAGGGACACAACAGTAAATTTCTTACAAAAGGGACACAACAGCAAATTTCTCACAAAATGACCAAAACAGTAGATTACTCACAGAACGGGCATAACAGTAAATTTCTCACAAAACGGACGTAATAGTAAATTTCTCACAAAATGAATACAATGCAATATGTAATAATTAAAGTTTAAATAATTGATCTGTTTGAATCGATTGGTAAATCAGTGAAATAATTAGTTGTATATAAAATATCCAATTTGGAATAATTAGCTAGAACCACTTTTTTTCCTTATTTTAACAAAATGATATTTAATATAATTTAAAATATTTTTATTAAATTATTACCTTATTTTGAAACATTCTCGGTAAGAAAAATAATGAATTTTATTTACTGAAACGTATTTTTTACAATCAAATTTTTTTAATACAAAAAAATACTAAATCAAATATATAAAATTTTAAAAATAGTTTTACATATTTGGAAAGAACTATGAATGTTTCAGTTTCTTAAAGAAGAAAAAAAAATTTTTAAAAATTTTCCAGTACTTCACTCTCATCTATTGATAATTTTTCATTTGCTTCCACACATGAAATTTTTCTTTTAATTATCATGATTTTCCTTTTAATTAATTAAATATGCTTTGGTAAATTTCAATCATGTTTGAATTCAGAAATTAGGTAAATATTGGTGTTTAATTATTATGGTTGGTGTGATGTAATAGAATTATTTAATTTTTGTAATAATTGGTGCGGTGATATGGGTAATATAATTTAAACCAATTAGCTAGATGATTATGTATTATTTTCATTGAATATTATTTATTTAATACAACTAGTGAGATATTTATTTTAATTTTTATTTTAATAATGAATCAATTCGAAATTTTCTTCAATGAGTTTGTTATGAAACTTCCGAAATTTATAGATTTTTCAAACAATAATATTTTTAGATTTGACGTAACAATTATTTATTTTATATTATCTTTTTTTATCAAAATATCGCAACAATGATTTACTTACAAAAATGGCCACGACAAAGATTGTTTTATTAAAAGTTTTTTTTTTAAATCAAAATATCTCAACAATGATTTTTTTCTCTCACAAAATTTACAAGATAATGATTAACTCAGAAAATGAACACAACAACGAAATTCTCACGAAATGAACGCAACAATTAGTTTCACAAAAATAGATACGGCAATTATTTTCTCCCAAAATGGGTGCAATAATGTGTTTTTGCACAAAACGAACACAACAGTGGATTTCTAACAAATACTACAATGGTAAATTTCTCACAAAATACCTTAACTGTAATTTCTTACAAAATACTTCAACGGTAAATTTCTCACAAAATAAGCACAACAATGCAACAATGTTTTTCTGACGAAATGAGCACAACAATGCAACAATGTTTTTCTGACGAAATGAGCACAACAATGCAACAATGTTTTTCTGACGAAATGAGCACAACAATGCAACAATGTTTTTCTGACGAAATGAGCACAACAATGAAACAATGTTTTTCTGACGAAATGAGCACAACAATGCAACAATATTTTTCTGACGAAATGAGTGCAACAATGTTTTTCTGACGAAATGAGCACAACAATGTTTTTCTCACAAATCAACGCAATAATTAATTTCTAATGAAAAGGACACGATAACCAATTTCTCAAAAAATACACAGTAATTTTTTTCTCACAAAATTTTAGTATAACAACGATTTTTTTAAACCAAAAAATCTCAACTATGTTTTCACAAAATATCACAACAAGGATTTTTCATGAAATTTCACAAGGATTTTTCATGGAATATCACAGCAATTATTTTTTCACAAAATATCGAACAGCGAAATTTTTACAAAATGTCAGAACAGTGAATTCCTTACGAAATATCGGAACAACAATGGACCTCTCACTCTTTTTTTTTCAACTACGTATAGGATCTCATTCAATTTTTCCTTTTTAATAACGAAATTCACATCGAAAAATTCTAAAAAAAAAAAATTTGCACACAAAAAATTCAACAAAGAACGAAAGAGTCCACGACAATATCGACAATGTGATGACAGAAAGCTCCCCAGCACTTCAGCATAAATATGGCACATTTCATGAATTCCCAATTTAATCCTCATTTTCGTTGATGCTAATGCATCAAAACAGTGAAAACATCAATTTCTAATTTCGTGTTTAACACATTCCCGGGCACTAATAATGAATTAATTCATCCAATTGTTAACCATGCGTCTTTCTTCTTCGTTTATTCCTAACGTGGCATCTTAATTCATCGCTCGTTTCCTTCTCGCGTTTTTTGTGGAATTTGATTTATTTTCGCTACTTTTCAATTATTTTTGCTTGAAGGCAATGAACCAATTTCTTTCGAAACCAACAATAATTTTCTCAGAAAATAGCACAACAATGATTTTCTCAGAAAACAGCACAACAATGATTTTCTCAGAATATATCACAACAATGATTTTCTCAGAAAATAACACAACAATGATTTTCTCAGAAAATATCACAACAATGATTTTTTCAGAAAATAACACAACAATGATTTTCTTGCAAAATAACACAATGTAGTGACCGATCATAAACGATACTCTGTGACGTCACGATGTCACGTTTTCTCGTTGTAGCGCTTTTCGCCTTGTGATGGATGGCAACCTAGCAACGGATGGCCAGAGAGTTTTTCGAACGTTTTAATGAGTTGATTGTATTTGGTCATAGAGTATGGATGTCGCGTATAACTTGTCCGTGTGTGTGTAAATAAATGTTCATGTCTTTAAAAATGAAATTTACATCTTCTCATTGCCGTCGCCTTTACTGGTGACCCGGACGTGATCCCGAACCTGCCAAGAACTTATTGCCATGGCTGAACAGAAAGAGAGCGATCTTCGAATTCAAGCTGTCCACGCGAAACTGCCGACATTCTCGAAGGACAGGATCGAACTTTTTTTCGTCCAGCTCGACGCTGCCTTCAAGATCAACCATGTTACAGCCGAAGGAACCAAGTATAACTACCTAGTCAACTGCCTAGATGTGGAGATCTTGTCAACGGTAAGTGACGTTGTTTTCGATCCTCCCGCATCGGATCCGTTCTCGAAACTCAAGGAGAGACTTCTCTCTGTGTATAAACATTCAGCCGCGAAAGAGGTCAAGATATTGTTAGAAGACCTATCCCTAGGTGATCAGAAGCCTAGTACGTTGCTACGTAAAATGCGCGAGCTTTCGACAGGGCGAATTAGCGATGAGACTTTCCTCAAAAATTTGTGGCTTCAACGGCTACCAAAGAGTATGCAAACGGTGTTAGCAGCTAGCAGTGAAGAACTGGACAAGCTAGCCGAGTTAGCTGATCGAGTAGCTGAGCTCACCGAACCCAATTACGGTCATGTAGCAGAAGCCTCGTCTTGCTCGGAAATAAGAGACCTTAAACTGCAAATCTCGGAGCTGACTAAAAGAGTTGAGCAGTTGGGCAAATATCCGAGGAATAGCCGGAACCGCTATCGAAACTCCAGTCGAGACCGACGTTATTCTGATTCTAGGAATCGCTCGCGATATCGAGACTCCGATGAAAACCCTAAAGTGTGTTATTATCATAGCAGGTTCGGAGATAAAGCTTTCAGATGCAAGTCCCCCTGTGCTTACAACGCTCAGAATATTCAGGGAAACGGTCCAAGCCCCCCGCAGTAACGGCATGCGGTGGCGGCGATAACAGTCTTCATCATAGCCGTTTGTTCATTATGGAAAGGAAAAGCGGCATGAAGTTTTTAATTGACTCTGGAGCTGATATATCAATTTTACCTTACAAAGGCAACGGCAAACCGACAACTTTTGAGCTTTTCGCTGCAAATAGTTCCCGTATATCTACCTACGGTGTGAAACTCCTGGAATTGGACTTGAACTTACGGCGGAATTACAAATGGCATTTCACCCTCGCTGACGTTGAGAGACCAATTATCGGATCGGATTTCCTTGCTCACTACGGACTCATCATCGATATCAAAAACAAGCGACTTATAGATCCACTCACTTCTCTCACGTGTAAAGGTTTTACTTACAATGGACCTTCGACAACGATTAAAACAATCTCAGGGAACAGTGCTATAACTGAAATTTTGAAGGAATTTCCCGAATTAACGAGACCTCGTCCGTTTTCGAAGAAAGCTTCCCATAATACCTTGCACTACATAGAAACTAAAGGTCCTCCTGTTTTTGCAAAGCCACGCAGATTGCACCCAGCTCAACTCAAGATTGCCAAGATCGAATTCCAGATGATGTTGGACCAAGGTATATGTCGTCCATCCAAATCAAACTGGGCTTCCCCGTTGCACATGGTTTCAAAAGGACCGAATGAGTGGAGACCAACTGGTGATTATCGAAGTCTGAATCGAATTACTGTGCCGGATAACTACCCAGTGCCACATATACAGGACTTTGCGCAGAATCTGCATGGATGTAAAGTTTTCTCTAAAATAGATCTGGTCAAAGCATTTCATCATATTCCTGTAAATCCTGACGACATTCCCAAGACAGCAATCATAACTCCCTTTGGTTTGTTTGAATTCGTAGTCATGCCGTTCGGACTCTCAAACGCTGCACAAACGTTCCAACGCTTCATCCACGAGGTGCTACGCAATCTCGACTTCTGTTTCTCGTATCTTGATGACGTGCTCATCGCCAGCCATGACGCAGAACAACATCACAAGCACCTTAGAGAAGTGTTTGAAAGACTCGATAAGTACGGACTGACAATCAACACATCTAAATGCGTGTTCAATGTACCGGAAATTTCCTTCCTGGGCTATTTGGTCAATGAACACGGCTCGAAGCCTCTTCCGGACAGAGTTCGTGCAATCCAAGAATTTCCTCTCCCAGAAAACATCAAGCAGCTGCGAAGATTTCTGGGAACTTTGAACTTTTACAGGCGATTTCTACCATCTACAGCAGCTGTGCAAGCACCACTTCATTCCTTCTTGTCCAGCACCAAGAAGAATGACAAGACGTCAATTCCTTGGACTTTTGAGACCAGACAAGCTTTCGAAAAATGCAAAACTCAGCTCGCTAATGCCACTCTTTTGCACCATCCTTCAGCATCATCACCATTAGTTTTACATGTGGACGCCAGTGATTTTGCTATAGGTGCCGCCTTGCATCAAGTATCTAACGATAATCAGCTACAACCGCTTGCATTCTTCTCGAAGAAGCTTTCAAGCGCACAAAGAAGTTATTCTGCATACGATAGAGAATTACTTGCAGCTTATTCTGCTGTCAAGCACTTCAGGTATATGCTAGAAGCAAGACAGTTCTGTATTTGTAGTGACCATAAGCCGTTGGTGTATGCGTTCAGGCAGAAACCAGAAAAGTGCTCACCACGCCAGCTACGACAGTTGAACTTTATCAGCCAATTCACAACAGAAATTCTCCATATAAAAGGTGTCGACAATATTCCAGCTGATACTCTTTCTAGAATATCGGCCATTTCTGTACCCACACCTTTAGATTATGTGCAACTCGCAGCTGACCAAGAGAATGACAACGATCTCAAAACCATCTTAAATTCTAGTGTATTATCTTTACAGCTGAAAAAACTCAGCCTTCCTGACGCAACAGCCGAAATTTGGTGTGATGTGTCAAACGGCAAAATAAGGCCTTTTGTACCAATTTCTCAACGACGACGAGCGTTTGAATCATTGCATTGCTTATCACATCCTGGCATCCGAGCAACATCAAAACTGCTGAGCGACAGATTTGTTTGGCCTTCAATTAGATCTGACTGTCGTGAGTGGACTAGAGCATGTATTCCATGCCAACGCTCTAAAGTTCACCGACACACTCGATCCGCGCTGGCTGAATTCAAGGTACCTAACAACCGATTTCAGCATATCAATCTTGACATAGTTGGTCCATTACCATTATGCCAAGGTTCTCGGTACCTCCTAACGATGATAGACAGATTCTCCAGGTGGATCGAAGCCTCTCCAATGCCAGACCAAACTGCCGAAACAGTCGCCAAAACATTAATTGCCACTTGGTTTTCAAGATTCGGCATACCGCACAGGATCACCACCGACCAGGGCAGACAGTTCGAGAGCCAGCTTTTCCAAAGCTTGAGCAGATATCTAGGATTCCAACATCATAAAACGACTGCTTATCATCCACAAGCAAATGGGCTGATCGAGAGACAACACCGATCGCTGAAAACAGCCCTGAGGTGCCGTATTCAATCGAATCCTGCTTGGGTTGATGCTCTTCCATTCGCCCTACTGGGTCTAAGAGCAGCAGTGAAAGAAGACCTGGGATGCTCTTCCGCAGAAATCCTCTACGGAACACCATTGCAGTTGCCCGGCGAGTATTTTTCTAAAACACCAGACATTATACAATCCGATTTTGTCCATCAAATCCAAAAGCTAATGCGTTCAATGAAGCCGGTGCCTACAACAACTCACGGATACACGCCGACGTATATTCCTAGTGATCTGCAATCCGCGTCGCATGTCTTCGTACGCAACGACGCACCACATCCTGCCTTACAACCAACATATCAAGGCCCGTTTCCTGTCAAAGATCGCAGAGAAAAATTTTTCGACATTGGCATCAATGGGGCAAGCAAGAGGATCTCCATTGATCGTTTGATTCCAGCTTTCCTTGGAGATAGCTTTAAGGTACATTCAGAAGTGCCCATACAGCCATCCAGTACAGCGTTGCCAGCACAAGCAGTACCAGCAACTGTGACTCGCTCCGGTCGTCACGTCCACTTCCCCGACAGATATTCGACCACAAATTTCGTTGACACTAGGGGGGGAGTGTGTAGTGACCGATCATAAACGATACTCTGTGACGTCACGATGTCACGTTTTCTCGTTGTAGCGCTTTTCGCCTTGTGATGGATGGCAACCTAGCAACGGATGGCCAGAGAGTTTTTCGAACGTTTTAATGAGTTGATTGTATTTGGTCATAGAGTATGGATGTCGCGTATAACTTGTCCGTGTGTGTGTAAATAAATGTTCATGTCTTTAAAAATGAAATTTACATCTTCTCATTGCCGTCGCCTTTAACAACAATGATTTTCTTGCAAAATATCACAAACAGGATTTTCTTGCAAAATATCACAAACAGGATTTTCTCTCAAAATGAATACAACAATGAATGTGTCCTAAAAATAACGTATAATTATTCTCTCATAAAATTGACATGACGGTGAATTTCTTCACCAAGTTGATACTGCAAGGATTTTTCAAAAAAATAGCACAACAACGGCTTTCTCACAAAATAGCACACCAATTTCATAACAAAATATCACAACAATGATTTTCTCACAAAATATCACAGCAATGATTTTTTCACAAAATAGCACAACAATGATTTTCTCAAAAACAAGAATGATTTTCTCAAAAACAAGAATGATTTTCTCACAGACAAGAATGATTTTCTCACAAACAAGAATGATTTTCTCACAAACATTAATGATTTCCTCACAAAATATCACAACAATGATTTCTCACAAAATATCACAACAATGATTTCTCACAAAATAGCACAACAATGATTTCTCACAAAATAGCACAACAACGATTTCTCACAAAATAGCACAACAATGATTCTCTCCCAAAATATCAAAATAGCACAACAATGATTCTCTCCCAAAATATCAAAATAGCACAACAATGATTCTCTCCCAAAATATCAAAATAGCACAACAATGATTCTCTCCCAAAATATCAAAATAGCACAACAATGATTCTCTCCCAAAATATCAAAATAGCACAACAATGATTCTCTCCCAAAATATCAAAATAGCACAACAATGATTCTCTCCCAAAATATCAAAATAGCACAACAATGATTCTCTCCCAAAATATCAAAATGTCAAAACAATATAATTCTCTCACAAAATACCGCAACAGTGATACTCTCTCTCTTCTCTCGCTATGCCACAGAACATCACAACAGTGATTCTCTCACAAAATATCACAACAATGATTATCTATCAAAATTGGCATGACGGTGAATATCTCACAAAATATCACAACAAAGATTTTCTCAAAAGCAAACAATGAACGCAATAAATGGACAAATAATGAACACGAAAAATGGACAAACAATAAACACAAAAAATGGACAATGAACACAAAAATGAATTTGACACACACACACACTCTTTTTCAAACAATAATTATTCTAAGAAATTGTGTGGACACAGCAGTTCTCACAAAATGGATACAACAATGAATTTCTCACAAAATATGGCACCCACAACAATAAATTTCTGACTTTTTGAGACGCAACAATAAATTTGCCACGAAATCAAGAAATATATATACACATCTGTGAAGAGCACGGTGCTCCACCGAAGTCTGGTCCAAGGCACCATACTGAACGGCTCTCTCGTGTGCTGCAGTTAGCGGGACGCAAACAGAGGGTCTTCTGGCATAACGCCAGGGCCGCAAGTAGATGCTTGGTCGCCCGGGGCAAGCACGCATTTTGGCGCCCCCTTGTAATGTTGAAGGAGAGGTTTCAGAATGAAATTTGCGACCCGTCGGGTCCAGCGCCCGGGACACGAGACCCACCTTCTCCCCCCCCCCTAGTTGCGGCCCTGCATAACGCCCTCTCTCATGAAGCCTTCGGGCAACAGTAAACCGTGAAACTCGAGTTCCAGCGGCAGCATGCAGCTCACGTGAGAGCTGTGATGCTGTAGCAGTCCTGTGGTGCCGCGCTGAAAGTGCCAAATAACGATTCTCATTGGTCATCGTGGATCTTCGATGAGCTTGTCCAGGTCTTCTCGATATGGATCCAGTGTTCCCGAAACTGTTTCCAACAAACTGCAGACGACACTGGGCGACACTTGTGTTGGCGTTGCCTCCAATCTACCGATGATTCTCCATCGCATTCCGTCATCCCTACGTTTGTGGCTACTCATTTTACCTGATAGCTTAAAAAAATTACCAAACTCTTGCGAGAAGCACAGCGAATGTCGAGGAGTACGAGCCCATGAATCGTGGAAAACGCCTCGTGCCCTTATCATCCCCTCCGTGGTCACAGCTCCGCCCACACGCACATGTACGCTTACGTATTCGGCACTGAATATTTTCATACTTCTTCGGTGGCATTATTAGTACCGTTGGTTCAGTACTTTTTGTGAAAATAGACACACAATGTGCAAATTCTGTTAATTTTGCACACGAGTGTAGCACAACAGTGATTTTCCCTCACAAATTGGACACAGCAAGGATTTGCTTACAAAATGGAAACAACAACAACGACTTTTTCACAAATAGGGCCCAACAATAATCCTTCTCACAAAATGGACACAATAATGATCTCACAGAAATGATAGGACAACGAATTCACAAAATGGGCTCAGCAATGAATTTATCTCACATTTTCCGAACAGTAATATTCTCAGAAATCGGACACCGCAACGAACTCACAAAATGGATGCAACTTTTCCCGAAATGGATACAAAAACGAATATCTCCTAAAATTCACGCAAAAATGAATTTCTAATTTTCCAACACAATACTGTCTCACGAAATGAATACTACAAAAAAGTTCTGAAAAAAATTTAAAAAAAATGATTCCTATCAACAATGGAATCGCCAATGATTGTCTCACAAAATTTCAACGACTAATTATTAATGAAACATTCCACAACAATGAACCACCAAATGGACAGAACAATCATTTTCTCGCCGAAATATATCATACTATAAAAATTAACCACGCACTTTATTTCGGACTCAAAAATGACTTTCTCGCAAAATGGACACTACAATATCGACAATGAATCGAAAAACTTTCCAACACTTCAGTATAAACACCGCCATGGCACACATTCCATCAATTCCCATTGATGACAGACACTAACTAACGCGTCTACAAAAAAAAAACCCCATCAGGTTCTAATCGCGTGTTAAACACATTCCCGCGAACGAACTAATAATGAATTTATTCATCCAATTGTTGGCCCCCACGCACCTTCCTCTCGCCATTTCTTTTCAACGCGGGCATCTCCTTAATTCACGGTTTGTTTTCTTCTGGAGTTTTTCTTGGGGTGCCATTTTCTTTTCGCTGCTTTTTAATCATTTTTGCTTGGAGGCATTGAACCAATTTCTTTCGAAACCTTGGTTTCTGCTATCTTTCGATTCATTTCCTTGTTGTTTTTCCCTCTATAGTTCTTTCTATGTCTATATTTTTTTTTTTCTCCTGCTCTCAAGATCCTATTTGTATAGTTTTCTGTCTCCTTAAGTGGAATTAGTCGGTGGGAAACTCCTCAACTGTCTCTCGAATACGCCACCGCAAGATATTCTACTGTTGTGTTTTTCCTTTTCTCTCTCTCTCTCGTCCTCCGAACGTTTTTACCTATTTTACTTATTTTTTTTTTTCTTATATCCTTTTTACTCTGTCTCATCCACGTAAATGTTCCTTTGATTATTTGTGGAAGTTGGTTTCGAGGCATCATCTCCCAAGAGAGCATTGTCTTAAGACTCTAAGATCAGTCTCTTACCCCGAGGACTGCTGTTTCTTGCGTTCTTTTTCTTATTATTCTCCATCTTGCTTCTCCTGGCTATTTCGTTTTTCCTATGTTTTTTTCTTTACCTAGTACGTACGTATGTATTTCGTCCTTATTCTCTGGTGGTTGATGCTTTTTTCCGGTATTTTCTCTGTTTTTTCGAGCTTTCTATCTTCATCCTGTAATTTATTTCCCCTATATTTTAGGTAAGAAAAAACCTTTTACTCTTTTTTTTTATGTATTCCCTTAATTTTTATCAGTTTTCTTACAGTAACGGTATCCCTGTGTGTGGTTATGAAATATTTCGGTAAAGGGGTTTTTTTTTTTTGCCCCGTCTGGAAATGATGGAGATGGTGTGCTCATATTATATTTGTGTGCTTAGTTCCGTTTTTCCTGGTAAGTGACGTTCCAAGTACCCCTTAAATATTTGAATAGGTGCTTGATTGATCGCGATGGAACGTAAGCCCTAACCTGGAATTTATGATTCGATCCGTCATCAAATAGTGTTTCCGTAGATTACATACATGAGATACGGAAACAACTTATAAATACTGAAAGTAATAGAATACACATACAGTATTTTCTTCATGATTACTCTCTGAAGTTCTTGGAATTCGACTGAATTTTGTTTATCGATCAATTTTATCGTACTTTTAAAGTCAAAATATTGTAACTCTCGCTCTTCTAACGTTTATTTCTGTCGTTTTCATTTTTTGTCTTTTTTTCAGTTTTTTTTTTCGTTATTATTTTTTTCCATTTCTTTAGTTTTAATTTTTTTTCTTTCTTTAGTTTCATTTTTTCTTTCTTTAGTTTCATTTTTTTCTTCCCTCAGTTTTCTTTTTTTCCTTTCTTTAGTTATTTGTTTTCTTTCTTCGGTTTTCATTTTTCTTTCTTAAGTTTTCATTTTTCTTTCTTAGGTTTTCATTTTTCTTTCTTAGGTTTTCATTTTTCTTTCTTAAGTTTTCATTTTTCTTTCTTAGGTTTTCATTTTTCTTTCTTAGGTTTTCATTTTTCTTTCTTTAGTTATCATTTGTTTTCTTTCTTAGGTTTTCATTTTTCTTTCTTAGGTTTTCATTTTTATTTCTTAGGTTTTCATTTTTCTTTCTTTAGTTTTCATTTTTCTTTCTTAGGTTTTCATTTTTCTTTCTTAGGTTTTCATTTTTCTTTCTTTAGTTTTCAGATTTTCTTTTCTTAGTTTTTATTTTTCTTTATATAGTTTTCACTATATTTTTTAGTTTCCATTATTTTTCTTTAGCTTTCATTTTTTCTTTCTTTCGTTTTCTTTTCCTTTCTTTTTTTAGTTTCCATTTTTTCCTTTCTTTTCAAATTTTTTCTCCTTTCATTTCATTTTTTCTTCCTTTAGTTTTTATTTTTTGTTTTTGCTCCATTTTTCATTTTGTCTTTCATCCCTCCCCATCCTTTTTGTTTTTCTTTCCTCAGCTTTCGTTTTTTCTCTTCCATTACCTTTTGTTACTTCTTCCTTTAGTCTTCGTTTTTGTCTTTATTCTGTTCTTATTTTTCTTTCTTTCTTTAGTTTTAATTTTATTTCTTTCCTTACTTTTTATTTCGTCTTTCTTTAGCTTCCATTTTTCGTCTTTAATTATCTTTTATTTTTTCTGCCTTTAGTTTTCACTTTTTCCTTTCTCTAATTTTCTTTGTTTTCTTCCTTCAACTTCCATTTTTTCCTTCTTTAACTTATATTTTTTTTTTTTTTTTTTGCTTTTCCTTACCGTTTTATTTTTCATTTGCTTTAGCTTTTATTTTTTGTCTTTTATTTTCCTATCGTTACATTTCATTTTTCATCTTCAATTGTCTTTTATATCTTCATTCTTTAGTTTCCATTTTTTTTTTGTCTTTCTTTACCAGTCATTTTTTTGTCTTTAGTTTTCATTTTCTACATTTCTTCAACTAATTTCATTTTCTTCTTTCTCCACTTTTAATTTTTCATCTTTCCCCTTACCTTTATTTATTTTTCTTTCTTAGTTTTCATTTCCCTTTTTTTTCTTTAATTTCATTTCTTGCCTTCCCTTACCATTTCATTTTATTTTGTATTTCTTTATCTTTCTTTTCAATATTAACTTTTCCCGATTTACGTTATGATAATTTTTTTTGATTTATTTTAATATTAACGTTTTTCAATTTTTTTTTAATGCTTATATGTTACCGAGTTTTCGAAATTTATGATTCCTGATTTTTTTGAACTATATGAAAAAATTTCAAATTGTAAAAGGGCATGAGAAAATTTTTTAGTACTCATGCTGTACTATGGTTTTTAAAACATTTTGTTGCATGCTACAACTCACTTTTGATAAATATAATTTTAACGGATTTTTAAAGTTAGAATTCCGTAGTTTCTAACTTTTTTTTTAAGTTTATAGCCTCGTAAAAGAAGATATTAATGACCGTAATCTTCTATAATAGCGTGAAGCTCTATTTTTTTTTTATTTCCCCAAAAGTTTCCATATTTTGTGAAAACATATATGAGCTCCTTCACAGTAATATTTATACACAGCCGTGCGTGTGACATGCAATGAGCAGCAGCTTTCACTTAGCGATGCGCAGTTTGTCGTACGCGTGATGTATCTCCACTCAGACTACCCTTTTTTTTGGAGACTTCGGCAACATTTTCCTACCTTCGCATATTTTCTTTCATTTTTTTGGCCTTTCACAGACTGGATGTCATCAGGACGGTGATTTCCTGGGGTATGAAATTGAGCCCGTTCATCACTATTACGATGTCATCTCACTGAATCATGAAGTACTTCGCGATAAGGCACGTCGCTTCCATATTATGTAGAGCGGATTTGTTGCTGCATAATACAGCATGGTTAAAGTGGAGGAGAGAGAGAGAGAGAGAGGAAATCAATCTCTCTTATTCTGGAACCGAAATCATGCGATATCCTTCTTGCTCATTTATTCAGTTTTTATCGTACGAGTGGAAAATTCGGCTGGAAGGATAAGAAAATAAAGACTTATACGTACAAAATATGTGAATATATTCTGAAGTGTAGAAAAGTTTCGATCATCCGAATGTTTGTGGAATGAAGTGAAACTGTTGCTAGTTACAAAATTTTTGAGTGGTTTTTGAAATTTGCATGATCTGCATTATAACTGCCACATTTAAAATAACAGCGTGTTAAGAACCCGAGATATTTCGGGGTGGCTGAAATAGAGACCAATTTTGACGAGATATCTCGGGATTGCCGCTGTAAGGGTTGAAGAAAGTTTTTATGTGTTTATGTAACTTTCAATTTTACTCGATTATTCAGATTATGAGAACTTAAATGTCTTTTTTAGATTCCTTTCTTTGCGTTGTTTCTTAGCTTTTTCTTCCTTTTTCTTTCTTGACCCAGTCTGCTTTTTCTTTCTATTCTTTCTGGTCTTTATTTAGTTTCTCACAGACTTTTTCTCTGTGCTTTTTTTCTTTTTGGTTTTCCTCAGCTTGTTTTTATTATTTCCGTCTTTCCTCGTTTCTTTTCTATTTTGCCTTTCTTTAGTTTTCATTTTTTCGTTCTTCCTTGCCTTTTTCTTATTTTGTCTTTCTTCAGCTTTCATTTCATTTTGTCTTTAGCTTCCATTTCATTTTGTCTTCTTTAGCTTTCATTTCATTTTGTCTTCTTTAGCTTTCATTCCATTTTGTCTTCTTTAGCTTTCATTTCATTTTGTCTTCTTTAGCTTTCATTTCATTTTGTCTTCTTTAGCTTTCATTTCATTTTGTCTTCTTTAGCTTTCATTTCATTTTGTCTTCTTTAGCTTTCATTTCATTTTGTCTTCTTGAGCTTCCATTTCATTTTGTCTTCTTGAGCTTCCATTTCATTTTGTCTTCTTTAGCTTTCATTTCATTTTGTCTTCTCTAGCTTTCATTTCATTTTGTCTTCTTGAGCTTCCATTTCATTTTGTCTTCTTGAGCTTCCATTTCATTTTGTCTTCTTTAGCTTTCATTTCATTTTGTCTTCTTGAGCTTAAATTTCATTTTGTCTTCTTTAGCTTTCATTCCATTTTGTCTTCTTTAGCTTTCATTTCATTTTGTCTTCTTTAGCTTTCATTTCATTTTGTCTTCTTGAGCTTAAATTTCATTTTGTCTTCTTTAGCTTTCATTTCATTTTGTCTTCTTTAGCTTTCATTTCATTTTGTCTTCTTTAGCTTTCATTTCATTTTGTCTTCTTGAGCTTCCATTTCATTTTGTCTCCTTGAGCTTCCATTTTATTTTGTCTTCTTTAGCTTTCATTTCATTTTGTCTTCTCTAGCTTTCATTTCATTTTGTCTTCTTGAGCTTCCATTTCATTTTGTCTTCTTTAGCTTTCATTTCATTTTGTCTTCTTTAGCTTTCATTTCATTTTGTCTTCTTGAGCTTCCATTTCATTTTGTCTTCTTTTGCTTTCATTTCATTTTGTCTTCTTTAGCTTTTTTTTTCTTTGATATCTTTCTTGATAATCATTTTTGAAATCTTTTCTTTGATATTTTCTATTTTCTTCCTTTTCACTTTCATCTGTTTTTATTTTTACTTTTATTCATTTTTTTTTCTTTGTTATATCTTTTTCTACTTTTTCTGTTAATTTCTTTTTTTTATTTTCGTTTTTCCATCTTATTTTCTATTTTTCTTACTTACCATGTATTTAGTTTTTCCTTCTTTTTCGTCTTTCTTTTCCCCATCGTATTCATTCAACACATTTGCAGACAGTTTTGATTCTTTTTTTTTCTTATTCTTATGTTCTTATTCCTTTTTGCCTTTATATTTTATTCTCTTTAATCTTCTTATTTTATTCTCTTTAATCTTTTTATTTTATTCTCTTTAATCTTTTTATTTTATTCTCTTTAATCTTTTTATTTTATTCTTGTTTATCTTTACATTTTCATCCTCTTTCATCTTTATATCTTCATTCTTTTTTATTTTTATATTTTCATCCTCTTTCATTTTTATATTTTCATCCTCTTTCATCTTTATATCTTCATTCTCTTTTATTTTTATATTTTCATCCTCTTTCATTTTTATATTTTCATTCTTTTTTATCTTTTTATTTTCATTCCCTTTCATCTTTATATTTTATTCTCTTTCATCTTTATATTTCCATTCTTTTATCTTTATATTTTCCTTCTCTTTCATCTTTATATTTCCATTCATTTTTATCTTCATATTTCATCCTCTTTCATCTTTACATTTTCATCCTCTTTCATCTTTACATTTTCATCCTCTTTCATCTTTATATCTTCATTCTCTTTTATTTTTATATTTTCATCCTCTTTCATTTTTATATTTTCATCCTCTTTTATCTTTATATCTTTATTCTCTTTTATTTTTATATTTTCATCCTCTTTCATTTTTATATTTTCATCCTCTTTCATCTTTATATCTTCATTCTCTTTTATTTTTATATTTTCATCCTCTTTCATTTTTATATTTTCATTCTTTTTTATCTTTTTATTTTCATTCCCTTTCATCTTTATATTTTATTCTCTTTCATCTTTATGTTTCCATTCTTTTATCTTTATATTTTCCTTCTCTTTCATCTTTATATTTCCATTCATTTTTATCTTCATATTTCATCCTCTTTCATCTTTACATTTTCATCCTCTTTCATCTTTATATCTTCATTCTCTTTTATTTTTATATTTTCATCCTCTTTCATCTTTACATTTTCATCCTCTTTCATCTTTATATCTTCATTCTCTTTTATTTTTATATTTTCATCCTCTTTCATTTTTATATTTTCATCCTCTTTTATCTTTATATCTTTATTCTCTTTTATTTTTATATTTTCATCCTCTTTCATTTTTATATTTTCATCCTCTTTCATCTTTATATCTTCATTCTCTTTTATTTTTATATTTTCATCCTCTTTCATTTTTATATTTTCATTCTTTTTTATCTTTTTATTTTCATTCCCTTTCATCTTTATATTTTATTCTCTTTCATCTTTATGTTTCCATTCTTTTATCTTTATATTTTCCTTCTCTTTCATCTTTATATTTCCATTCATTTTTATCTTCATATTTCATCCTCTTTCATCTTTACATTTTCATCCTCTTTCATCTTTATATCTTCATTCCCTTTTATTTTTATATTTCCATCCTCTTTCATTTTTATATTTTCATCCTCTTTTATCTTTATATCTTCATTCTCTTTTATTTTTATATTTTCATCCTCTTTCATTTTTATATTTTCATCCTCTTTCATCTTTATATCTTCATTCTCTTTTATTTTTATATTTTCATCCTCTTTCATTTTTATATTTTCATTCTTTTTTATCTTTTTATTTTCATTCCCTTTCATCTTTATATTTTCCTTCTCTTTCATCTTTATATTTTCCTTCTCTTTCATCTTTATATTTCCATTCATTTTTATCTTCATATTTCATCCTCTTTCATCTTTACATTTTCATCCTCTTTCATCTTTATATCTTCATTCCCTTTTATTTTTATATTTTCATCCTCTTTCATTTTTATATTTTCATCCTCTTTTATCTTTATATCTTCATTCTCTTTTATTTTTATATTTTCATCCTCTTTCATTTTTATATTTTCATTCTTTTTTATCTTTTTATTTTCATTCCCTTTCATCTTTATATTTTATTCTCTTTTATCTTTATATTTTCCTTCTCTTTCATCTCTATATTTCCATTCTTTTTCATCTTTATATTTCATCTTTATATTTTCTCTCCCTTTTATCTTTACTCTTTTCGACACTTTTGTCTTTCTCACCTTCATTGTTTTTTTCTTTTAATACAATTAATGGGGGGGGGGGTCGACCTTGCATTTCCTATCGAACCTCTTCATCACTGTTTTGTTATTATTTTTCTTCCTTTCACCATTTTTAATTTCTCACTGCCTTTGAAATTCTTTTTTGTCGATTATCTTTACTTTCCTTATTTACGAGTACTTATTATTTGAGTATTCTTTCATCCCCTTATCATCTTCATTTTTTTTTTCAGATACTCAGTTTCATTTAGCGTTTAACGATTTTCTTTTTATGAGTCTTGAACAAAGTACTGGAAACTTTTCGAACTTACGGAACAAGAACACACACACACACACAACAAAGATTTGAGAGTGAAGAGCCACACACAGATTAATAATAAATCACGATCAAAATTTCTGTACAACGGATCCTGCAGACAAAGCGTCATTTTTAGCCGAGAGCTGGAAATTTTCGCGCTCGGTGTTACTTAATCTCATTCAATTTATGAGACAACTGCATTAGTAGATAATCCTCTTTACTGCAGTGTCTACAAACAACTCCAGTGTTACTATTATTATGTACCTGCTTGCAGATCATTTACCATCTCCTCTCTCTCTCTCTCGCCGCTCTTTCTCCGTGGTGATAAATCAGTGCTTGATGACTAACAAAACTTGGAAATTTCCTGCGGTCATAAAATCTTTTCTCAGTCTATTCGGTGCCCGCGTAGTTTCGCGTATAAAACACGAAAATTCTTTTTGTAGTTCCTTCGTATGCGCACATCAATTTATGTAGCGCTGTCTCATTATACGCATTATATCATTATGCGGAATGTGGCCCTCGGAGTCATCTCATGTGGCCCGCGACCCCAAACCAAATTCTGTGGAATTGAAGTAAGCGGCACATTTACATATCAATTGAGTGACCCGCGGTGGAGTTCGACATCACTTAAGTGGCCCGGGATGCATTTCCATATCACTTAAGCGGCCCGGGATGCATTTCCATATCACTTAAGTGGCACACAGCACATTTCCGGTTCACTTGAGCGGCCCACAGTACATTTACAGATCACTCAAGTGGCCTACACTACCTTTACGGATCATTTAACCGGCAAGTGGCACAGTTCTAGAACTCACTTGAGTGATCGGCGGCATAGTCATAGATCATTTAAGTGGCCGCGGCGCACTAAAAGCTCACTTATGGGGATTGCGGCGTTGTCACAGGCGACGCATTAAACCAATGAAATTGTTCGTATTCTCATAAAGGTTGAGCACCTTTAGTATACAGTGGGATATAGTACTAGGGTGATCAATTTGTAGGAGTGTGTCGCGGGTCTCTTGAATGGAACTGTCGCAAGTCACTTAAGTTATCAGTAAATGTGCCGCGGCCCGCCAAGTAATCTGGAACTGTTCCGCGGGCCATTTAAGTGATGCGCCAACATGCCGCGGGCCACTTAGCCGATATTCAAATATGTCGCAGGTACCTTAAGTGATCTGGAATTGTGAACCAGGTCACTTTAGTGATGTGTAGATGTGCCGTTGGTATCACAAGTGTTGTGCAAATATACCACGGGTCTCATAACTGATGCGTAAATATATGCCGTGGATTCCTCAAGTTATCTGGAACTGTGCCGCTATTCGCTTAAGTGATCTGTAGACATGCAGCTTGCCACCAAGTGCTCTGGAATTGTTCCGCAGGTCACTTAGGTGATATGTAAATGCGCCGGGGTTCTCATAAATGATGTATAAATATGCCGCGGGTCTCCCAAGAAATTTGGAACTAGTCCAACAATCACTTACGTGATCTGTGAATATGCCGCAGGTCATTTAAGTGACCTGGAACTGTTCCGCAGGCCACTTAGACGTTCTGTAAATGGGCCGAGTATCTCATAAAGATCGCTTCTCACTATGACTGGGTCCTGTCGCAGGGTCAGATAATTAAGGTAAAATATCTTAAAAAAGTCTTTGTAACCGCAAACCGCTAAATGCTATCGGCAACCCCAACGGGCATCACTATTTCCTCTATTTCTGCGGAAATTTCAAGGAAGACGCTTGATGCGGGGGGGGGGGGGAACGTTCCGTCATTATTCTAGGGCCTTTGTATTGAAAGCCCTGAATTATTGCTTCCCCGAGGCCCGGGGAGGATGACTGGACCCAGTCATAGTGAGAAAGGGTCTCACATGATGTGCAAATAAGCCGCGGGTTACCAAGGGCTGTAGAACTGTTCCGCAGGTTACTAAGTGCTCTGAAACTGTTCCGCGGGTCACTTAGATGCTCTGTAAATGTGCCGCGGGAGTCACTTAAGTTATCTGCAAATATAGTGCTTAGTTAATTTTTACTAAATTATGTTTGAAGTCGCAGACCACACCAGATGACTCCGAGGGCAATGTGTTGCGCATGTTACTTATGATAAAGTATGTACCAATCATTTACATTAGAAAAAAAAAATTCTAATCATGTTTTCAAATCTCCAACAAAAGAAAACTATCGTGAGAAATAATTGCTATGTACAACATGTATTTTTATAGTCCCTGATTTATGTACCTACGAAATACCTGATGAATCAGTTTCCTATACCTTTAGTTACAGACTGTACTCATGCATGTCAAGAGTAAATACACAAACATCGCTTACATGCTCTAGCTTTCAAGACAAAACAGGACTCTGATTAACAATGGCGGATTTCTTTTTATTACTGATATTTCCTCATTTCCTGGATATGAATATTGCTTATCCCTTATCCTTCTCTCGGAAATGGCAATTTCTTTCCTCGGAACTTGCATTTCAATTAGTTCCCCGAGTCTTTAGCATGAGTCAAGGGAGATGGGAAACGTCTTCCACGTTGCGTTTTAATCAGTACTATGATGAATGATTTTACTGTATACACACACACACAAGTCTCGTTCTTTTTCCTCTATCTGCCTACCTTTCCGTGATTATCGTTTTTATCATCGACATATTGTTGGAAAATTCGTGTCTTTTTTTTTAATCAGGAGATGTCTTCCGTGAAGTTCTTTCAAGAGTCCTTTTTTGGTGTCCATTGCCAAGTCATCATCGATAGAGATGTGGCATGTTTCTAGGAGCGAAGTCGTTATTTTATTCATGGTGTGTTTTCGGCCGAGGGAGTGGCTTTTGTACGCGGGAAAAAGAACAGATGACGGTCTTATAATGGGAAAATAATAATAATGCGCTAGGACTCGGCCAAATAGTACATGTGTCCGTTCGTAAATATTGAATCAACTATGCGTTACTATACACATAGCACTATTCTTGTATTTCCTCGGGTGAATGCGAAGGCGTTTCGAGTCAACGTGATTTATAAAATTAATAAATATTTAATTATATTTGTTTATTCATACTTTGATTATGCTAGTGATTAGTTGTTTAATACAACCAATGAAATTGTTATATTTTAAATAGTATTTCAATAATGAGACGATTCGAAATTTTCTTACTATGAATTTGTTATAAAATTTCAAAAACTTATGGATTTTTCAAACAATAATATTTTTGGATATTCGGCGTAACAATTATTTTCTGAACCGAGTGCGCCCATTTTTGCTACCCTGTCGATGGTGTTTGCAATCGCTTTACTGAGCGATTGCTTAAGATAATTATTTCCAAAATTATCTTTTCGATTATTGGCATTAGTATCTGCCTGTTCATTGGTTTTGCTTTTTTTGCAACTATTTCAAAATTCAAATTAAGAAATTTCGCAATCGCTTATGAGGTAACTCCCGCTGTGAATATTTTTCTCGGATCCATTTCAGTTGGATCACGTGCGTTACTTAATTTTTAACGGGTTGGCCAACTCGCGAGACATAATTTCAATTATCTTTTGAATTTTCTAATAATTTTTGATTATTTTTTCGTTTTCATTTGAATTAGACGCAGCTTTTAGAAGTGTTGAATTCGTTTCACTCAATACAACTGCAACATAAAAGAATGAGAAGTAAACATACAAAAAATTAATAACTTCATAAAATGTTTGGAGCTATTACATTATTATTATTTTGAATGCTACTATCAAAAGACATTATTACGTTGCAACTATTTGTTAGATTTAATCCATTTTTTAGCTTTTGAAATATTATAAAAATATCATACGCGCATGCATTTGTGACACTACAACAGCACCATGAACGCGAACACTTAAAACAGTAAAACGAACAACTAAAACGTAAAAAAAGAGCACGTTCTTCGTACACTGACGTTGCCTGCTAATACAAAGTTTTTAAGCAGTGGCGTCACACAGTAGCTCCGAGACATGTACTATAATATGCACTATTTTATTTGCTTGTATGTATTATTATCTTTGAAATGTTTCGAAATTGTGGAATGTGTGTACGGAATACACATATGTACTTTTTTTTTTTGCTTGCGATTTTACTGTGCTTGTATTTATAACTGAATATCTCTGAAATGGTCGCAAATTGTGGAATGTGTATGGAATGCACGCATGTTGTTGGGAATAGTACGATCTTACGTTTGTAATCCCTCTGGTCACCTCCAGATGGCGAAACTGATCCGTTACATGACTTTTCGCTTGTGTCTTCTTTTCCCTTGTATCTTTTTCCCTAGATGATATGTTCGTTCGACGCCTACGCGCACGCATGTCTCGTCTTGTATTACGAAAAATAAAATCGTTTTCTTCTACGCATTTGCTCTCCCAATGTAAGCTATTTCGGCCCCGACATATTTTGGTGCACGAAACCCGCTGGAACGAATATTTTGGTGAACGAAACCTGTCGGATGAACATTTTGACCAACGAAACTCGTCTTAATATGGATCAGGAGAAATTAACGACGCTCCATCGGAAACGGACAACGGTGCGCGCCAAGGTGACTAGATTCGTTTCAACGTTGGACAGTGACGAGAAGGAAACCGACTCGGAAATCGACTTCATGGTTTCTCGTTTGACGGAGGAATTGGACGAATTACTTCGCCTTGACGACGGTATTCACGCTCTACTATCAGACGAGGACTACGCTATCGATATCGAAAAATGCGAGGAATACACTGAGAAAGCGAAACGTGCCTTGTTCGATGCTTCCCTCGTGCTACGAAAACGCAACAAGTCTCCAACGACGGTGCCTCCTCTGGTTGCTACTTCGATTCCCGCTTCAGCTCAACCAACATCGACTTCATCACCATGTGCTCTCAAGCTGCCTACAATACGCCTAGAGCCCTTCCGCGGTTGTGTTGAAGAATGGCCGACATTCTGGCAACAATTCACCTCTTCGATCGACGAGAATCCTCAACTGTCAACCATCGACAAACACGTTTTTCTACGGGGGTATCTCCAAAACGAACCCAAGAAGCTCGTCGAGGGAATCGGCGTCACATCGGAAGCCTACGAGACGGTAAAGAAGATGCTGATCGACAGGTACGGCAACAAGGATACCATAATACAGACCCACATCGATTTCTTCGACAGCCTACGCCCAGCGACAGCTTCATCGCCCGAGTTTCTCAACGACACCTACTTGGAAATTAACGCCCATATTCAAGCTCTCCGATCACTCGACGAAGATGTCGATAACTACAGTCGGATTTTGACACCGAAGATTCTTCGCACATTTCCTACGGACATTCGTCAACGGTGGATTATCCACTCTAAACGGCAAGATATCTCGGACATGGACATATCAAAGCTGATGCAGTTCCTCGGTGAAGAAATCGACGGACTTCGATTATCAAGCAAAGTGCAAGGTGAGTTTCCTTTGCCACCTTCGAATTTCCGCCCGACTACGGAAGCATTTCATGTTCGCACTCGACGTAACGAGAAAAATCCGTCACCGTTTTGCCCATTTTGTGAATCGTATGATCATTGGCCCCAAAATTGCTCGGTGATAACTGATGTTCAATTACGAGTGCAGAAGCTAAAAGAAACTCATCGTTGTTTTTTGTGTACTAACCGTTCGCATAACGCTAAAACTTGCCCACGCCGCGCTAGAGCTTTCTGTTCTAACTGTAAAAGAAAACATCACGTATCCATTTGTCCTTCACTTCATGCCTCTACTGCTGTTGGTAAAATTGATGTATCGCCCCGTTTTACGTATTTGCAAACTGCACGTATTTGGGTATTCGGTCCCAACGGAAATTGCAAATTGTCTCGATGTGTGTTAGACGCCGGAAGTCAAACCTCCTTCATTCACAGCAGTTTAGTGAATGAACTGCAATTGCATGTGCTGCAATCGGTCAACTTGTCTATTAGTGCATTCGAAGCTGTGCCAAAACAATCGATGTATCGACGTCAAGTGCAATTTTTCTTATCTAGCATTTGGGATAACAGATCGATTCCGATAGTTGCTTTCGAAAGCAATAATTCCTACGCCTCACATCCCACGGCTCCGGTAGACATTGGTGCATTTGCTACTTCACGCAGAATTCAGCTTGCGGACCCTCACGCTTCTGACGACATCCCGATTCAAATTCTCATCGGTAGCGATTATTACTGGAAAATAGTGAAAACTGATTCGCCGGTCAAGTTGTCAGACACTTTCGTTCTTGTTCCGTCTCATCTCGGACATATTTTGAGCGGTACCCGTTCTAACGTTCTTGTCCAACACACTCCTGCTTCGAACAACACTACTGTTAATTGCATGGCTACTACTTGTGCTGAAGAAATAAATGACTCGTTCAAACGCTTCTGGGAACTCGAGGCCATGGGAATCACCGATGTAAACGAAAAATCACTCTCGACTGGTGAAACAAAAATATTGCGAGATTTCCACGAATCTTACAGCCTGGAAAACCATCGTCGTGTCGTTTCACTACCGTGGAAAGAAAGCGTATGCCTCACGTCGGACAATCGACCTATTGCCTCACGCCGCCTTGACACTCTTCGTAGACGTCTGGATAAGGATCGCCCTTTTCGGGAAATGTACATTCAGCAAATGGAACGTTACATTCAGAACGACCACGTCGAAATCGCGCCAGAATCGTCAAGTCCTAGAATTTATTATCTCCCTCACCACGCAGTGAAGAAGACCACTCTTGAGTCGGAAAAGTGTCGTATCGTATTTGATGCATCGTCACATGTCAACGGACACCCATCTCTGAATGATGCTCTTGAGACTGGTCCAAACCTACTACCTGAGACATTGTCGACTTTACTACGTTTTCGAATGTTCCGAATAGCTCTCACCACTGATGGATGTCAAGCTTTCTTGCAGCTTAACCTGCACGAGCAAGACAGAGATGTAACCAGATTTCTTTGGTTTCGCACAGTGACTGATCATGATAATAACTCGTTGACTTTAACAAATGATGTGCTGACCTATCGTTTCACGAGATTACCATTTGGTCTTGCATGCAGCCCTTTTCTACTGTCAGCTACGCTACGTGAATTGGCGAACAAATTCTCTGAACAACACCCGTACGCTTCTCAACACCTGGATCGCAGTTTATTCATGGACGATTTTGTTGCTGGCGGCTACACGCACGACGAAGTGATCACACTTTACCGAGACTTGACTGCCCTGATGGGTATCATCAGTCTTCCAATGGACAAATGGGCTACTAGCTCAAAGGTGCTAAAAGAGATCTGGGCGACGGAGGGTATCGAAACAAACTCTGTATCCCGAGTACTCGGTATACCATGGGACACGGTGCACGACACATTGTGTTTAGATTTCTCCTCACTTGCTGACTCTGTTGCAGGTGAGCCATGCACGAAACGCCTTCTACTCCGTACCATCGCTCGTATGTACGATCCGCTAGGCATCTATGCGCCTCTCAGCACTCGCGGCAAACTACTCTTCCAAGACACCTGGGTTCAACATCTGTCATGGGATGAAATCCTACCTCCTGTAATTGCTAACCACTGGATGTCATGGATTTCGGACTTTCATGTTCTCAAAAGTTGCCAACTTCCCCGTTGGATTGGTTACAATCCCGATTCCAACGCATCCATTCATGTTTTCTGTGACGCGTCCGAACGTGCTTACGGTGCTGTTCTTTATTTCCGGTCTACTCACGAAGGCACTACGACAGTGCAGTTGATTTGCAGCAAAAGCCGCATAGCGCCACTGAAGAAGATCACGCTTCCTCGACTTGAACTTCTCGCTGCTCTTGTTGGTGCTCGTTTACTCAGCTATTTTTGTGCAGCAACCGATCTCAATGCACGAGAAGCTGTTTTGTGGTCTGATTCAGCAGTTACCCTGGGATGGATCCGACATGATCCGAACAAATTGAAAACGTTTGTGTGCAACCGCGTCACAGAAATTCGACGTCACACTGAATCGACGCAATGGCGACATTGCCCTGGCGAATCGAATCCCGCGGATTACGTTTCTAGAGGTTGTTCTGCCACTACACTTCGCAATTTGAACACCTGGTGGCATGGACCTACGTGGCTCATTGAAACACAGTCTTCGTGGCCTTCCAATATTAGTGTTGAGCAACCTTCGACAGAAATTCGTCAGACTGTGAAAAGTTCAATGTTGGTATCTACGTCTCTCCCAGTAATTGATATTTCTCGTTTCAGTTCGTACGCGAAACTTATTCGGGTTACCTCGTGGATTCAACGATTCATATACAACTGTCGCACGTCTTGCAAACTTCATGGCGAATTAACAGCAAAAGAACTCGAAAAATCGAAATGTTATTGGATTCGTCAAGTTCAAATAGATTGTTTTCCGTCTGACTATGATGCTCTTCGACATGGTAAACAACTTCCAAAAGACTCGAAAATTGCACAATTCCATCCATTTCTTAGTGACAATCTGATACGAGTTGGTGGTCGCTTGCAGTTTGCGTCACTTCCAGTTGCTTCAAAACATCCTTTGGTACTCGATGGTTCACACCCATTTGTGAAATTGCTCATTCGTCACGTACATATTCGTCTCCATCATCTGAGCACGAGAGTGGTACTATCAGAACTGCGAAATGATTACTGGATTCTTCGAGGGCGACAGATTATTAAAAGTGTCCTACGCCAGTGTCTTCCCTGTAAAATTTTTAGAAACACGCCACCGGCTCAAATTGAAGCACCACTTCCTTCGGATAGAGTCACACAGTCGAAACCATTCAGTGTCGTGGGGATAGACTTCGCTGGCCCACTATACGTTCGTAGAAGCTCTATCTCAGTGAAAGTGTATATCTTGTTGTTTACATGTGCTGTCACTCGAGCGATTCATCTCGAGCTTGTCACGGATTGCTCTACAGATAAGTTTTTGCTGGCATTTTCACGTTTTGTTGCTCGTCGAGGTGTTCCCAACACTGTATATTCGGACAATGCGCAGACTTTTCACGCCGCAAATCGTGAGCTTTCCGTCCTTTGGGATGCCATGACTTCACCTTCTGCTCACCAGTACTACGCCTCCCACGGAATCACTTGGAAATTCATAGCCCCTCGAGCGGCTTGGTGGGGAGGATGGTGGGAACGCATGATTGGTGTCGTCAAACGTTGTTTACGGAAAACATTAGGTCGCGCATCTCTCGATGACGAACAACTGACGACTACGTTGGCTGGAATTGAAGCCGCAGTCAACAGTCGACCATTGACAGCAGATAACGAGTTAGACGATAGCTTCGAAGAACCTCTCACGCCTGCTCACTTCCTGGTTGGACAACGACTGACAACCCTTCCTTCTCACGAAAAGGTTCCTGCAGCTACCGACCTCAAGAAATCGTGGTCACTGCAGCAAGATTCACTGAATGACTTTTGGAACCGATGGAGGAAAGAATACCTACTAGAGCTGAAGACATTCCACCAAGTGAAAAATAAAGACCAAGGTTTTCAGCTACGAGTTGGAGATGTCGTCCTCCTACAGGAAGATGCAAGACCTCGACACATGTGGACGAAGGCACGCATATCATCCCTCGTCAAAGGTCGTGACGGCAACATTCGTTCGTGTATTCTACGTACAGCCAGTGGAACAGAAATTCGACGGCCAATTCAATTGGTAATTCCTCTGGAGGTTGACCAGGGTGGGGAGGATGTTGGGAATAGTACGATCTTACGTTTGTAATCCCTCTGGTCACCTCCAGATGGCGAAACTGATCCGTTACATGACTTTTCGCTTGTGTCTTCTTTTCCCTTGTATCTTTTTCCCTAGATGATATGTTCGTTCGACGCCTACGCGCACGCATGTCTCGTCTTGTATTACGAAAAATAAAATCGTTTTCTTCTACGCATTTGCTCTCCCAATGTAAGCTATTTCGGCCCCGACACATGTAATATTTCATTTCGCATTTCAAACATATTAAAAATATGTTTCCCAGTGATTGTTTTACGGTTAGGAGTCCCTTAAAATATGGATCGAGCCATCACACAGTTGGTTAGTTAGTTAGTAGCTCCGAGACCACACTCACTGGCCCAAGGGGGCTTCTAAGGGGTGAAGCAGCCCTTACTATATAGCCCTGGGTGACTGTAAGTGAAGATGTTTCGAAGTCGTCCTACTCATTCGGGGAAGGAGGGGGGGGGTCTTTAGACAGCCTTTAAGAATGGCCACCGGTTATTACTCTACTCTTCATCTGAATGTCCATAATTTATAGAGTTTCAAGTCAGTTAATGTGAGCAAGGATAGTTGTTAAAACAACCGTTTGATTTTAGATTCTCCAGCCATCGTCTAGAACTCCACCGATAATATGACGTATTGTTACATTCGTCATCCATTGCCACCAATCACGGGATTCTAAATTTCTCCTTTACTCGTATCAACGTAAGTATTATTCCAAAATAACATCACGTCATATTTTTTTTCTCACTAATATAGTAGAATTCGCTACTCGTCGGTTAAGGCGCCATCGTAGGGGAGCGAACACATCAGCCATGCGTCCCATTGGTGGCAACTACCGATTTGCTATGAAAATACTAGCCTGGTGAATGTTTCCTGACTAATCGCAATCTTTTAGGGAAAACTTCAACCGAACTTAATCTCATGTAATAGTGCTTTGACGGTCAAAGCCGTCTCTAGGGGGGCGTTTGGTTGAGCGGGGGGCCACGTTTGGTCTGGAGGTCAAAGCTGTCCAGACTTCTGGGTTGTCGATATGGAAACGGGATTCCGTTTCAAAGTTTCAATCGCTTTCTCTCTTTTAAACCACAGGCTCTGAAACTTTTTTTCATTCTCCCCTCCTTCCTCAGAATGTTTTCATCACCTTCCACCTTGAGCCAACCCATAGGATCCTATGTTATACAGAAAGCGTCTACCGCCCCCCCCCCCCCGGATGGTTCTATCACCCGTCCACAGGGAACAATGTTGCTCACTTTGGTAAATACTGTATTAAACGATGTAGCCCATGCACGCTCAACTTATGGCTTGCGGGGTGAATGTGGCCCTTGGAATTATCTGATATGGAACGTGATATGAAACCTAATTTAAGTGGCACATTTCCAGATCACTTAAGGGACCCACAGCGTATTCACGGATCACTTGATTGACCCGCGGAGTAGTTTCCCATAACTTTCGCGGCCCACAGCGCATTTCCATATCACTTAAGAAACACGCAGCACAAAGATCACTTGAGGGGACCCGCGGCGTATTCGTAGATCACTTGAGTGACTCGCTCAGTTTCAGATCACTTAAAGAATACGCAGGACATTTACAAATCTCAAAAGTGACTGGCAGTGCTGTTTGATATCATTTAAGTGTCCCGCAGCACATTCCCTGATCCCTTAAGTGATCCGCGGTAAATTTAAAGATCACTTTAAGGATCAGTGACCTACGATACAGTTGCAGATCACTTAAGTGTCCTGCGACACGTTTTCAAACCATTGAAGTGGCCCGCACTCTCCTAAAGGCTGAACACCCTCGAGATGCAGCCCATAAAATTTTGAATTTCAACAACTTGAATATAAGTTGTTAGAATAAAATAATAAAATTTGAATAAATTTAAATAAATTTGAATAATTTTAAACAAATTAAATAAAAATTAAATAAATTTGAATAAATTTAAATAAATTGAATAAAAATTAAATAAATTAAATAAATTAAATAAAAATTTAATAAATTAAATAAAAATTTAATAAATTAAATAAAAATTAAATTAATTTATATAAAGTAATGAAATTAGAAAATAATGAAAGAAAATGGCCATACGCGTCCTTGATAAAAGATACAGGAAATCAGCAATTTTGTCGCCAAAAGGGATGCCAAAAAGCTAGCGAAACTGCCAATTATTACTAGAATAACTGCAGAATCAACAGTTATTGCTAAACGAAACAGGAAATGAAGTGCTACTACAAATCGCAGTGGATTGAAATGAAACTCATGGGGGAAAAAAACGTTTTTACATGATAAACATGTGAGGTGATAACATCCCGAAAAAAATTCTCATTAGGTTACATAAACCTTCTCTCTTCAACAAGTCTCGAAAAATCTCAATTAAAAGTTCAAAAATTATATTCATAATTTAAAAAAAAAAATTTTAATTTTCTAATTAAAAAACATTTTTTTCCATTATACTTCAAAAAAAGTCCATATCAGATTATTTAATGAGTCAATTGGAAGATAATTGGCATTTTCTTCTCCATGATGTTCAAGAGCTGATCAGTGTTTAAACATGTCATTGCCGCAGTACACGAAGTACACAAGGTTCCCACACAGCGACACAAGTACCACTTACACTACTGAAATATTCAAGTGCCAAATCTTCATCGTGTTTTCTAAATACCATAATTTTTACATGTTTTTTTTTCAATTGTTTCCTCATATATAACTTCTACAATTTTATCTCTCGAAACCAACCAAATTTCCAAACCCTAGAGTTAATGAATTACCTCAAACTATTAGCAAAGTGGTTCTTGAAATCCGTACTGATGACCTGAGGGTAATAAATATAAAATTGAATTAATATATTACTTTATTTTATTAAAAATTTTAATTTACAAAATTTTCACTTTAAAGAACCATCTTAAGCACTGGAGATAACTAATTTGGCGGATGAAGTTATCGGATTTTTTTTTTTTTGTCGTTAATTATGCTAATCAAGGTAATTAGAATGCAAAATTAATAATTTCTAGCGATTCCGGAATAATTAAAAGAAGAATACTTTCCCTGCATTCTGAAGTGACGTTACTTACAATAAGAGAGTTATTGGTAATTACTTACGATTTCGTGCTTAAATATCATTTTCATTTGAAAAAAAAAAAAAACTTATGCGTATATTTCTTGGTGATTGACGATAGAGGATTTTAATTCACTGTTACCTCGAGTATTGTTATCTTGACGATTGCCGATAAGATTTTAGTTCATTGTTACCTGGATTACCGTTATTGAAGCGCCGTCATCTTGGCGATTGACGATAACATTTCAGTCCATTGTTACCTTGAGCAGCCGCGATTGACGATAACATTTTAGTTCATTCTTGCCTCGAGTTCCGTTATCTCGGCGATTGACGATAATATGCTAGCTCATTGTTGCATCGATTACCGTTATCATGGCATTTTACGATATTTTTTATCTTGGCATTTTACGATATTTTAGTTTGTTGTTACCTCGAGAACTGGTATTTACGACAACATCTCTAGTTGTTACTTCGAGTACTGGGATTTACGACAACATCTCTAGTTGTTACTTCGAGTACTGGGATTCACGACAACATCTCTAGTTGTTACTTCGAGTACTGGGATTCACGACAACATTTCAGTTTTGTGACACATCGAGTACAGTAATTTGAACACCGTTATCTTGGCGTTTCTTACGATAACATTTTAGTTCATTATTATCTCCAAATACCGTGATTAACGATAACATTCTAGTTCATTGTTATCTCGGACACCGTTATCTTGACGATATAAGATATTAGTTTGTTGTTATCTTGTGTACTGAGATTTACGATAATTTTTCAGTTCACTGACACATCGAGTGCAGTTATTTAAATACCGTTATCTTGGTGATTGACGATAAAATTTTAGTCTGTTGTAATGAAATAATCTCTTGGTGTTTACCGATAACATTTTAGTTCATTGTTTCCTCGAGTACACTTATCTAGACGATTGACGATAGGAATTTAGTTCTCTCTTTGTTACCTTGCGTACCGAGATTGACGATAATATTTTGGTTCACTGTTACATCGAGCACCGTTATTGAAATACCGATATCTTGCAGATTGACGATAAAATTTCAGTTCGTTGGTGCCTCGAGTATTCTTGGCATTTTACGATAACATTTTAATTCACTGTTACCGCGAGTACTGTTATCTCGACGATTGACGATAAGATTGTAGTTCATTATTACTTTGCGTACCGCTATTGACGATAACATTTCAGTTCACTGTCACAACAAGTGCAGCTATTTAAATACCGTTATCTTGGCAATTGATGATAGAATTTTAGTTCATTGTTGCCTCGAGTAATACTGGCGTTTTACGATAGCATTTTATCTCATTGTTACCTTGAGTACCGTTATTGAAATATCGATACCTTGGTGATTGACGATAACATTTCTGTTCATTATACCTCGAGTACCGTTATTGAATCGCTCGACATAGTAATTGTCTCACAATTAAAATGGCATCAAAGTGTATTCCGAATGGGGGATTCCTTTTGTTATTCTGTGACAGCTGCACTAAAATGCATCTAAATGACGCAGACAATTAAATCAGAACAATCAGTTCAATCGATTGTGAAGAGTGCGAGTTGAGTAGAGATTACAAGAACTTGATTGAAGCGTGTTCAATTTCAGGGTAACTCTACTGGACTTGACTTGGCACTAGTTGTTACAAACAGCGCTTTCCCAGTAATTTCTGGTCAGTTTCACTCGTATCAAATCATTATGGGATTGGCTGTAGGATTATTATGATCATTCCAAGACAGTGTTTGGAATCGCTTTGCGTGAGATTCATCGGTGGTTGCTGAAGTTGCACTTCTCTTGGTTGGGAAGATCTATCCAATTATCATCGAGTGAATAATAATGCGGTGTACGGATTGGTTAATCTGAAGATGCTGGTTTCCTGGGATATACACACAACCGCTTTGCGTCGAATATTATCTGCTACAATTATCATGGCTTCTCTAAAAGCTGTTTTTCCTTTCAGGGATGTAAATAAGGGTGTGATGTTCAGGATGGTAATCATGAAATCATATTAAATGAATTAACTAATCTTGTGTTTCTCAACCTTTCTGAACCCAAGGACCAGTAAAATGTCTGAAAAAAATTCGACGGACCACTTTTGTCCCGTATTACGGGGCATTTCTGTTTTCTGTTCCGAATTTGTTCGATACATTTGTCCCGTTTTTTCAACGATGCTCATTTTAATTTGTAATGTTTACTAAAATCGTGAACAAATAGCGTTTTTATAGCTTTTTCACTATAATTATGGACCATAGTTTATAGCTATAAATACGGGGTATTTCAAAAAGAATCATCCGATTTAAAAAAATAATAACTATTCAGCTTTCAATCCGTTTTGATCGAATAATGTATAGGTAGAAAGAGGGAGAATCTCGAGTTTCACGCAGTTGCCGACAGGTAGCGCTAACGCTCTTCCATCCGCCGCCACTTCAGTGTTTGTCAAGATGCATCTCAAGGTGGACATATTGGGCACCTTTAATTTGGTTTGTAAAAAAACTTTATGATTATTCATGTAATATAAAATTAATATTAAGTGTCCATGTTCAATATTTTTCGTAATATACGCATTTCAAATCGGAGGATTCTTTTTGAAACACCCCTTTTTGAAACACATTTTTGTTTACTGCGATTTGCAGCAGCCCTTTATTTCCCTACCCTTGACTCATTTTAGCAGTAATTATCGAATTTGTCGTAAATTGCATTTTTTATTTGGCCACAATTAGTGATATCCAGTTTGGAATAGCAATTTCCCGGACTTTGCTTGATGAGGTACTGTGAACCTGAGCATGAAGGTATAAATTTTATTTGAATCCATGCGCGGATATTACTAATATCCATCGCAGCAACTAAATTATTTTTCATTAGGTTAGCATTGAATTATCAAGTCTGTCTACGGACCACCACTGGTCCGTGGACTATAAATTGAGAAACACTGAAATAATCGATTGAAACATCAGGTTGAGACATATACTCTGCTTTCCGCAATAATTCTGCTTCTATAAATTAAAGGGTCAGCTTCTATACAACTTTTTTCATTTTTTTTTTCTCTTTAAATTTCTCTTTATCTTTCATTTATTTTTTTGGCAATTATTGTGCTTTTCAGAAATTCTTTTATTAATGCAATAATACTTTACGTTATTATTGTCTTTTCGGAACTATTTGCCGCTGTGGTGGTCGAGTGTTTATAGTGACGGACTCGCGATGCGAGGATCCGGGTTCGAACCCCACAGTGGTGGTCGGCTGAAGTTGGTTTTCTGTGGTTCCCAACTTCAAGGCGCAAATGCGAGCCGATCTCCCCGTTAAAAAGTCTCGCCACAGAGAGCAACAGTCCTACAACGATAAATCATTCAATCATAACACTTCACTCATAGTTAGAAAAACTGGTGGCAGATGGCAGCACTACACATAACAAGCCTTACAGAGAAACAACAAAAAACTTCACGTCAGGTTTCACTACACGTACACGCACATTCCCGCATGTACCGATTCGTTGGGGGTTCCGCGGGGGGGGGGGGTGTAGCAGTAGTAGGTAGGGCCTCCAAAAATGGCTCGGGGATCCATCATGTTCTTAAGTCAGCCACCTCGTTGGGCAATTTGCCTGTTGTGGCGTTGTATTTGTATTAAAAACCATCTCTAAATAATCTATTTGTAAATATAAATTTACGTTTTCTTCAAAAAACTTTTTGATAACTGTTAAAAATGGATTGCCAACCTGATAGAATTGTAAAAATGCAAAAATAAAAATATTACAAAACAACTGTAAAGAACAAAATCATTATAAAAATAGATGAATTGTAAGAAAATAATTGTTGTTTAAAATAAATATAAAAAATATAAAAGGCGAAGAAATATCGTAAAATATAAACCAATTATGGATAAACAAAATGATTACAAAGAGTTATATTTAAAAAATAATAACAAAATATCTTAACAATTTGAAAAACAGAATAGAGAAAAAGAATAGTGTATACACAGAATAGTAAAAAAACACTAGAGAAATTATGAATAATAACCACAGAAAAAGAACAGACAAATTATAAAAATCGGATTAACTATGAAAACAGAATAGTTGCAAAACCATAAAAAAATTGAAGAAATACCTTATTGTTACAAAAATATACTATTGTATCTATATTTTATTATATTCTAAACTATTGTAAATAAATAGAATTGTTATAAGAAACAACTATAAAAGTACAGAACGAATGTTCTCAAAATCACATTTAAGTGATTTAAGGGGTATATTGGGGCTGCTGATTGCGAATCTGACATCGGTTTTGTCAGATTGGCTTTAGTTTTTGAGATAAAGTAAAAATTAAATTTCAGTGGCAATGCATTAGCATTATAACAATCGCTTATAACAAAAAGTTTAGAGTACGCATTGTCTCAAAAACCAGAGCCAATTTCGCAAAACCAATGCTAGATACCGAATCAGCACCCTCAAAATTACTCCAAAATCACCAGATACAGAATCATGAATGCTAGATACGGAATCCAAAATTACTCCAAAGTCACTGGAATATCTTTGTCAATGATTTACTGTATTTCTTTATATAACACACAGTTTCAATGTGATTCGAACGCTGCTTATGGTACTACCACTGAAACGTAATCGCCCCCCCCCCCCATATCTATAAAACCAAAGCCAATCGACAGAAACAGTGCCAGATTCGGAATCGGCAGCCCCAATATACCCTAAAATCACTGAAATATCTTTGAGAACAAAATCAGTGATGAGCTGTGTTATTAGAAGACATAACGATCGTATATATTCAAAATCTGTAATTTTAAGAAAAAAATAAATACTTTTAAATAATCTCAGAAAATATCACATAATTCCATCAAATAATAATTCCAGAAGAAAATAATTCTTCTGAAATTATAATTGCTATATTTTGAAATTTTTATAAATATTTTAATTTGGCATTTATTATTATTATTATTATTTTACAATTATGTATTCGCATGCCGCTTCAATTTCTTGCAATTATTCTGTTCTATTTCCATATATTGTGTCGTCTTTTTTCTCTAAGAATTATTCCTAATTATTTTCTCCTAATTAATGAGCATACCACTGAAATACTTCATGTGTATCAATTTCAATCGAAGAGTGGCATTTTTTTTATAATAACATTTTTAATGAAAGAATTTCTTCTGTCAAAGGTGAAGCAGCTCCGTGTGAAATAATCGTGTAATTAAAGCAATGAAGTAAACTAACAGCATCACGAAGTAAAATTGTGAAATACTTATGAGTAATCACGAGTAATTCAAAACACATTACCGTAACATGCAAAAACAAAAATGAATTACGAGTATTACAATAATTCATGCGTGATAGATATTAAAAATAGTTTCAAAAACATTAAAAAAAAATTATTATTAAATGTTGTTTTGAACATTTAAACATTTTAAATTTAATATTTGAAAATGTTTAAAATAAATTACAGATTGCAAGGAAAATAAAATTTTCAATCAAAACTTTGCTTGCACACGTTAAGCGGTAAATGTGATAAATCCGGTAATTATACATAATAACCAGTTATTGTTTATAATTACCGGATTATCACATTATGTATAATCGGCGAGCATTTTGGTAGATCTGATGAATTTCCCTAAATTTATCAATTTTACCGATGATTATGCATAGTATCCAATCGTCGTTGGTAAATTTGATACATTTCCCTAAATTAATCACTTTTACCGGTGATTATGCATAGTATCCAAGAGTCGCGTCGTTGGTAAACATGATAAATCGTACTATATGACATACTATACATGATAATACATGCATGTGTTGTATCATTATATCTGGGTACGATCGTAAAATTTATTATCATTATATCGGGGTCAGCCTATATTCATCACACCCACAAGACTCATTTGGAATTTTTTTTTCCATATTTATCAAATTCATAATCACAGATAAAGGCGTTAAATTTCAAGTATTTATCTAATTCACCAACGACACTTGGTGATTATTCATAATTGCCGGTAAAAGTGATCGTGTTTTCAGATTTTATCAAATTCGCCAACCACGCTTGGGTATTATGCATAATCTCCGGTAAGAGTGACGATATTTTTTTTTCTTCAGTATTTATAAAACTTACCAACGACGCTTGGGTATCATGCATATAACGGCAGTAATTCCGGTATTACACTACAAAAGTTTGATAAACATTCTTGCACAAAACTTGAAAAATGTAACCAATAAGCACATCCGTTACATTCGAGCGAACTTCACTGATCCGCCTATTGGTTGCATTTTTCAAGTTTTATAAACGAAATTTTATCAAACTTTTATTTTTTTTTGTATTAAAACTTTTATAAAAGTGATAAATTCATCAAACTTACCAAGACGATTGGTTTTAAGCACGCATAATAACCAGTTTTCATGTATCATATAACCGACTTATCACCTTTACCGTAACATATACTTAGAAAAAACTGAAAGTAAGACTATACAAGTACTGTAATTTCAAAAAAAAAATACTTCATTTAAAAACTTTTAAATACTGCCAAAATAAAAAATGGCAATAAAAATATTATGATGCTTTCTATCATATTCCATCATATGTCGATACACTTCATAAATATTTGTAAGCAATAAAACCCAAGCTAAAAAATAATAATAACACTGCGAAACAGTGTATAAATTCCCTGCATCAGCGGAAAAATACACCAAATCTTTCAGAATATATTCTCTCTCTCTCTCTTATTGCAAAGGTTCAATACGAAAGATTTCTCCAGGAAAAACGACTCACAAAAATATATATACATGGAAAAAAAGGAGAAAAAACATTCTTTTCCACTTGGATTCGGACTAAAGTGAGATTTTTACGAGTTTTCTCCAAATATATATAAAACTCAATAACGTATCTGTAACTTTTCAGGACTTACAAACCTGGAAAACATTCGAAAGGATAAGGATATCTCTTCCCCTAAAGAACCTGGCAATACTAAAATTCCGAGTTTTTCAACGTTTTGTAGGAACCAATAAATATTAACAGCAAAGGAAGGAGTAGGAGAAAAAAGCAAAAAAAAAATGTTCGACAGTGAATTTCTTTATAGAGAAATTCCTATTAAATTTTCCTCAATTTTTTGTTTTTTTTTCCGGGGGGGGGGGGTTCGGAAACCATCTGGAGAAGTTACATGAATAAAATTTCTTTTCATATGAACTTCGTATGTAAGGATATTGTTGGAGTCTTGAAGGTGTCGATGCATCAAATTTTCGTTCCGGGAGACATTGTCTGGTTTTGTACCGCACTGTACATTTTCCTTCCCTCATGTGTCTAGACTCTTATACGGTGTAGTGTGTTATGTTGGAATTTTCCTCTTTTTTTCCTGGAAAAAAAACTACTTGAAAATAAGGTTCTGTTCATATTTGTTTTAATAGAAAACCTGTGAATATGGAATTTCTTCCCAATTTTCCGGGAGATACTTGTGACGGGAGATTCAGGTGTTTGTTTTTTAGTACTCGAAATACGAGATTTTTCATCTTTTCCCATCTCTCCCGAATTTGTGTGGGAAAGGAAATCAATTTTATCAACAAATCCCATCAGAAAATTCGAAAAAAACATTGGATTATCAGAAAAATATATTAGTTTCGAAGCCATGGCGTCATTTCTGTTAGTTTGATGCCAAAATACCTGTTTGGCTTAATTTGGTAATTCATTGTAACGCCAAAAATGGCGGAAGGCTCCGAAAGAACCTGGAAATACTAAAATTTAGAGTTTTTCAACCTTTTGTAGAAACTAATAAATATTAACACCAAAGACGGGGTAGGAAAAGAATAAAAAGAATGTTCGACAGGGTGAAATCTTTATAAAGAAATTCCTATTAAATTTATTTTTGGAGGTTTGGAAACCTTTCGACACCTTTTTTGGGGCTTTTGAAACCATCTCGAGCAGTAAATGAATAAAATTACTTTTCACGTAAAGTTCATATGTATGGATATTGTCGAGTCTTGAAGGTGTCGATGCATCAAATTTTCCTTTTGGGAGACATTGACTGGTTTTGTCAATGTACTGTACATGTCTAGACTTTCATACAGCAATGTTATCTTGGAATTTTGCCTTTTTCTTGGAAAAAAAATTCTTGAAGGTTATATTCTGTTCATATTTGTTTTAATAGAAAGCCTGGAATATGGAATTTTTTCCCCAATTTTTCGGGAGATACTTGTGACGGGAGAAATTCGGTGTAGGATTTTAGTACCCGAAATACGAAATTTTTCATCTTTTTCCATCGCTTTCGAATTTGTGTGGAAAGAAAATCAAATTTATCAACAAATCTCATCAAAACATTCGATTATAAGAAAAATATGTATATTTTTGAAGTCAATACGTCATTTCTATTAGTTCGACGGTAATTCATGGTAACCCTAATGACGCCAAAAAAAAGGCGAAAAGCTCCTAAAGAACCTGGGCAATATTAAAATTCCGAGTTTTTCAACGTTTTGTAGGAGCCAATAAATATTAACAACAAGGGAGGAGTAGAAAAGGAACAAAAAAAATGTTCTACAGTGAATCCAAGACGTCGTTTCTTTCAGTTTGACGCCAATATATCGGTTTGGCTTAATTTGGTGATTTCACGGTAACCCAAATGACGCCAAAAACGGCATTCTTGAGATTAATCGCCAAACAATTTCGAACCGCAAAAAGCTTTAGGTAAGCTGCCGAAGTGACGTCATAAAATATTCGTAGCAACTACATCTGAATCAACCGAAATATAAGATTCTTTGTGAAGCCATGGCGTCATTTGTGTTGGTTTGACGTCAAACTATCGTATTGGCTAAATTTGGCGATTCACCTAACCCCAATGACAAAAAATATTTTTGGCCATTAATCACCAAAGAAAAAAAAAAAATTTTTTTTTCGATCTCCAAAAGCTTTATTTGAAGGGCTGAAGTAACACCATGAATGTTCTTCACAACTTACTCGGCTGATTCACACTGAATCAGCAAAATTGTGATTAATAACGAAAAAATGTGATAATCATACTGAATCACCCGAAAAATAAAATTCGTTTTGAAATCATGACGTCATTTCAGTTTGATGCCAAACTATTGGTTTGGGGCCATTCAAGTATTACGTAAGCAAATTTTTAGCCGTTTTTGACCCACCCCCCCGTCAGCAAAATTTCTTCATCAGTTCTGCTCCTCTGAATCCTAACTCATATTTTCATAAAGGGTGGTTGATGACGTAAGCATTATCCAACCCCTCCCCCCACTGTCATCAAAAGACAGCAAATCGGAAACCCCCTTCCCCCCCCCCCCCATCGATGATGACGTAATACTTGAACGGCCCTTTTGACTTAATTTGGTGATTAAGGGTAACCCAAATGTATCCAAGAAAAATGAATTTTCGCGGTTAATTACCAACAATTGTTTTTTTAAGGGGGAAGGGGGTTAGCCACCGAAAATTTTTGTTGAACTACCGAAGTGCCACCGTAAAATATTCATCGCAACTGTATCTGAAGAGAAAATTTCAATTAAAAAACTTGGAAAACACTTTTGGGTTCAGTTTGTTAACTTACTTTTCAGATAGAGAGATGAAAATTGTTGGCAATTTTGGCACAAATAAATTAATAAATTTTTTAAAACACGTCTAAAAAATAAAAATTTGTTATGATTCGCTTTCTAAAACTTGTTAAAAATTGGTTTTTTTTTTCACAATCATGTTGACAACTTCGGCTAATTCTTTCTAAATATAGTCTAATAGTAACGATGTTTTAAGCAGGAAACTCCCCTTTGCAACGAACCATGCGGAGCACAAACATTACATGCCTGGTTTGCCACATTCCTTAATTAAGCAACTCTAGTGTTAAGATATGCGTTATCAAGTGAGAGGGAGCAACGAGTCCCGATGTTTACGACGCAAAACTACCAAAAACTTATTTAAATGCCTTCGAGGGAAACGCTAAGTTATCTATAACAACAAGAACTACGAAACACCTGTCACACGAGTTGTTTTGTTTTAAAAATTATTTGCTTGCTGATTGAATTCGAAAAAGAGTTGGTTTCGGGGGGTTCATGTTCAGCCCTGGAGCACATCATTTTGCCAAAGAAAGACATGGCAGCGGTGCTTTTAACCGGAGATTATCGGCGTTCTTTTGTCTTCCAAAACTTACTCTGGAACATCAATGATTTCTCTCCTGCGAGAAGATTTATATAGAAAACCCATCCAACCAAAAACTAAACATCTTTCAAAACGCTTGACTTGACTAGCAAAGGTCTTATTAATTAATGTTGGAAGTTGTTTTCCTCTCTGTGTCTCGAGTAGACGGACCCCCCCTCTTCTCGCACTTCGCCATCTTAAACTTTTCCCGTTGAAATTATCTTACGATGAACATATGTATCTCCCCCCCCCCCCCGATCCTTGTTTTTGAAGTGTTGTTTTCTAAACTAATATTTCAAATTTTCCAAAAAAATTAACTCAATTTTCTTAGATTGGATTTTAGGCAATTAAGAACATATAATGGGATTTTGAAAAACGCTCTTGTGACGTTTCAGTTGATCATGCGTTGAAACTAATTAACTAATGCGTGGTTACAGAGACTTACCTCTTCTATTAATGTTTTATTTTCATCTTTTTTTTGTTTCGTTATTGAATCACGGTATGTCTTATCGAATAATTTTGCTAGTTGAGTATATATAAGGGGTTCTTGAAATGTAAAATCACGGATATTTTTTAAGACAGTTTATATATGAATAGATTAAATGCGATTAACTTCCTTGAGTGCTGTTTGCAGTGAGAAATGACTTAATTATGAGGGAAGCACTCCAATGATATTGAAAATTTTCAGCACGTGTGAAATAAAGTTCTTATAAATTTAAAATGTATAAAGCCTCCCTTTTATTCTGAAAAAGACTCATTGATTGGTGTGACGTTCGGAATTTTCAAAGTTCAAATGCATTCCCTTACTCAATATTTACTTATTTATGAGAAATTGTTCATAACAAGGGAAAATTTGTAACAATGTAAGAAAAATCACGAATGTACCAAAAGGAAATTTGTATTCACAAATTTGATACGTATATTTTTTCATCGTATTGAAAATGTAGTTTTGGAATAATTGTCAAAAATTGCTTTCCAAAAAGGAACTGTCGCAAAAAGAAATTTATTTTCTACGTGTGATTGTAACGTCGACATTGGTGAATGAAAACAACAAGAACGGAAAGAGATACTTTATTGCTAAAAACTGAACGCAAGAAAACGAGCTCTCTACTTCCTTAACTGGTCAATCTTTAGACTGGGTACAATATTTCATACAAGCATTTAATCACAAATGTTTCGTATGTTATCCTGCGAGGCATCTGTCCATTGTTGCTGAACAACAGTGAGAGAAAGTAAAAATTTAAAATGAAAGCAAAAAGCAATTGGAAAGAACAACAGTAACGAAAAAATAGAATACTCATGAAGGAGTAGAAACGATGAGTAAAGAGATGGCAAAAAAGCAAAAACGATGAGTAAAGAGAAAATCAATCGAAGAAAGACCGTTTCGAAAAAAAGAGAAAACGGCGGTAAAAATAAAAAGAAACAGGGTAAGTGAAAAATGAGGAAAAATAGAAATTATTAGGAAGAAAAAATACTACGATGAAAAGAAAAAGAAAACGCGAATATATGGAAAACTGTAAAGGAAAAAAAAAGTGATAAAAAGAGAAACTCATAGGAAAAAGAAAAAAGTTATTTGAAAGAAAGAATGGTAAAAAGAAAAAGAAAGAAGAAAGATAAAAATGAAGAAAGATAAAAATGAAGAAAGAGAAGAACTGTCAGAAAGAAAGAAACGATGATGATGAAAGTAAAAAAATGAGTAAAAGGAAAAACTATCAGAAAGAAAGAAACGATGAGGAAAACAAAATCAAAGAAGAAATAGAAAAGTAAAAAAGAAAGAGAGGAAAGCGAAGACCAAGAAAAGTGAAAAACAAAAAGAATTACTAATATGAAAAAGAATAACGGCAATGAAGAAAGCAAAAACAATTTAAAAAAAGTAATGGCAACGATGAAAAATTAGAACAGTGATGAAAGTGAAAACAATGAGGAAAGAGGAAGACCATTGAGAGACGAAGAAATCAATGATCAAGGGGAAAACAATGGTGAAAGAGTAATAGCTATAAGGAAAGAGAAAAACAAAATAAAACCAAGGAGGGAAGAGAGAAGAACAAAAAGCAATGAGAGCAGAGAAAAGCAATGATGAAGGTGCTGAAAAAGGAAGAAGAAAGAGCAATAAGAAAAACTATTAGAAAGAAACAAACAAACGATGTTTTAAAGAAATATAAAGAGGCAAGGAAAAAAATAGGAAAAGGCAGAAATAATACGTAAGAAAGAAAGAAACGATCATTAAAAGCAAATCGGGAAGGAGGAACAGAAAAAAACCAGAAAAAGGAAAAACTATGAGAAAGAAAGAAAGAGACGATGACACAAAAAATAAAGAGGAAAGAGAAAAAAATATTAAAAGGTAAAACTATGAGAAAGAAGCAAAACAAACATTTTATAAAAGAAAACAAAAAAGGAAAGGGAAAAAATAGGAAAAAGAAAGAACATTTCGAAAGAAAGAAAGAAAGAAACGGTAGTAAAAAAAGAAACAGAAAGAGGAAAGTGAAAAATGTGGAGAAATAGAAATTATTAGGAAGAAAAATACTATGATGAAAAGAAAAACAAAGAGAGAAAGCGAATATAAGGAAAACTGTGAAGGAAAGAAAAGATGGTAAAAAGAGAAACACAGAGGGAAAAGAAAAAATTATTAGAAAGAAAGAATGGCAAAAAAAGAACAAAGATAAAAATGAAGAAAGAGAAAAACTATGAGAAAGAAAGAAACGATGATGATGAAAGTAAAAAATCAGTAAAAGGGAAAAACTATGAGAAAGAAAGAAACGATGATGATGAAAGTAAAAAATCAGTAAAAGGGAAAAACTATGAGAAAGAAAGAAACGATGATGATGAAAGTAAAAAAACAGTAAAAGGGAAAAAACTATGAGAAAGAAAGAAACGATGATGATGAAAGTAAAAAAACAGTAAAAGGGAAAAACTATGAGAAAGAAAGAAACGATGATGATGAAAGTAAAAAAACAGTAAAAGGGAAAAAACTATGAGAAAGAAAGAAACGATGATGATGAAAGTAAAAAATCAGTAAAAGGGAAAAACTATGAGAAAGAAAGAAGCGATGATGATGAAAGTAAAAAATCAGTAAAAGGGAAAAACTATGAGAAAGAAAGAAACGATGATGATGAAAGTAAAAAAACAGTAAAGGGAAAAAACTATGAGAAAGAAAGAAACGATGATGATGAAAGTAAAAAAACAGTAAAAGGGAAAAAACTATGAGAAAGAAAGAAACGATGATGATGAAAGTAAAAAATCAGTAAAAGGGAAAAACTATGAGAAAGAAAGAAACGATGATGATGAAAGTAAAAAAACAGTAAAAGGGAAAAAACTATGAGAAAGAAAGAAATGATGATGATGAAAGTAAAAAAACAGTAAAGGGAAAAAACTATGAGAAAGAAAGAAACGATGATGATGAAAGTAAAAAATCAGTAAGAGGGAAAAACTATGAGAAAGAAAGAAACGATGATGATGAAAGTAAAAAATCAGTAAAAGGGAAAAACTATGGGAAAGAAAGAAACGATGATGGTGAAAGTAAAAAATCAGTAAAAAGGAAAAACTATGAGAAAGAAAGAAACGATGATGATGAAAGTAAAAAACAGTAAAAGGGAAAAAACTATGAGAAAGAAAGAAACGATGATGATGAAAGTAAAAAATCAGTAAAAGGGAAAAACTATGAGAAAGACAGAAACGATGATGATGAAAGTAAAAAATCAGTAAAAGGGAAAAACTATGAGAAAGAAAGAAACGATGATGATGAAAGTAAAAAATCAGTAAGAGGGAAAAACTATGAGAAAGAAAGAAACGATGATGATGAAAGTAAAAAATCAGTAAGAGGGAAAAACTATGAGAAAGAAAGAAGCGATGATGATGAAAGTAAAAAATCAGTAAAAGGGAAAAACTATCAGAAAGAAAGAAGCGATGATGATGAAAGTAAAAAAACAGTAAAGGGAAAAAACTATGAGAAAGAAAGAAACGATGATGATGAAAGTAAAAAATCAGTAAGAGGGAAAAACTATGAGAAAGAAAGAAACGATGATGATGAAAGTAAAAAATCAGTAAAAGGGAAAAACTATGGGAAAGAAAGAAACGATGATGGTGAAAGTAAAAAATCAGTAAAAAGGAAAAACTATGAGAAAGAAAGAAACGATGATGATGAAAGTAAAAAACAGACAGTAAAAGGGAAAAAACTATGAGAAAGAAAGAAACGATGATGATGAAAGTAAAAAATCAGTAAAAGGGAAAAACTATGAGAAAGACAGAAACGATGATGATGAAAGTAAAAAATCAGTAAAAGGGAAAAACTATGAGAAAGAAAGAAACGATGATGATGAAAGTAAAAAATCAGTAAGAGGGAAAAACTATGAGAAAGAAAGAAGCGATGATGATGAAAGTAAAAAATCAGTAAGAGGGAAAAACTATGAGAAAGAAAGAAGCGATGATGATGAAAGTAAAAAATCAGTAAAAGGGAAAAACTATCAGAAAGAAAGAAGCGATGATGATGAAAGTAAAAAATCAGTAAAAGGGAAAAACTATGAGAAAGAAAGAAACGATGATGATGAAAGTAAAAAATCAGTAAAAGGGAAAAACTATGAGAAAGAAAGAAACGATGATGATGAAAGTAAAAAAACAGTAAAAGGGAAAAAACTATGAGAAAGAAAGAAACGATGATGATGAAAGTAAAAAAACAGTAAAAGGGAAAAACTATGAGAAAGACAGAAACGATGATGATGAAAGTAAAAAATCAGTAAAAGGGAAAAACTATCAGAAAGAAAGAAACGATGAGGAAAACAAAATCAAAAAAGAAATCGAAAAGGAAAGAAAAATGAGAGAAAGCAAAGAAAGAGGAAAAACAAAGGGGAAAAAGAAAAACAGAAAGAGAAAAACAAACAGAAATAAAAAAAAATTCAAAAGATTAAAAACAATGCAGACGAATAGCAAAATAACGAACAGCAACTAACAACAATGACAGATAGAAAACAACTAGTTAAGAAAAGCAGCAATGAAGAAACAAAAGGCTTAGAAGGAAAGATAAAAACAGCTTTCCCTAAAAATAGGTAAAAACAATGACAAAACACGAGGGAAAGAGAAAAAAATTAACAGAAAAAAGAAACTAAAAGATTAAATAAAATCAGAATGTCGAAAAACAGAAAATATATAAGATACTGTGTATGGACAGAATACATCAATGACCGACAAAAAATAAAAAGTTTTCGTATATTATGGAGATTTAATTTAATATTTTTCTTGTCCCCAGGTTTCAGATTTCATTTCGAATCGATTTCTCAACTTATTTATTTATTTATTAGTTTAGTTATTTCATTTTATTACCTTAAAACTCTCAACATAATCTTATTCATTGTTCTTACAAAATAATTACAAACGTGTGTTTATTTATTCTTTCGAGTATCCTTTTTTGTTTCTGGAATCGATTAGTGGAATACACCGGACATTTGAGACATCCTTCTATGATATAAATCAGGAACAAAAATAATTCTTTCCCGAACTTTCTATTCCTTTTTTTCCCCCCCCCCCCGCTCCAGTCTCCGTTATAATTTGAAGAAGAATCCGATAAAAATTACCATAAAAACTTCACCTCTCTCTTTTCCTTATTTTTCCGTTTTCTTTCTTCAACAAAGCATGAATCTGGAATCTCCTTATTTCCTCAATTTTTTTTTTCCTTTTTATTTATTCTCCTTTTCTTTTTTTTTCTCCTCCCGTTTTTCTTCAGCGTTATCTGAAGTGGGGGAGAAAGAAACGGAATTTAAGAAGTTTTCTTCCTTGACTTGCTCGGAATTACGAGGCGAATACTTGAAATTTTCGGCTCGTACCCAGAGAACGGACATTGCTTTATTTAATCTCTCACAGTCAGGATAACAAAAAAAAAAAAACAGGAAAGGGTTGTGGAAGGTTAAAACAAACGATTTTCCACGGTTTGGAATCACGCCAAGAATAATTCTTTCCTTTTTTTGTGTTTAATGTTTACGGGAAAAATGGAACCAAAACATAAGAAAATAGGAGTAGCTTTGTTATTACAAACGCAATAACAGTTTCCAGGAATTCGCGAATATCTGGGAAATACTAATATCAAAAAATATCTCTGGGAATGGATCTATCGTATGATAATACACTCGATGTATGATATTTGTACACGGATACGTATGCGGTTACGTTTATACGCGTGATATGATGATTTCTATTTGGCTTAGGTATATTACATCGGAACCCATGGGAATAGAGTACGGATGTCGAGAATGTATTGCATTCTAAGGGTTACAGAAGTGATATTCATGCCTGTGGAATTCGAAATTTTCGTAAAAGCTACGATTTTGTTGTGAATTTATTATCGGGATGACGGTTCGATAACTTGAGAGGGAAAAATATTATGGAAGCTTATAACTCTGTGACTATGAGAGATAGTTCTAGGGTTGAAGTACAGTGTCCGGGGCTGAAGTTATCCCCCGTAACGGCTTATAGTGAGAGAACCACGCATGATTAATTGCAAGAGTAGATCAACTTTGCCCAAGAATATCAAGATGTCAATAAAACACGAAAATCACAAAAACTAATGTATTTCGACACACAGTGGGTGTCGCCTTCAGACAGAGGAAAAAAAATATTTAACCACTAATCACGCTGACTTATAATCACGTATCCAACCCAAATGGGATCCTCGGTCAGCGTGATTAGTGGTTCAATATTTTTACCTTGGAAGACGACACCAACTGTGTGTTGAAATGCATTAGGAGTTTTTTTTTGTATTTTTTGTATGTTTGCCTTATAATCATGATTACTTAAGAATTACAAGTTGCATCGAGAAGGGTGTCGCTCCAATTATATTTGCAGATTGATAAAGTTGAATGTGAGCGTCTTTAGTGGATCTGCATTCATCAGAACGGTACTCTATCCCTTGATAAGTGTTTAGTAGCATTTGAGGTGTTATTAAATCAACTGCTGCGGAGGCTGTTTCAAATCATGTGGGAGGGCTTCATATTTCGCTCAGTTCGTACACGGGCCGCTGTGCGGTCGTGTGTGATCATAGTGACGGACTCGCATCACTAGAACCCGGATTCGAATTCGGGTGTATCATGAATTTAGTACTTGTAGGTAAGGGGCCATTCAAGTATTACGTAAGCATATTTTCAGCCATTTTTGACCCCCCCCCCTTGCCCTTTCCCCTCCCCCGTCAGCAAAATTTAGAGTTTTGCATTTTTTGCAAAATTTATAGTATTTCAGCAACTTAGAATATTTCATATCTTCAAAAAAGGGGTGCTTGATGGCGTAAGCAAGCTTCAACTTCCCTCCCCGTCACCAAAAGTCAGCAAATCCGAACCCCCCCCCCCCCGATGCTGACGTAATACTTGAATGACCCCTAATCATCAATACGTCAATTGTGAGAAATTGCGTGAATATTTGTTGCGCAGGGCAAGCTATAATAATATCAGGTGAATCGTCCCTCTGCGTGTGTTCTACTAAAACTTCGTATTATTTTGTCTCCTGACTCTTGTAATCTTCCCCATTTGTTTTTGTTCCAATGTTTTTCTTTCTTGTGAGCAACGGTATTGTGATATGGTTATGAAACCCTTATGAAAAAGGCATAATATATCTTAATAAAAAGATATTTAGGTTTTTATTCGCAATTATGGTCGGCTGACCATATTTCCGAGACAAAAATATGGAAAATGGATTCGAAATACAGGAAAATATATGATATCGCCTATTAACCTCTCCTTCCATGCGAGGGTGAGATATCTGTGCCTGGAATAGATGGCAGAAATGTATATATTCGAGCACTTCTCCACTTCATCGAGACGCTTCATTGGTAACCCTATAAGCGGGAATAGTTTTTCTTTTTCCCTTCACCTTTCTTTTTCCCGCTACATTTTAAGGAGTAAAAAAAAACAGTGTAATGTATTGGGAGAGATGCTGGGGAGGAATGGGAAAACTACACTACACTCATCTTTTTGCCTCTCCATTTCCTAAATATTAACAAATGTTCCAGTTTCTGAGGTGTATCGCTGGTACTTCAACTATACATTGTTGGAATTTCTTGCCAAAAGCCTGTACGTAAGGAAGTTCACGTAAAAAATTAAGCGAAGCTGCCAGTTATGGCTACATTCAAGTAAGCATTATTGGAAATACAGGAAAAAACTAAACATTTCTATGAAAAAGTTGGATGCCCTGAATTCCGGAAAAATAGGGGGTCGTATGGTCATCTTAGTTTTTTAGATCATGATTTAAATATAAATACAGTAAAACCTCTCTTTTGTGGACACCAGCGGGACAACAAAATTCATCCGTAAAAGAGGGCGGTGACCAGGGAGTTTAAAATGCATACTTTTATTATACAAGGGGAAATTATTATTTTTGCCTTAAAAGAGGGGTGTCCATTAAGAGGGTGTTTTAACTGTATTGTATTTCTTCACAACTGGAATGGACGCCAGGGGCTCCACCACTGGACTTATCCCGTTGCCGAGATCTCTTCCAGCCCAGCTTTCGTGGCAGAGTCTGGAACAAAGTGAGTGCACCTAACAGTCTGATTGTGTAGCTAGTGTTGTGTCTGATATTTCAGTGCTGCCATCTATACTTCAAATTGTGAGTGAAGTGTAATGATTGAATATTTGTAATGTTGTAGGCCTGTTGCTCTCTGTGGCGAGACTTTCTAACGGGGAGATCGGCTCGCATTCGCGCCTTGAAGTTGGGAACCACAGAAAACCAACTTCAGCCGACCACCACTGCGGCGCCGGTGGGGTTCGAACCCGGATCCTCGCGATCAGAGTCCATCACTACGACGGTTTCTTCACTTTGATGAGAATTTCTTCACGACTGGATTATCGTTTCTTAATCTTCAATGGGTGAAAATTTCGTAACAACCAAAGATCCAATCTACAGACCAGCACTAAATACGCACAATAAATCAATCCAGACGCGATAAGGCGTACGTATTACAACCCTACGCATGGAGCAGCTGGGATTGGCCACGTAGCTACACCGTAACATTCCCCCCTCCGCCCATCATTAAAAGTTCTTTATTTTCCACCTGAGCAGAAAAATATTCACCCATAACCTCGAAATTAAAGTTCTTATAACAGGGTTAAAAAATTTTTTTTTTTTTTAAAAACCACGCTTGAGAGAGCGTCGCACAAAAACACGTTTCATTCGCTTACGGAGAAGCAAACTACCAGGCGTTTCGTAAATTTTTTTTTTTCTTTCCCAACTATAACCCCTTAAATGCGTACGAAAAAAAACAAAAAAAGGGGCTCGAGTACGGCGTACACGTTACGCAGATTACACGTGTAATTTCCTTTCTCATTCAGAGAGATCTCCTTGGACCGTTATCTCTCTCGTTTCGGACTTTATTGGTTCCGTGCGTGGAATTTATCCTTATATATATATATATATATATATATATTTCACTAGTGCCCTTTCAAGCAATAATTTGTGTAGGGGAAAAATTTTTTTTTTTTTTTTCTGAATGGCAACAGTCCCGTTTTTTCTTTTACTTATGCTTTCTGGGCTCACTTTTTGCACGAACCATTAGTTTCCTCGCAAGTGGAAAATAAGAAAGAACGAAAAAAAAAAAATCTTTTCTGAAGTCTTGAAACGACTTTGGTCGGCTAAAATATCGGTGTTTCGCAGCGTTTACCGAGAAGAAAATCCGTTCGCCCCCCCCCCCCCCCACCAAAATACCGGGCGGTCTCTTCATTGATTCCTTCATCGATCATAATCTAGTTCGTGTGGTAATCATCATAGTTCCCTTCTTATTTATTTTTTTATTTTCTGTCTTAGTATCGAAAGTGCTTTAAAATTTTTCCGAGATGTGATGCGATGATGTTATATATATATATATATTATTATTCTTTCCTTGTGTTGTTTTTTTGTTCTCTTCTAACTAGTTCTTACTATTCCTGTCCGTAATCGATCCTGGCGGTTCTTTTGAGAGTTTTCTCTCGCCGCGTTACAGTGAAGTACGAGTCACGTTTCTGAGGAATGCGGACGAGATTCCAATGTCTTTATTTGCTTTCTGTTGGAAATGTCTTGGTCAATTTGAAGATGTTAAAGGAAATTAAATAGGATCTGATGTTATGTAATTACAGTTTTTAGAAAAAAAAAATGTCCGCGTTGTTTCGTAATTTAGATTCGGCTAATACTTTCAAGGTTATTTTGGAGTATTTTGAGCATTAGTGTTGTCTTATTGAGAGAGCTTTTGTTGGATCTTTTAGAGTATATTCGACTGCGAGTTTGAAGCTTTGTTAGAGTACTTCTGCTTAGCTCGGAGGAATTTTTGGCACACTTTACCGAAGTCTTACGTTTCTCTTAAAATGCTTGTTTTAGCGTTGAATTACCTAAGACTGTTCTCTGGTATATTATCTGGAGATTTTCTGTACATTTTTTTCTTGTCTCGAAGAACCATCGAGGCATTTGACTTGTTTCTTGGATATCTTTTGACAAATATTTAGTAGAGTCTGTCATGTATAGTAGATAACCTCTAAGTACATTCAGCTGAGTCTCACGTTACGTCGGATTATGGTACGACCGATGAATTAATTTCATGTAACGTCCGAATTATGGTACGACCGATGAATCTCATGTAACGTCCGAATTATGGTAAGACCGATGAATCTCATGTATTTCCGAATTATGATACAACCGATGAATCTCATGTTACGTCCGAATTATGGTGCGATCAATGAGTCTCGTGTTACGTCCGAATTATGGTGCGATCAATGAGTCTCATGTTACGTCCGAATTATGGTTCGATCAATGAGTCTCGTGTTACGTCCGAATTATGGTGCGATCAATGAGTCTCATGTTACGTCCGAATTATGGTGCGATCAATGAGTCTCATGTATTATATATTCAAGATGTTTAGAGAGCGTCCGAATCATAGCTTCAGTTAAATCGCATGTGAAGTTGGAATTAAACATTCCGATGAGACTCATGTACATATTTTCTATGATGTATTCGTATATTTTGTTGTGTCACATGCAATACAACGTAAACTGCGGTGCCAGAACCTGAACTGACTATGAAGGCAGAAATCCGAACCCCAGTGATTACATATATAACTGCTTCTTTTTTTTCTTTTTTTTTGCATATTTCGCTATTTTTATGTGATAGAGCATATTTTCAAAATTTTAAGGTATATTTTGCATATTTCATGATTTTCGATAAAATTAAAATTTTTTCCTCTCTATTCCAATCCCGCTTCAGACTGGTTTTTGCGGTTCCTGTCTCTGACGAGAGCTCTTGGGGCTAGGATTTTTATGCACTAAAAATGGAACGTCGTCGCCGAGAGGTAAAAAATCCTGAAATTCACGTTTTTCAACCAATCATCAATGACAATGAATTGTTAGAGCATAAAAATACTATTTCTTCAACGACACCGGGGTGTGGCTGTAAACAGATTAATCATCTGAATCGGTGATGGTAACTCCTAGGAAAAATTTACTAAAATTGGTAAATGGGGCAATTTTTCAGTGTTTGTGGGAAATTTTGAGAGTTTTTATCAATTTAAAAAATTATTTATTTAAAAATATAGTATAATACCACTATTTATGTATTTTAATTTTATGCAGTGCTTTTCTAAAGATAAATACCGTACTTGACTAGGTATTTTTACGTATAGATGGCAGCACATTAATTCTAAATTTGTAGGGGGGAAAACTCAAAAGGGAAATTTTTGAGAGGAATTTTTGTTTGATGAGATTAGTCAGAATTTTTGTGCATACAGTAAAAAGTAATGGTTCAAAATAATTTAGACTGCATCAACACCATATTTTTCGTTTTATAGGGCATATTTTTCGTTTTATAGGGCATATTTACAATTTTTAAGGGCATAAATGCATTTTTTATAGAGCATATTTTAGAAGTTTCAACAGCATGAAAATCCTAGCCCTAGTAAACACGAATGGAATGTCATCATCCTAGGTAACCGTTTAACACAGGACGCTCCCTGCACCGGGAGGGTCGATCGTCGGGTGTTTTACGCGAGATTTCTAGATTAATTATTGTTATTGGGCACGATTGCCCTAAATCTATAATTATGTTCCGAAGTACACGATATCGTTATCCATTGTTACAACAATTATCCATTGTTGAAACAACTACTAATCAATTTACTTTTCCTGCCTTTGTCGGGGAAGCGGCTCTATGTTACTTGTTATTAATAAAATTTCCGTACACATCCATCCTTCGGGAACACTTCGATATCTCTCTGAGAGATGTGAAGTGTGGGTGCGTCCGGTCCTTCAATGTTCAATGTGTCATATGCAATAGAATCTCTCAAGTATATTTTTCTGAATCTCATATTGATGAAAATTATATTTGACCTGATGAAAATGCTAAAATATTTGACTGAGAATCTCTAAAAATATCAAGTTCAGCCTTTTTAAAAGATGGCCAACGTTTGTAATGTATAAAATATTCGGTGACATATTGAGTTGATGGAAGATGTGTTAACAAAATAGTGTAATGATAAATGTAATTTTCAAAATAAAATCTACAACAGATGCGGTTCGTAAAATATATATATACAGGATCGGCAAAAGGTCCGTAGAAACTTTAAAAATGAATAAAAATCGGAAAAATAACCGGAATAAAAATGGTTTGCAGGGTTAGCATCGCTAAGTCACGGGAATTTAATTATGGAAAATAACTCAAAAACAGTCGATAGGTGGCACTGACGTATGTGTTGTACTCTGTGGTGGTGGCCATGTGGAAAACATACTGCTGTAATCGAGACCGTCCATCCCTTTCGGAAAGAGCGCAAACCATCCCAAGACGGTCTCTGGGCGGTCAGCGGTCATGTCTGTCTGTCTGCTGTAATAAACGATTTGGAGGCAGTCTGTTCTTTATTTGCGTATCTTTTTTTTGACTTGCGTACGTCCGCGCCACCTATCGGTTGTTTTTTTAGTTATTTTTTTTTTCCTATCTTCCCGTGACGTAGCGATGCTAACTCTGCAAGCCCTTTTTATTTCGGTTATTTTTCCGGTTTTTACGAATTTTTAAAATTTCTATGGACTTTTTGCCCACCGTGTATATTATTTCTCATGGTTGCTAATTTATTCAAGTTGAGCAAATGTCAGTTTAAACAGAATCGAGCTGTACTTAGTAGTTATGTTTGGTAACAATGCATCGCCAGCAATGACTTCTAGAGAGAGAAAATATGTTTTAAAAATGCTGTAGGTTTTTTTATTTGTATCATTCCGAAAAAATATACTTAGCTGATATATATTTTTAATAATTAAGATTATTTTTCAATAAATGATTTTATTTAAATAAACAAAAATTACAAAAACACAGACATATATACAAATACAAACATACACATAGATACACACACAAATACAAGCACTTTGTGACCCCAAGGGACTTAACAAGTCCTTCCAGCAGGTCTAAAGGGAGTTATAATCACATATGGTTCAGACAACAGCTTATTATAAAGATTAGACATTTTCATTTATATATTTACGATTACAGTATCGTTAAAATGTTAGATTGCCACTCATTATGAGTCAAACGGTTATGTAACTAAATTACTTATTGTGAATATCAGTACAGTACATTACATACCATACATATACACGTACCTATCTATACTTATATGATACGTTTGTTTAAAACAAAACTCAGAAAGAGAAAAAAATTCATCCGCTGTAAATGTCACATTCCGAAATACAATGAAACAAGTAGAATCTCGTAAACAAAGAGATTAGTTATGCTGTTTTTTTCTCAACTTATTATTATTTTTCACGACAATGTAGCGACAAGAACTTTGTTGTTACAAAGTCTTCAAAATTTGGACAGTCTCAACACAATGTTATAATAATTCCCTCCGTCTCAATCGCAATCCATAACCTGCGTTAGGGAACGTTTTTAGCTTATGAATCAAAAAAAACAAAAAAAAATGGCGTGACTCTTTGTGTCGCCTGAGAAAGTTCACTTGAGAATTTTAATTTGTTTATCTCTCTCTCCAAGTGTCTCACGCGCCAACACGTGGATGTCAACATGTCACATGAAGGACGACGAGAAACGAGGGGAACATCAAAAAAAAAGAAAACATAGTTTTGAACACAAAATACTGGAATTCAAGAAGAAAAACAACATGAAAATTCAAATTATTTCGTTTCAAAGGAATTAATTTGGCAAAAAAGAGGTTTATTATTATTTTTTTAATTTTTCATATACAGTAGTATATATTTTTCACAGTACGAATTGCGACTCATTTCGTCACTCTCGGATGTTTATTATTATATTACTAACTAGAATACCCGGCGCTGCCCGGGTTTTCTTTAATGAGGCTTTTTTGGATCACGTGATATCTCCCTCTTTCTTTGAGGGACATGCAAACCGTGTCTAAGTGAAGCAATATGGCGACTTCCTGCGCGACTTCCTGAAATAAACAAATCTAGATTTAAAGGAACATAGAAACGAATATATATTTTTTTCTTTTTTAAGGGGTGCTGGGTATTTCGATCCCCCCCCCCCTGAACTTTAATTGATCCATCTGCCTGTTTCAGCTTTCAAAAATGCTTAATTGAAGCTGTGGAATTTCTTCGATGTACTTTACGGGCCCATAATTAATTTTAAAACATCCTAAACTATGAATTTATGCAGTTGAATATCAAAAGACAATACGGAGACATTAATTTTTGCTTGAGAAGATATAAATAAAAAGTTGAAATCAACTCAAAAGTAGGTCCGGCTAATTACTTCATATTTGATCTCATGGACTTCGTATATCTCTAATCGAACTCAATATTTCAGAAATCTAGAATTCAATACAATTTTTAAAATTATGTATGTGACAGAAAACTCCACAAAATTTCAGCATTTCTACAGTAAAATCGGCAATTTTAACACTGATTTCTATGGGGGCATCATCCTTTGCCTTACCCTCAAAGTTATGCTGATGATGGTGTCTATTCAAAAAGCTCTCATTACTGGGAGGATTGAATAAAGTGGCAAACCATTATAAAGGCATAAATAATATACATATACGTACAGCATTAAAGAAACGACAAACCATTGTAAAGGCATATACACGTCTTAAACGCATTGCTAGGGAACCACGGTAACCAAAGTAAACGTTCGGAAAGTGATTGTTGAGGCCCAAAAACCATTGTTGCCCTACGGTTTTTTGCCCATTTGGGGCATTTGCCCTGGTCTGACGAAATTTTAAAGTAGCCTATCGTTCAAGTCGGGTCCCATTTGGTATATATGCAAAATTTGGCGACGATCGATCTAAAATTGTAGATTTGTATAGAGAACATAAACACACACAGACACACAGAAAATCAATTTTATATATATAAACTAGGTATAACACCCGGCGCTGCTCGGGTTTTCTTTAATGAGGCTTTTTTGGATCACGTGATATCTCCCTCTCTTTTTCTTGAGGGACATACAAACCTTGTCCAAGTTAACCAATATGGCGACCTGCGCGAAATAAACAAATATAGATTTACACAGAAACGTAGAAATGAATATATATTTTTCTTTTTTTAAGGGGCGCTAGGTATTTCGATTCCCCCCCCCCCCCTGAATTTCAAGTTATCCATCTGCCTGTTTCTGCTTAAAAAAATGCCTAATTAAAGCTGTGGAATTTTTTCGATGTACTTTTTACGGGCCCATAATTAATTTTAAAACATCCTAAACAACATGAATTTATGCAGTTGAATATCAAAAAACAATATGGAGACATTAATTTTCATGCTTGAGAAGATGTAAATAAAAAGTTGAAATCAATGTTATTGCATGGATATTCAACTCGAAAGTGGGTCCGGCTAATTACTTGATATCTAATTTTCTGGGCTTCGTATATCTCTAAGCGAACTCAATATTTCAAAAATCGAGTATTGAATACAACTTTTAAAATTATTGATGTGACAGAAAACCCCACCAAATTTCCGCATTTCTACATTAAAATCGGCAATTTTAGCACTGATTTCTATGAGGATCACCCTTTTCCTGACCCTCAAAGCGATGCTGATGATGATTACGACGTCATTCAAAAAACCTCATTACTGAGAGTATATTGAAAATGTGGCAAACCATTATAAAGGCATAAACTATTATACATATACTAACAGGATTAAAGTGACAAACCGTTGTAAAGGCATATACACGTCTGAAACGCATTGCTAGGGAACCACGGTAACCAAAGTAAACGTTCGGAAAGTGATTGTTGAGGCCCAAAAACCATTGTTGCTGGACAGTTTTTTGCCCATTTGGGGCATTTGCCCTGGGCTGACGAAATTTTAAAGTAGCCTATCGTTCAAGTCGGGTCCCATTTGGTATATATGCAAAATTTGGCGACGATCGATCTAAAATTGTAGATTTGTATAGAGAACATACACACACACACACACACAGACAGAAAATCAATTTTATATATATAGAAGATTAAAAATTCGGGTGTTTATTATTATATAATAACCACCCGAGTATTATATTTGTATTATTGAACAATTGCGATAGTAACTTTAGAGATGGGAAAGTCTAAATATGCCAAAAAGAAGTTAAAAAATATGTTAGACGTGCTGAAAAATATTCAAAAAACCAGTTTAGCATGAGAATTGTATTGCCAGAGAATATGCAAAAATTGTTCATAGACAGTATAAAGTAAAAATGCAAAGTTATTTGAAAAAATATTCAAAAACCATTGTTTAAAAATGCTGATAAACGTTGTTTAAAATTACTAAAAAATCAATTTAAAATGATTAAAGAAATCAATATTTAAAATTAATAAAAAAAAATCACTTTGAAAATATTAGAAAATTATTGTTTGAGTATATTAAGTATTAAGTATAATAAATATTGAATAACCATTGTTTAAAAATACATATTAAAAATCAAATTCTTTTAAAAAAATATTCCAAACACAATCTTTGTTTAAAAGTACTCAAATACTAAATAAATACTAATGAAATACCCAAATACAAAAATAATAAATAACTAAAAAATTATATTTAAACAATATGGGAAATTTTTTTTTAAATATATACAAAAAAAAACTTAAGAATGCAAAAAGTATCAAAAATAAACAAATGAGTTTAAAATGTGCGAAAAGTGTAAAACATGCAAAGAATTTATAAAATATGGAAAAAATGTTTAAAATATGGAAAAAATGTTTGAAATACGCAAAAAATGTGTAAAATATGCAAAAATCGATCAAATGCGCAAAAAATCTATAATATGCGAAAAGCAAATGTATAAAATTTACAAAATAATATATATGTAAGTTTTCGAAAATATATAAAAACAAAAGTTTCAAATATATGCAAAAGGTATTAAAGCAAGGTATTAGCAAGTTGTTGCTTTGCATTTTTCCTCAGGCTAACAGAAAAAAATTCCATATTTCTAAGTGCAATATCAGCTGAGATATTTGAGAATTTATGAAAGAACAGCAAAAACTAGTCGAATCCCGTTTTAAAGAATACCGTTATAGCGAAAATCTCGTTTTAGCGAACACTTTTTAGTCCCCCCCCCCCTAAATAAGTTTTCATAGGAACAATGCTGAGTAACTCCTTTATAACGAAATTTCGCTTTAACGAAGTGATTCCTCCGCTCTCTTGGCGTTCGTTATAACGGAATTCGACAGTATCTCAGTGAATATTGCACTTAAAAACTCTGCGGTTCTTTCTGTTACGGCCTCGAGGCAGGGCAACAACTTTCTAAATGGAAGTCAGAGGACACAAGGGGACCGTATAAAATTTTTTTTCTTATATTTCGTTACACACTGCATTTGCACTCTCAAGCCGCTGTGGTGGTCGAGTGGTTATAGTGACGGACTCGCGATGCGAGGATCCGGGTTCGAACCCCACAGTGGTGGTCGGCTGAAGTTGGTTTTCTGTGGTTCCCAACTTCAAGGGACAAATGCGAGCCGATCTCCCCGTTAAAAAGTCTCGCCACAGAGAGCAACAGTCCTACAACGATAAATCATTCAATCATAACACTTCACTCATAGTTTGAAAAAGTGGTGGCAGATGGCAGCACTACACATAACAAGCATTACAGAGAAACAAAAAACTTCACGTCAGGTTTCACTACACGTGCACGCACATTCCCGCATGTACCGATTCGTTGAGGGGGGGATCCGCGCGGGGTGCATGTGTGGTGTAGCATTCATTTCATTTAAACCGAGCACAACTCAGGTCTATCACCATTTATGGGCGATTTACTACCCAGTGAGTTGTGCCGGAGGTGTAACTGTGTGTGTACCTAACAGTCCGAGTGCGTATGTAGTGTTGTGTTTGATTTTTCAGTGCTGCCATCTATATTTCAGAAGTGAATGACGTGTTATGCTTGAATTACATTTGTGCTCTTTGTAGGTCTGTTGCTCTCTGTGGCGAGACTTTTTTAACGGGGAGATCGGCTCGCATTCGCGCCTTGAAGTTGGGAACCGCAGAAAACTAACTTCAGCCGACCACCACTATGGCGACGGTGGGGGGCTCGAACCCGGGTCCTCGCGATGCGAGTCCGTCACTATGACCACTCGACCACCATAGCGGCGTGTGGTGTAGCAGTAGTAGGTAGGGCCTCCAAAAAAAAATGGCTCGGGGATCCATGATGTTCTTAAATCAGCCACCTCGTTGGGCAATTCGCCTGTTGTGGCGTTGTATTTGTATAGAACTGGTACACGGTAATTTTCGAACGCCTTTTGAGTATTTCGTAAAACCAAATCTCTACGGGGTGGATGGTTGATGACATAAAAGCCACATCAGCACTTACGGGACACCCTGTATATAACATGTGCATTAAAGAAATTTAAGCATGAAATAATTTTAAAAATTTCCTAAATATTCTGGAAAAAATTTTGAATGAAGTTCGATCCAAAAAAATACATATATTATAGAAACTCGAAAAAAACCTTCATGTTTTGTTTTCACTCTATGGAACTTATATATAACCATGTATATCTTCTGTACGATGTTGCTTCCTCTTTTGAAAAAAACTGAATATTTTTATTATTTTCTTCAAAAAAACAGAAACTATTTGAGCTACTTTCTTGGTACTTACGACATTTATGACAGTTTTTTCAGAGTTTAAAACCACTGGGATATATATATATATACCAAGGGATAAACTAGAAAATTTCCCCTCCCTGTTTAATGTGAGCTGAAGCCAACTTGTCAACTTGGAAACGGTCATCGTATGCATCAAGGGATATGGGGATGTTGTTACCAAAGAAACGGGGGAAAAAAAGGGGGAAAAAAAGTGTCAGTTCAGCTAGTCGACATTTTGACATTGAACTGACAGGTAATCTCTTTCAAAACATGACTCGACAGTTCACATTAAAAAAAAAAAAGAACACTAAGCTCGACTAGTGTAACACTCCAACAGTTTTCCAAAAAAAAAGGACGGGAAAAACACTCCGAAGCTCTCCTTGGGTTGAAACACACACAGTTATGAGAGGAACGCATCGACGTGTTTACTAGTGAATATCTGAAAAATTTGTGACGGGAAAGGTTTGTCTTTTATAGAGTAGTGTATATGCATGTGTTTAAATCTCTGTTGTTTTTTCTTTTATCTGACATGCGCACGTTTTACTTAGTTTTTCCGAGTAAGAAATTAATATCGAAACAATGTTGTCTAGTGCAGTGGTTTCTCAATCTTTTCCAGCCCGTGGCCCCCTTTGAACCAAAATTTTTGTTTCTCGAGGTCCCTCCTTCCCCCAGTCTTATCCGGGCGTGTCCGAGTGGCATGGTGGTAAGATGCTCGTCTGCCGTCGTGAAGGTTGTTGTCAGGGTCCCGGGTTCGAACCCAAGGGAGGATATCGATAAGATATTTTCCCTAACGAACTCGAGGCGACCACCGATAGACAGCGCCTTCACTTCCAACCCATCTCACTAATGGCAGTAAATTGCAGTATAGCGATATGGCCAGAGTTGGTGTTTGGTGAAGTAGTCTTATCCAGGGCCCTTCTCATCTGAGACCTTTACTTATTGAACTGAATTCAGTGAGAAATAAATTTATAATGAACAAAATTGATATGATCGATCTCTGGAAATCTGGAATCCTCTGCTAAGTACGGATCCACATTGGTGGTGGTGGTGGTTTCATCCCGTCAATAGTCGAATTATATGGGAAAAATGGGTCTCGGTAAAATAGGATACGAACCTAAGCAGTAAATCAACCCTCCCGTCCTGATGAATCCTCGCCCTGAAGTCCAGACAAGACCTGGGCTCTGTCCCTTGAGGGATATAAGCCATTTACCATATTGGGTTGGGTCTCGCTGAGAATCCTCACCCTGGATCCGAGCCAGCGCTCACCTTGGATACGGGCTAGAGTTCTGAGAGATTCCCTTACGCGTGGGGTTCCATTTATGGCAGTCTCAACATTATGGGTCCCCTAGCATAGTGATGTTCTGGAGCCCCATACTTACCTGGTAGTAACAGCTTACATATTTGCATATTTACACTCGAAAATCAAAATCACAGCACCAGATCTCTTTCCCCCCTAGGCCCTGTGGAAATGAAGCCCCGGGCTGTAGACACATAGGTTAAGGTTGCCCTAGTACAATGGACACCAATGCTATATTCTAAACGTAGGGACATTTTTCCCCTACCATATTTCACTTGAGAGCTTTATCTCTTCTGTGGCCCCCTCCACCACTTGTCATGGCTCCCTTTTCATCTGTTTTTCACCCGTGCCCCCTCCCCCCAGAATATCCCAGTACTGCAAGGGAGCCCTATGGCCCCAGGTTGAGAAACACTGGTCTAGTCTAACAAAACAACGTGGTATACTGACTGAACATCAGATTATAACAAGGGAAGCGGTTTTGTTCAGACCGGGTCGCATATTTACCTGTTTACCCCGTATTCCAGCAAAAGACGAATTAGCACGCCGTGATTGGTCACTACGAATGAAGGAGGTAGCAATACGTTACGAGGGGTGGGGCTCTTGGCTAAACCTAAGGCACCTGGAATATACCGAGTTTACTCGTCGCCCTTCATCTTAGAGCGTTAAAATCAATTTCCTGTTCGAAATGATGTATAATGGTTGAAAATCAACGCCTTAAAAAACAGCCTGTGTGTGGCGTGATGGTAATGGATACTCGCCTGCTGCCGTGAAAGTTTCCAGGTTCGAACCGGGGGAAGAATATAGATAAATAGATATTTTTCCTCTAATGAAATTGGGGTGACGACCGATAGATGTCGCCTTCATTTCCAACCCTACTCGTGGGCGCGGTAGCCTGGTCGATAAGATGCTCGCCTAAAGTACCAAAGGATGTTTAGAGGTGTCGCGAGTTCGATACCCGGTTCGTCTTTGTCAGAAAACTTTCCTGACACAAGGGTACAACAAAAAACGGCGACTTGACCGCAGCAAAAAATTGCTACCGCAGGGAGTCCCCCATCGAGGGGTTAACGCACCAACCACTCGATGAGTATTGAAAAAAAACAAGCCTGCCGTTCGGAATCGGTAATAAATTGTAGGTCCCGGTCTAATTTGCCCTCGTGTGCAGAAAAATGACCGTGGTGCGACAAAAATGATCAACCCTACTCGTTTACGGCAGTGACGATTAAATGATGACGATGATATAAATGCCCCTTAAAAAAGCTGGATACTATGAGAAAATTTCGTCTGTGGGGCCCGTAAAATACGGGACGATCAAACGAACCTAAGCAATCAGTCACTCTTTCCGCTATCAGCGTCTTCCTCTCACCTGATTTCATATCAAACCCCAATCGTATTTCATCACCTACACGTAGTTACCACGTCAGAAATGAGAAGTCGTCACAATAGTATGACTCGACTAAGTGCATACAGGGTGTCCTGTAAGTGCCTCCTTTATCTCATCAACCGTCTGTCGTAGAGGAATGATTACAGTTTAAAAAATGCTTGAAAGGCGTTCAAAAATGGCCCTGTACCAGTTTTTAGAATGAAAATACAGTGTGTTACAAAAGAAAAAAATCTGTCCCTCAACTAGAAAGTTGTTGCCCCATTTCTCCTGAGACCAACAAGAAAAAAAATCGCACGTTTCTAAGTGCCATATTCGTTAAGATATTTGAATTCAAAATTCGGATAAAAGTTATGAAAGAAAAGCAAAAACTAATTAACGGAGAACGCTCCTTTCCCCTTATTTATGCTGTTCTTTACTAACTTTTCGCAGATTCTTTTGATACGAATATCTCAGTTAATTTATACAAAATTGCCACGTTTTCAAGACAAATAAATGCAATTGGTCGAATGGTCGACGCGTTTCGGCTCTCCAATGGAGAGTTGTCATCAGGACCTCGTGGTCAGAATTCACACGAATGAGTCGTGGAGGGGTGATGTTTACGCGTCTGGTCGTCCGAAGAGTTCGCCTTTGTATTTGCTGCGTCCGAGTGGTCTTTGGATGCGAATTGGGGCGCCATCTGTTGCAAAGTGTTGAAAGTTTTTTCACGACTGAGGTTAATAAAGCCTGTCCAAGCTGACGAAATGGGTGGCGTGTTTCTTCCATCATTAACGAGGAAATTCTGGCATGTTCTGATGAAGTATCCCTCGAGAAAATTCAATTCAGAATTGTGTGTTGCTTTTTTAAAAACAAACGCTTTATCAAAATCAAAATAATGTGAATGTTGCCAACAGTGTTGGGCAATAGCCGAATTATCCGTCCGTCCCTTCTCAACATGCTTTCGGTGTTCGAGAACTCGAATATTTAGATTTCTTCTAATTTGGCCAATATATCCATTTTCGCAATTCTTGCATGGGATGAAGTAGATACCAGATTCTTTGGAGGGTGAGATAGGATCTTTCAGATGGGAAAAGGTGAGTATATTTGTTGGCTGGAATATTGTATGGAAGTCAAATACCGTTGTTCTACCGTTGTTTTCTAATACCGTTGTTTTTCCATTCGATTCTTCAAGTTTCATGATCTCTTCTATCTTCAAGAAATTTGACTTCCATACAATATTCCAGCCAACAAATATACTCACCTTTTCCCATCTGAAAGATCCTATCTCACCCTCCAAAGAATCTGATATCTACTCCATCCCATGCAAGAATTGCGAAAATGGATATATTGGCCAAATTAGAAGAAATCTAAATATTCGAGTTCTCGAACACCGAAAGCATGTTGAGAGGGGACGGACGGATAATTCGGCTATTGCCCAACACTGTTGGCAACATTCACATTATTTTGATTTTGATAAAGCGTTTGTTTTTAAAAAAGCAACACACAATTCTGAATTGAATTTTCTCGAGGGATACTTCATCAGAACATGCCAGAATTTCCTCGTCAATGATGGAAGAAACACGCCACCCACTTCGTCAGCTTGGACAGGCTTTATTAACCTCAGTCGTGAAAAAACTTTCAACACTTTGCAACAGATGGCTCCCCAATTCACATCCAAAGACCACTCGGACGCAGCAAATACAAAGGCGAACTCTTCGGACGACCAGACGCGTAAACATCACCCCTCCACGACTCATTCGTGTGAATTCTGACCACGAGGTCCTGATGACGGCTCTCCATTGAAGAGCCGAAACGTGTCGACCATTCGACCAATTGAATTTATTTGCCTTGAAAACGTGGCAATTTTTGTATAAATTAAAACCAGGCAAAGTTTCTCATTTTTGTGGTAATATCTCAGTTAATATTGCCCACTTTTTTTTCTGTTGGCTTTGGTAAATACAGGGCAACAACTTTCTCATTGGAAGTTACGGGACGGGAGGACCCATATAAAAATTTAATTTCTATTTTTATTTTGCCACACACTGTATTTTCACTCTCAAAACTTGTACAGGGTAACTTTTATACGCCTTTTGAGCATTTTTTAAATTGAAGCCATGCCTCTACGACGGACGGCTGATGAGATAAAGGCCGCGTCAGCACTTACAGGACACCCTGTATACTTACACAGAACATGAATGAATCATTTCATGTGTTTGAATAATTACGCGTGTTTATGTTTATTAACTACATTTTTTAGTCGAAATTGAATCCGACTGACGCAAAATCTATCTCCACATCCAATTCCAAATTTCCACAAGTGCTAATACAGGAAAGGGATTTCTTCAGTGAAAAATCACTGATTGACGATAGTCGTTACCCGCTCGAAACCAGGTACTGTTTAAATGAAAATTAACTGCAAACCCTGGCAATAATTATTAACTAACCAAACTTACACGGATATTTATTATAGAATTAGCCGCAGAGAGAGAGAATGGAGATCTTGTTCCTTCGCTCAAAATGCAAGATTCGACAGAGTAATCAAGGCAACAACTCTCTCCTATCGTTTAACGTTGGTGTTATATATATACCTGATGCATCGATAACTTCGATAACATGAGGAAGTAGGAAGAGGATGGGTTCTCGGAACCATGTGAGCTGAGGGGTTCTCGAATAGCGGAACAACGAATAAACTTGTGTTTCAAGCCGAAACAACCGTCGGAAGTAATTAAAAGCTATTTTCTAACACTCTCTGTTCTCTCTCTCTCTCTCTCTCTCGGTGTTTTCCCGAAACGACGTTTAAAGTGTTAAAATTTTCACGGTGATAAATTTTCAATTTCGAAAGCCCGAGTTCAATACCTTCAAGGATCGATGCAAGAGAGAGAGAGGGCGTCCGCGTGCTCTGAAATCTATTCCACAGAGAGAGAGAGAGAGAGCGAGAGAGATGTGTGTGTGAATTTGGTTGAAACATGAGAAGAATTCAAGTAAATTCAATTCCGTCAGGGCTTCTGCGTGGAATTTTGCTGAAAAGATCTGAAATTCCAATTTGTTATTCTGTGTTGAGATCCTCTAAACGTTGTTCGTAGAATTCAACGTTTTATGATCGGATAGTCAGTCCTTTTCCGAATACTAAATATACAGGGTGATTCAAAACTCAACGTACAAACTTTTGAATCACCCTGTATAGAGTCCCACAATCGACTACTACTACTAAACCATACATATGAACCTCGTCCATATTCCTCTGCGGAACTTCTAACGAATTGGTATATGTTTGAATGTGCGTGTGTGTACGTATAGTGAAACTTCAGTGAAGTTTGTTTCTGTGTAATGCTTGTTATGTGTAGTGTGCTGCCATCTGCAATCCAATTTTTTTAAACTATGTGTTTTTCTCAACTCGTAGTGATTGAAGTGTAATGAATTAATAATTATACCGTTATGTAGGCCTGTTGCTCTCTGCGGCGAGACTTTTTAACGAAGAGATCGGCTCGCATTTGCGGTTCGAAGATCAGAACCGCAGAAAATCAACTTCACCCGACCACCACTGCGGCGACGGTGGGGTTTGAACCCGGATCCTCGCGATGCGAGTCGGTCACCATGACCACTCGACCACCACAGCGGCTCCCACAACCGACTCACTTAGTGCAATATTCGCTAACTGCAATGTGACTGCAATATTCGCCGAGGTATTCGAATTCAAAAACCTCAGCAAAGTTGGGGAAAGGACAGCATAAATGAGGGAAAGGAAGTCCGTCAGAGTTGTTTCATAATTTTTCTTCAATTTTTGAATTTAAATATCTTAGCGAATATTACAATTAGAAACATGAAATTTTTTTCTGTTGGCCTCAAGAGATATAGGGCAATAACTTTCTAGCTGGAAAGTAGAGTACAAGGCGACAGTATAAAAATTTAGATTTTTTTTTTTTTTTGTGATACACTGTATTTTCAATGTCAAGACTGGTACAGAGTAATTTCCGAAATCCTTTAGAGCATTTTTTAAATTGGAATCGTATTTCTACGAAGGACGGTTGATGAGATAAAGGCAGCATCAGCACTTACAGAACACCCTGTATATGCAGGGGCGCCCTTATCAGACGCGGGACCCAGTGCGAAAGTCCGTTATAACGACATCTCGCAATCACGGGAAAGAACTGTCGTCAGAACGGACTTCTCGTTACACGCGAATGGTTTTTTTTTGCAGCATTAGCTCTTTTACAATTAGCTCAAATCATTAGTTATAGCGAGATTCTCGTTATAACGGACTTACTCTGTAATTTCAGGGCTCCTAAGGAGCCATTCAAGTATTACGTAAGCAGATTTTCAGCCATTTTTGACCCCTTCCCCCTTGTCAGCAAAAGTCAACAAAACACTGATTCCCCCCCCCCTCCTCCCCATCAGCAAAATTTCGCCAGCAGCTTAGAATATTTCATATCTTCAAAAAGGGGTGTTTCATGACGTAAGCAAACTTAAACCCCCCCCTCCTCCCCCCTGTCATCAAAAGTCAGCAAATCCAAAACCCCCCCGATGCTGACGTAATACTTGAATGACCCCTTAGTCCCGACTTTATCAAGTTGTGGGAGAGAGGAATCGGGCATCCACAGGTTCACGAATTATCACAGAGTATATAGGAACGCTGAAAAGAATCGTACACTGATACTTTTTTCAAAACGGGATAACAAAAAGAAAAAGATGGTGACAGATATTAAAAGTCATTCTTGCGGAATAAAAATGTGCGAAGTCAGGAACTTCAGCTTTTGGCCATTCATGTTTCAATGGGTTGTATGGTTATTAAAATTTAAAAAAAATTAACTTTTTATACGGACACCCTGTCCCCAAAACCCAATCAGAAAGTTGTTGCCCTGTTTCGCCTGATGCCAAAAGAAACAATTTCACATTTCCAAGTGCAATATTCGCTGAGATATTTGCATTCAAAAAATCAGAGGAAAGATGGTTAAATAACAACAAAAACTAACAGACAACTGTTCTTTGCCAACTTTTCTCAATTTCACAATATCTCAGCGAATATTGCACTTGGAAACGTGGAAGTTTTCTTTTTGTCGGCCTTAAGAGGAGACAGGGCAACAGCTTTCTAATTGAGTATTAAAAGTTCATTTTTATTTTATTTTAAATAACTGTACACCCCCTCCTTTGCAACATGAATGAAGTAGCTGAAATTCCCGACCTCGCACATTTATAATCCACACGAATGACCGATATCAGCCGCCATTTTCTTGATATCCTATTTCGAAACCCGTCTGTCGATTGTGGGACTATGTGTGGTTCATGGTGTGTTTCATCAAAGGTGAGTGTGGTAGCCCAGGTTGATAAGATACTCGCCTGTAGATGTATCTTATCAACCTGTATGTAGATCTCGCCACAAGATGTTGCGAGTTCGATACCTTTCGGTCCTTGTCAGAAACTTTCCTGACGCGGGGATACAACAGAAACGGCGATATGACCACAGAGAAAAATTGCTACCGCAAGGAGTCCCATACCGTGGGGTTAGCGCCCCAACCTCTCAGTGAGTTTAAAAAATAGGCTGCCGTTCGGAAGCGGCAATAAGTTGTAGGTACCGGTCTAATTAGCCCCCGTGTTCAGAAAATGACCACGGTGCGACAAAAATGGCCAGTTCGATGATTTGAAGTCTTGGTGAAAAGATTAACGTCGTATCAATGGCTTAAAATCTTTGGGAAAATATTATGTTGTTGTATCGATGATTTGAGATCTTGGGCAAAAGTTACGATTGTTATATCGTTGATTTGAAACCTTGGGAAAGATTACGTTGTTATATCGATGATTTCGGATCTTGAGGAGAAGTTGGTGTTTTTATATCGATGATACGAAATTTCGGGAATGATTAAAGAGACACTGTTACATCGATGATTTTCTTGGAAAAAATATAACGTCATTACACTGATTTTTTGGGGAGGAATAACGTAATAATATCGATGATTTCTTTTCCTGGGAGAAAAATTACGTTGCTATATCGATGATTTAAAACCTTGGGGGGGGGGGGAAGATTACTATGTTCTATCAATGATTTGAAACCTTGGAAAAAAGATCAAGTTTTTACATCATGACTTAGAATCTTGTGGAAAAGATTGCGGTGTTATGTTGATAATTCAAAATCTTGGGAAAATTCTACGTCGTTGTATCGATTATTTAAATCTTGGGAAAAGATAACGTTGTTATATCGATGATTTTCTTGGGAAAAAAAATATAACACCATTACATTCTGATGATTTTATTTTAGCTATTATTTTGGGGGCGGAAAGTTAGCTTCACAATATCGATAATTTATCTCAGGAGAAAGTTTCGTTTTTATATCGATGATTTAAATTCTTGGGTAAGTAATTACGTTGTTATATCAATAATTTTGAATCTCGAGGAAAAAAAGATTACATTGTTATATTTTTCAAGAAAAAAGTCGAGATTACCAAAACAAACGGTAATATGCGGTAATATCCCATAAAAATACAGGCTATACACCCAAGTGATAACTCCTTATGAATGGAAAATACATTTTGATAATCATCGAGTAATTATCACCTCTTATAATTAATTATCACAGGATGGATGACACCAAATTTCCCATATGAGCTGCTTTCAAATGAACTAATTCAGAGAAGAAAAAGCATCCTATATAAATCTTGTTTCTGTCTACTTCCTATCGCGTTGATCACGCTTTAAAGGAATCAACATTAATTTATTCAAAGCGAAATTCAAAATAACTACCAACAACAACACCCGCCCCCCCCCCAAAAAACAAATTACGTTAGAATAAATGGTCATACTAAACATCCCAAAAGTACTTTAATAATGCCAGTTAGAGTATAATATTCAAATTGAGTGTTTAAAATTCTTCAAAGCGAGCAATTCTAAAGGTTAAATAGATGTTTTCGCGTGCGAGGAATGATTCATGGCAGTTGGACTGAGAGAAAATTTAACTAAGATGTATATATATATATGTTCCTTATTATTATTATTATACGCAAGAGAAATACACGTTAAGAGTCCGAATTTACGAAATCTCCTCTATCTTAGAAATGGCATAACTGTTCTGGAATTTACTGCAAACGGTATTTAATGCAACCAATAGGAAAGGAGGGTCGAGAAATCGGCGCCGGTTACAATTATTGGCGATTATACGACGACCAAATGACGTTGTACTAGTTGAAGGCCTATTGTACTCAGTAACAATACGGAAGGCATGTACTTTAGTAAATGAGTGATTGCGTATAATGAATTCACCAGGGACCTATTCCGAGCAGCTGACGTAACATAGGACACGCAAGTTCGGTGATTTGTGCATAAATTCGAGCCCGGGTTCCAGCATTGTGTATTTCTTTCCATTGTCCGTAGCGGGTCGAACTCGAATTGTTTACACAGCTACTCCTCGACTTGAGAATCGGTTCTGTTGTGAGATTAGTCCGTAAATCGAAGCGTTCGTTAATTGAAATTTCGCCAATTCGGTGATCGTTTACTGATTTTTAATGAAATTTTTTTCACAGATATCTTTAAAAATCCACTGATGAACGGGTTTTCTGAGTATCGTCCGTAGGTTGAAGTTGCACGAATTTGGCGAGAATTCACCGATTTCATTTTTTTTCCCCCCCCCAGTACCAATTTCACTTACGCTCGGGTCTCCGAGCATCGTGCGTTGAACAATTTCAAAACGGACCTCATTTGTGGACCCTCTCCTTTTTAAATTTCTGTGGTCCCTGCATACGGTTATCATGCTCCTTTTAATTTAATCGGTATCTTGCTGCGGCTTTCATTTACTTCGTTTTTTGACTATGCCTCCCCGCCCCCTCCCCCGAATATCGCAGGGACTTAGAAAGGGAGGCTGCCTCGAATTGAGAACCATTAATATAAATGTTCCATATATGAATTTTATACAGTTCTTGGAAAACAAACACATAATTTTGGAACAAAAAAGTGAGCAGGAAAGGTCTGATTAAAACATTTTTGGTGAATGTCGCCAAAGAGTCAATCTAGGTTGCATCAACAGCGGCAAATATTTCAGTTCATAACTCAAAAGTCCGTAAGTCGGGGGAGTGTTTGCATGCGGAACCATCAGAACAAATTTTCATTCAAGAATTTCGAAAGTCGTATATGTGATAGTTGAAAATATATTTCTTCATGTGAAATCGAAAATAGGAATTCTCGGTTCATTCCACAAAAACGTGACAAAACAACCCTTCCATTCCTAACAATTATATTACTGACAAATGAAATTTTCACATGCAGATTATGCGAAACTGCAGACTAGACTTTTGTTTCCCCCCTCCCCAATTTCAATTACCATATATTTAATAATTTTTTTTTCCAAATTAAATCAAAACCATTGCTCCAAAAAATGGCAGGTTCTTAATTAATATGCATAAAAATTCGCATTTAAATGAATACGAACTAAATCCAAAAAAAAAAAATTTTTTTAAATCACATCTCCCATCTTAATATAAAATTAAAAAGACAAAAAATAACATGAAAACAGCCATGTCACGAATAAAAATGAACGATGACATGGGAAGAAAAAACTTCTAAGAACAAATAATAATAATCACTTGTACGAAAACCTTAATTCATTAAACGCTAACAACAGCTTTTCCATAAATATTACGCAGATATATATACACACACACACACAAAAAAACCCAAATTATTTATGACAAGAGACATTCTTTAATTAACTAATTAAACATCTTTCCCAACACATATCCCCCTTTTTATGTTAAAAAGAAATCTTTTCCTCTAGATTAGAAAAGCAGGAATTAAAATACACAAACACAGGCTTAAGAGTAAGTATACAGAGCGAAGAAAAATCAAATAAAAAAGCATACAGAGCCATAAAAAGAACCGACTCATCACTACTAAATATTTGACATGATTCTACGCGGGTGTTTTTTTGTTTGTTTTTACCATTTTTCGGGTAAAAAAGCGAAAATAAAAAGTTATTCTTAACCACTCAACGAATTACAATGAGGGGGGAGGGCTTCCCAGACTTACACGCCACGCGACTACCGACCTATCTCTCTATTGCTGATAGTAATCCCATAAGCTTGGTATGAAATTCATATCAGCATTGCATGCCTGAATATATACATACATATTCTAGTATTCTAGATTCTAGGAGAAGCTTCCGTGAATAAAATATTTATAAAAACAAAAATTATCCACACTCTCGGACTTTCCGGAGAAAGTCCTGTTTTAATACCTAAACTTTTTTTTCATACCAGACTTGAAACAAAAAAATACAGCTTTAAAAAGAATACTTACTGTATAAGACACAATATATATATATATATATATATATATATATATATGTATTTTAATATACATGTTTTTCTAGCTTTACGATCAGCACTTATGGTAAGAAAAGGATAACGCTCTTGCTTCTATTTTATTTTATATTTTTTAAACTGGAAAACAGCGGTGGAGAATAATTGCGTAAAGCGATGAAAGATTAACTTTATGACCATATAGGATATAAAAAAAAATATATATATATATATATATTTGCGCGGATATATACGTTTTTACTCTATATCCACTGGAAACAAGAATGAAGGGATATAAAAATAAAATAGCGGACATTTTTTATGGCTAGCATTAGTGAAGGCTTGAACACTATAAGATAAGGGGAACACGATGCGTTTTTGTCGGGCACGTGACGTTCGTAGGGGGACTAAAAATGGCTCTCAAGCCATGAAATATAAATATTTTGATGTATATGTGGTTATTTTTAACTGAAATATATATGAATTGGTTCAATGGAAGATAATTTTAAATGTTACTATATACGTCGCCCTTCAAAGTATTGTTTTTTGTATTAATTTATGTTTGAAACGTAAGGCTGAAAATGGATTTCAAGCCATGAAATATATAAATTTTTGATTTTATATCGATTTGAAATTTACTGAGACTAAAAAGAGCTCTCTAGCCATGAAATACGCATTTGTTGAAGAAGAAAAAGTTGATATTCTTTTCAAGTAAATTTTCAATAAATATTTAAATTTATATTTATTTATTTTTTTCTATTTTTTCAAGTTTAAGACCATTTTTATGAAATTCGCTTGCGTTAATTTTCTGCTCAATCCAGGAACATCCACTTCTGTTTAATTAATTAATTAATTAATTAAACAAAAAATACAATATTTCCCTTTCTTCATTTTTATTTATATATATATATATATTCTATTCGTTATTTTCCAATTTATTTAAATTTTTGTTATTTTCAAAAATTTGTTTTAAATTCTTTCTTTCTTTGTAGATTTTGAAATTTATTTTGAATTCTCTCTTACTTTTATAATTTTTGAAATTTGTCTTCAATTTTTTTTCTTATTTTTGTCCTTTTTATAATATATTTTTAATTCCTTTCCTCTTTCATCGTTTCATTTTATCGCCTTTAGTATATTTTCCTAGTTTACAGAGACTAAAAATAGCCCTAAAGACATTAAATATAAAAACTTTGACACAAATTTATTTGAAATACAGACTAAAAATTGCTCTCAAGTCATTAAATATAAATATTTTTTATATATGTTTTTTCGAGTTGAAAAATATAGAATTGATTCAGCGGAAGATAATTGAAAATGTTATCGCCCTTCAAAGTATTTTTTGTATTAATTTAAATTTAAAAACTGGGGACTGAAAATGAATTTCAAATAATGAAATATATATATATTTTGATTTATATTGATTTGAAATTTATTGAGACTGAAAATGGCTCTATATGGACATGAAATATGAAGTTTTTGAAGGGAAAAAAGTTACTATTCCTTTCAAATAAATTTTGAATAAATATTTTAAATTTATATCCAGTTTTTCCATTAATTTTTTTTATTCATATATATTTTTTTTCAATTTTTATAAGTCCATTTTTATAAAATTCGCTTGTATTAATTTTCTGCTCAATCTAGGAACATCCACTTTTGTTTAATTTGCATATAACTATTTTTTGCTCATTTTTTCGTCAATATTTCTTTCTCTTTATTTTTCTATTTCCTATTCTTTATTTTTCAATTTATTCTAATTTTTTGTTAGTTTTCAAATTTGTCTTTAATTTTTCTCTTTTTTTGTAATTTTTATAATTTGTTCTCAATTTCTTCCCTCTTTTATCGTTCATTTTATCTATAGTATAACGTAGATGATAGTAATTTTCTACCAAATGTGGATGATGTACAGTATATTATTTTTGATTTGTATAAATTTGAAATTTACAAAATGACTCTCTAGAATTAGCAATTTTTTACAGGGACTGAAAATAGCTCTCGAGTCATGAAAAATAAATATTTTTATATATTTTATTTTGAAGCTGAAATATATATCAATTGATTCAATAAAAAATAATTTGAAATATTGTCGTTATTCCTTTGTAAGATTTAAATTTAAATTAATACCAAAAACAATACTTTTATGGGTTTCTATCCGTTTTTAATGATCTCATGAGTTCTCTGATTCGAATAGAAAGTTATAATGGGTACGTATGAATCATGTCTGCCTAATGCAAAATTCCAAATTCAATTTCGTTTCCAAACTACATTAGAAATGTTTGACGTTTGCCATGAAAACATCACTCGGGGAAAACGTTCTAGTTCCCCTCTTGTGCATTTTCCAGCATTTTCCTTCCCAACAAAATAATATTTTGAAGAAAAAAAATTTATAATAAGAATATATAGAGAGAAAATTTAATTTTATTTTTCCCCTCGGTTCCACAAACTGGAAACTTATGATGGATGTTCAACAAAATTTCCAGTCGCGTTCTTATCTTGTAGCGAATACATTCACGTTATTTCTTCGATTGAAAATATATTTTTTTTTTTTTCCTGGAAATTTTAAGTGAGTGAAAATTTTCGAGTCAACAAGTAGCTCAACGATGTAAAGGAAATAATAATAATAATAATAATAGGTTTTTCTTCGAGAGGATTCAATTTTGAGGAAAATCGGAAAAGATTCGATTCGATTAGTCTCTCTTCTCGTATTATCTCGAGCTTTCAGAGAAGTAATATGATAAGTCAACGAACTTATTTTTGTATTAAGAACATTTGTATCACACAATGATAACTGAGATTTTACTCTTGGTTGGGGAAAGAATCAATATTACTGTACATGGTGTGATTTGAAGTAAACAGCCTAGTTTTGTTCATAAATGTTCAGTGTTTTTATGTACCGAAATTATTAGATCGTGGCATAGTGTGTTTGTGTGTGTGTGTGTGTGTGTGTGTGTGTGTGCGCGCGCGCGCGCGCGTGCGGGCGTGTGTTATATTTTTAACTTTGGACTTATATTTATTTTTTTTTTTACGTTTTAGATCTACATTTATTTACTTTTATTTTGAGTAAGTGAGTGGGTGACCATGTGAGTGAGTGAGCGAGCGATTGTCATAGTGAGTGACCCAGTGGTAGTCTGGGTGATCTAGTGACAGAATGAGTGAGTAAGTAACCTATGAGTGAGTAAGTAACCTATGAGTGAGTAAGTAACCTATGAGTGAGTAAGTAACCTATGAGTGAGTAAGTAACCTATGAGTGAGTAAGTAACCTATGAGTGAGTAAGTAACCTATGAGTGAGTGACCTAGTTAGCAAGTGATTGACATAGTTATTGAGTATGTGACATAGTGAGCGACCTGGTCAGGGATCAACAGAGTGAGTGACCTGGTCAGGGATTAACAGAGTGAGTGACCTAGGAAGCAAGTGAAAGTGACCTAGTGAATAATTGACCTATGAGGTAAGTGAATGACCCGGTGAACAAGTGAGTGACCTAGAGAGTAAGTGAGTGAGTGATATATGCACTCACTCACTAGCTCACTCAATGCTCATCCATTCACTCACTCGATCATTCATTCACTCATGTCGAACTGGTGTCGGTGAACATTAAGTCGGTGAATTTTCCGGCACGCCAATTAGCCCTCGTGTGCAGGAAATGACCGTGGTTCGACAAAAATGATCAATGATCAAATAAATTCGGAATACAAAAAAATATTTTCAAACACAATGTCGATTCAAGCGACCCCAGTTTAGAATCCCTCCGTGGCAGAAAGGCATTCCTATAAGAAATGCAATAATAAAATATAGCATAGTATAAATTTTCCTACGCATTAATCTTAAAAATGTATTGATGTTCGGTTATTTTTTTCCCCTCCTTCTTCTTAGAAAAGATCGGAATAATCGATCAAAGAAAAATTTCTTATTTTACGTGTGAACGGTAAATGACCTCAGATTTTTGTAAAGGTGTAAGAATTTATATATATATATATATACGAGTAAAAAGGGATGGACGAAATAAGTCCAAAAATGGTAGACGGATAAGGTTAAGGAAGAGTTGTGGGAGGTAAAAAAAAGGAATCGAATTCCTTAGAGGAGCATCCATTGGAAGAAGAGTTCAAGGAGAAAAGAAAATAAGAGATAAAAACAGGGGAAGGATGAGTTCCAATTTTTTTGATTTTATTTTAAAATTCTATTCTGGCCGTGGGTGAAGGAAAAAAATTCCAAGGAAATGTAAAAGGATCACTCTCCAACTCTGGAGTCAGAGGAGAAAAAAATAAGAGAGGTAAAATAGGTGAAATAAAATTTTTAAGAATAAAAAGGTATACCATATCCTCTGCATGCGACGTCTTTCTGAGAGAGAAAAAGCAAGATCCTCGTACACGCTACACTTATTCAAATAAAGGCCTGGAGGGGGCCACACATGTGGCCTCAGTCGACTGGAAAAGGGTTGGTTGCGGAGAAACAAATACGCACAACGTACTTTAGCAGCGGAGTCAGTCCTAAAAAAGTCCCTCGCCTTCAAAAATGCAAAAGAAATAACTGTATTTTGGAAGGTTCCAGTAGTTTCCTTAAATTGCGAGAATGGACGTCGAAAGCCTAAGAGAGAGGGCAGAGATTGAGTAAAAAGAGTAGGGGGGGGGAGGACAAAAATTCAGAGAAAATGGAAAGTTGATAGGAATTCAGAGAAAAGCAGGAGGTTTGGGAGAAGATTAGAAAAGAGCAGGGATGGAAAAGATTGAGAAAAAGGGGAGATATAGAAATTCACAAAAGGATAAAATGGATCAGAAATTCAATTTAAAGACAGAGTAGTAGAAATTCAGGAAGGAAACCAGAAATTCATAAAAGAGCAGAAGGGACAGAAATTCAGGAAGGAAACCAGAAATTCATAAAAGAGCAGAAGGGACAGAAATTCAGAAAAAAAAAGAAGGGGGCAGAAATTCAAAAGAAAGCAGAAGCCTAGAAATTCAGAAAAAAGCAAAAGGGACAGAAATTCAGGAAATAAATCAGAAATTCAGAGAAGAGAAGAAGGGGCAGAAATTCGGGAAAGAGCAAAAAGGAGCAGAAATTCAAAGAAAGAGATTGATTTAGATTGATTAATTTAGAAGAGCAAAGCGGGCAGATATTCAGAGAAAAGGTTGATGGAAATTCAGAAAAGAGGAAGGATATTCATAAATGTCTTGTGACCCGCCCCTAGAGGCATACACGTAAAAAAAGAGGAAGGATATGTTCCATGCATAATTTTTTTCTTTAATTCTATTCTGGCCGTGGGTGAAGAAAATATTAGTGGGTAAAGAAAGAACTGTATTTTGAAGGTTCCGGTAGTTTCCTTAAATTTCGAAAATGAAAGTCGAAAGGGCAAGAGAGAGGGCAGAGATTGAGGAAAAAGGGCAGGGGGCCCGAAATTCACAAAAGAGCAGAAGAGGACGAAATTCACAAAAGAGCAGAAGAGGACGAAATTCACAAAAGAGCAGAAGAGGACGAAATTCACAAAAGAGGACGAAATTCACAAAAGAGCAGAAGAGGACGAAATTCACAAAAGAGGACGAAATTCACAAAAGAGGACGAAATTCACAAAAGAGGACGAAATTCACAAAAGAGGACGAAATTCACAAAAGAGGACGAAATTCACAAAAGAGCATAAGAGGACGAAATTCACAAAAGAGCATAAGAGGACGAAATTCAGAGAAAAATGATGATAAAATTCAAAAGACCCAGATGAAAGAAATTAGAAAACATAAAACGGGTAAAGAAATAATTCGGAAGAGACTGGGGGGGGGGGCAGAAATTCGGGAAAGTTTAAAATGGACCGGAAATTCGGTGGAAAATGTTGATGTGCAAATTTAAAAACAAAAAACAGAGATGGAATAAATTCAGAAAATTTGGAGCTGAAATAAATTCGGAAAAAGTGCAACGGGGAAAGAAATTCAGAAAAACATGAAATGGGGGAAAAGGGTGGATTGATATTATTTGAAAACGTACAGGGATTGTTGGGGGAATTCAGGAAAAGGGCAAGAAAGGATAGAAATCCAGAAAACGACAAGGGTTGGATAAATTTAAAAAGGGGATTGGGGGGATTCAAAAAGGCAAAATGAAATCAGAAATTCAAGCAAAAGGTCAAGAAAGTAAAAATCCAGAAAAGGGCATTAAAATCAGAACTTCAGAAAAGATCAGAGAGGGGAACCAAAAATTCAGGAAAACGGAAATTCAGATGAAGTCGGAGGTGAACAGAAATTCAGATGAAGTCAGAGGTGAAGAGATATTCAGAAAATAAGAAAGAAACAAGAAATTCAGGAAAGAGCAGCAGAAGGAACTAGAAATTCAGAAAAGAGCAGCGGAAGGAATAGAAATTCAGGAAAACGGAAATGCAGATAAAGTCGGAGGTGAACAGAAATTCAGATAAACTCGGAGGTGAACAGAAATTCAGAAAATGAGAAAGAAACAAGAAATTCAGAAAAGAGCGAGGGAAGAGATGCACATATTCAAAAAAGTGTAGGAAAAAATACAAAAGAGACAAAATTTAACAAGAATTAAAGTAGAAAAGAAATTTAAAAATTTCTATCACAATATTTCTGCGAATTTCTATCCAAACGTCAATACAATGAAAAGACACGCAAATTCTACTGAATTGCAATTTTTTGATAGTTTTTGAATCTCGCTGCTTGAATTTGAGCTTTATAGAAATTTAAATTTTCATACTTTCTCAAATTTTCATTCAAACGGGCCATGGTAACACTACCACAGACGAATATTTTACCTTTTCTCTTTAACTATTTTTCATATTTCACCTTAATTTTAGAATCAACATTTCGGACACTCTCGATGATACATCGAGACTCACTGTAATTCAATAATTTTGAATTAATAAATAAAATTAAATTTTTGTCGAAAAAATAAGAAATTTTGTCACAAATGAAAAATAACCGTAAAAATGTCTTTTCCCTTAAAACATGGAATTTCCGTATCGATCCTCGTATGGAGAAACACAGAGAGAGAGAGAGAGAAAAGAAAGGTCGATGGCCAAAGTCGCGCACACCTGAAAATGAATGCAAGCAAACAACTCAACTCATCGTCATTCACAAAATCACAATACACCAGCCATATATGTATGTATGACTGCAACGGAAGTTAAGAAGACGAAAAGAAAGAGACGCTCGACAACTGCGATAAGTTAGTGCTTCAAAGACCACACCGTCATTACATCCAGGAGGTGGAAGTCTCTACCTTCCCCTATTTTTGCTCCGTTTCTCCTCATTCTCTGACGTCACGAGCTTCTTCCCGCAGTGATGTACAAGAGAGATCGTTTTTTTTCCCCCCGAAGTGATATATGACAGTGGCGTAGCTGTTCGTTTCTTTTTTTTCCCCCTCCTCTCTCATCTCTTCTCTCTCTGCACAATCTTTTCTAGTTTCCTTCGCGTGTCTTTTCCTGTTCTTATTTCCATTCTCCACCTCTCTTCTTCCCCATATATATATTACTGAAAGACCCTGTAGTTGAACAGGATCAATGAAAAGAACCCGTCTTCCCCCCCCCCCCACCCACCCTCCAGACATCCACGTCTACCTTCTTTACCCGACGACGACGTCCCGGATGGCTTTTATTTTTGGTTTAACCCTTCTCCTGCTTCCCTTCCGAGGCCTCTTATATATCTTTAGTAGTTGTGTAGTAGTAGTAGTACAGTAGTATTTTTCGGAATGGCGGGATATGCTTTTGCCCCAAATCTCCAAAGCAGCAACGAGAGAGAAGAGCATTCCGATGTTTCTCGTCAACGCGACGCTGATTCTCCAAGAAAGCTAATGACAAGACATTGGAGGGAAAAAAGGAAGAAAACGAAGGAAAGTGGGAGGAGTATGAGGCTTGGAAAACCGGTTTTCTAGTAGTGCCCACCCTCTTTCTGGATGAAAGGGGTGGGGTTTTAAACGTCAGGAAACGAGTTTTGGGGAGGGGCTAAAAACTTCTTCTTCCCCACTTTATTGCCCCCTCCCCATCCCCGATCGAAGATTTATTGTTAGACTTTTCGGAGGGGGTTGGGTGAAGAGATTGTTGAATGAGAGGAATATTCTTGCCATGTTTAGTCGATTCTGTCATTTTCGACGTGGAATTTCGGAAATTCTGCTCTCTCTTTCTCTCTCTCTCTCTCTCATTATATGTTGTAGGCTATTTACCTTTGAGAAAGCTATGATTATTTATGTCTGGATAATGAATGGAGAAAAGTAGAGGCAAAAGAATATTTCATGACCCCCTTCCCTATCGAAAGAAATTTATCGCAGTTTCATGTAAACAAGATTCGAAGAAATATATTTTTTTTTTCAATGTCATGTGTGCTCAATTATTCATTTGATGAATTAAACATTCGACTGAAGTGAAATTTCGATTGTCTTTGTTTTTCTTTTCATTTGGCAATAAAAAGATAGCTTATTTTTTGTTATATGTTTCAGATATTGAGATTTTTGGAACTATTTGTACATTATTATTAACTTCAGGAAATTAAACTTCCTTGATTCGGAAGACTGTGGAGGGCAAGGAAATGAAAAAAATATACAAAAATGCGCTTTAAAGAAACAGATAACCAACAATCCGCTTTAAAGAAACAGATAACCAAAACAGATAACCAACAATGCGCTTTTGTTGTTCGAAATTTGTTGTTCTCCGGTTTTTAGAAATTCATTCTTCCTCTAATATTGAAAATTCACTGTTGTTAAAATTTTTAAAAAATCGTTGTTCTTTAATTGTTGGATAATCATTGTTCTTCAATTGTTGGATAATCATTGCTCTTCTATTGTTGGATAATCATTGTTCTTTAAAATTTGTTGTGTTTAAAAATTGTGTACACATTTTGTTCTCTAAATGATGAAATTTTTCTTCAAATTTAAACTGCTGGTAATTGTTCTTCAACTATTGGAAATTCATTGTTCTTCAATTCAATGAAATTCACTGTTTTTTAAATGTTGGAAATTCATTGTTTTTTAAATATTGAAAGTTCATTATTACTCATTGTAGGAAATCAATTTTTACTCAATTACAGGAAACTCATTGTTCTTCATTTGTTGAAAATTCATTGTTCTTCATTTGTTGAAAATTCATTGTTCTTCATTTGTTGAAAATTCATTGTTCTTCATTTGTGGAAAATTCATTGTTCTTCATTTGTGGAAAATTCATTGTTCTTCAGTTGCTGGAAATCCATCCTTCTTTAAATTTTCGAAATCCATCCTTCTTTAAATTTTCGAAATCCATCCTTCTTTAAATTTTCGAAATCCATCCTTCTTTAAATTTTCGAAATCCATCCTTCTTCAAATGTTGGAAATTCACTGTTGGTTCAGTGTTCGAAATTCATTATTATCGAAATTTTGGGAATTCATTGTTATTGAAATATTGGAAATTCACTATATTTCAAATGGAAATTCATTGTTTTTTAAGTATTGAAATGCATTATTCTTCAGTTGCTGGAAATGTATTGTTCTTTAAATTTTCAAAATTCATTGTTCTTCAAATGCTGGAAATTCATTGTTCTTCAAATGCTGGAAATTCATTGTTCTTCAAATGCTGGAAATTCATTGTTCTTCAAATGCTGGAAATTCATTGTTCTTTAAATGCTGGAAATTCATTGTTCTTATAGTGTTTGAAATTTACTTTTATTGCAATGTTGTTGAAAATTCATTGTTTTTCAAAATGTTTGAAATGTTGGAAATTCATTGTTTTTCAAATTTTGAGAATTCATTTTTCTTCAAATGTTGGGAAATTCATTTTTCTTCAAATGTTGGGAAATTCATTTTTCTTCAAATGTTGGGAAGTTCATTATTCTTAAATTGTAGGGAATTCGTTGTTCTTTTAATGTTTAAATTTTTCAATTTGTTAGAAAATCATTATTTTCAGAGTATTAGAAATTCATCGTTCTTCAATTGTTGAAAATTCGTTGTTTTTCAAATGTTGAAAGTTCTTAAAATGTTAATATTCTTGGAAATTCATCACTCTTTAAACAATGGAAAATGTCATTTCGTGGAAAAAAGTGTTTTCAACCCACAATCCCGTGACCATACATGGCGAACTCCAACAAACATGGAACCTCAATGGTGAAAAATAAAAAAAAATCCGAATTAAATAAAACCGTCAACACCTACAACAGGGAAATGGTATCCGATCCGGTTAAGGGGCGGGTCTAAATTGAATTAAGTTACATACACCAGCGGTTAGATTTCCAGTTACAACACTGAAATTTCAGGCACGTCGTTAGAGAGAGAAGTATGACATGTGTGCACATCCGGGTAATACTCTCTCTCTCACACAGTGGGAGCCTTAATCTATTTTTAATGTAATTATACATATTTATGGCAGTCACGTGAATCTGTACTTTACGAGGTTATTTTTTTTTTCTTTCTTTTCCTGTGGCAGTAATTTACAAGATGTAGCGACAGTATTAGAAGGGGAAAAAATACCGAAACATATATTCTAAATGAATTAAGATCATTCCGACATTTTCATTCTGTACTGTGTATATACTTTTGGGAAATATGGTGGTCATTAGAGATAGTCTTCGAGTCATTTTTTGGTCTTCGTTTTCGTGGTAATAACACTGTTATTATATGCACTGTTAGGAATTTCTCTGGTTGTGTGTTTTATGAAATCTTAATAGTAATAGTCGTTAATGTACTGCGACGCTATTTGTGATGGAAATGCTGTTTGAAGTGGAACAATACTTGTTGGCAGGATATCATGAGCGTCGTTGTAATTCGAAATTCGATTAGCTTTTTTGGTTGTTGTCATTTTCCGTGTGTGGAAAATTCGCCGACGAGAATTCACCGCCAGGAAAAATTCATCGCTGGGAAAATTCACAGATGAGCAATTCGCCGACATCAGTTCGATGTGAGTGAATGAATGATCAAGTGAGTAAATGAATGGGCGAAACTGGCCTGCCTATCGCTAAAGTTAGCTCGCTCTCATTCACTCACTCCCAAGGTCACTCAGTCGATTCACTCACGACGTCACTCATTTGCTCACCAGGTCACTCAATCACAATGTTGCTCACTATGCCACTCGATCACTCTCTCAGTAGGCCGGTCACTCACTTAATCTCTAGATCACTCATTTACTTACTATGTCACTCACTTGCTCACTAGGTCACTCACTTTGTCATTCCCTCACTGGGTCACTCATTCACTTACTTTGTCATTCACTCATTGGGTCACTCATTCACTTACTATGTCACTCACTGTGTTATTCACTCACTGGGTCACTCATTCACTTACTTTGCCATTCACTCACTTGGTCACTCATTCACTTAATTTGTCATTCACTCACTGGGTCACTCATTCACTTACTATGTCACTCACTTGCTCATTAGGTCACTTTGTCACTCACTTGCTCATTAGGTCACTTTGTCATTTGCTCAGTAGGTCACTCACTACATCGCCCACTCACTTACTAGGTCACCTACTCTATCTCTATGTCACTCATTCTCTAGTCTTGTTCACTCACCACACAATACTAACCACTTTGTCATTCACTCACCAACTAACTACTGCATAATTTACTGACTCACTCGTTCATTCCCGGCTCACTTACTTTCTAACTGACTCGTGTCGAACTGTTATCGGTGAATTTTCCGTCGATGAATCGTTGGTTGGTGAGTTTTCTTAGCTGTGAATTGTTGCGGTAAATTTTCCGTAAACTGTCATTTTTCCCTCTCTCATATTACATTCTGCAGTCAATATGACCAACTTCAACTGAACACCAACGTGGTGACGGTTCGAACCCTTCGATCATCGAAACCGGTCATTTTCTTTCGCGAACTCAGTTGCTAAACAATAAATCCAACGCGGAAAAAAAAACCCATTAATTTCCGACGTACAAAGGGTGCCGTTTTCAAAGGTGCTCGTTTTTTATTACAAGTTGCCATAAAACCTGGAATTATGTATTTTTAGGACTTGACGGACAGACAGTTCCTTACACGTTGTTCAACAGACAGAATGCTATTATGGCTGTTCGAATAAGTCGGGAAAAAATGCATCTTATTGATTGATCGAGCTCGAATGACAGTAATTCTGATGATGACTGTGAAAAAATTCGGCTCAAAACGCGGCTGTTATTATGTCAGTTCGTACATCCATATCAACTGAAATGTTCGTTAGCCGAGTCATTGTTCGTTATCCGAGGTATAAAAATGGGTGGGGGGGGGGGAGAACCTTCGTTAGCCGAAAAAGTCGTGACCGAGTTATCATTGTACGCCGACGCATATATATGTTACTGCCAAAGCCCGAAGTTGGGCACTTCGTGATGTGGCCAGCCAAGATGGTTCGGCCAATGTTCGAAATTCGATCTATAGTCGACCCCATATATCGCTCCCTATAAATCCCTATATCGATCCCTATGGGTTATCGCCACGTTGGCGTATTTTTTGTGACAATTAAGGCCATTTACAAATAGCCATAGCTATAGTTGGCAACCCTAACGATCAAAGTATCTGAATATCGGTATCTTAGTGATGTATAGATAGCTGTGTATAGGGATCGATATATATGTTGGGGTCGGCGAAAGCCGAAATTTTGGATATTGGCCGGGTCAACTAGGCTGGCCCCAACTTCTGATTCTTGACTGTCCGCATTAGCTTCACGTCATCTATGAATTTTTTAACAATCCCATCGATACCCTAATTGAGTTTATCGATAAAAAGTGAAAAAGATATGGGACCAAGGACACTTTCTTGAGGGACTTGTGACACCTCTCCAATCAGAGAAATCCCCGTTCACCATAACCCGTTGTGACATATCTCTTAACCACGATTCTATCCAAGTCAGCAAGTTGCCCTCCCCCCCCCCCAACACACGCACAATCCCAATCTCTTGTAAAAACGCTTCAAGAGTTTATCATGTTGGACCCGATCAAATGCTTTTTGTAAATCGAGATAAACAACATCGGCATTTTCCTCTTACATATATATACGTAATTTTACGTACGTTACATTTTTGCCCCGTAATTCTACAAACAAGTACAGTATTAAGGTTACTTCCATCTTGAATAACCTAATTTCGTAATTTCCTTCTCGAGTTTTACCTAAAAATCTGCAGGATCCAAAAAAAAAACGTTTTTTGGTGCTTAGATCCAATCCAATCCCCATCTCATATAAAAGAGGCCGAAAGAAAATCCTGTTGATTTTTATCTCGTTGTATATTTGGTGTAAACGTGAGCCATCGAACGAGCAAATAGATTTCATTTTCAGGCACGTCCAATCCTTTCTCCTTAATCCAGCAAATAGGATTCCTTTTCCTGTCTCTCTCTCTCTTTCTCCCTTTTGTTAAGTAATTGGAGTATAGGCTGCAAGAAAAAGGAACTTCTTAATCCAACGCCAAAATCTTCGGGAACATTTAGACCTTATCTTACACTCTATGAGGTAAATTATGGACGGATTCCAAGAAAGGAAAGCAGTTTGGTGCTTGTTTGGAGGTATAGAAGTCCTTTTCTGTTAAGTTAGATCAATATGGTTCTTTTTATCTTTTTTTTCTAATGTCTGAAAAAAGAAATAATTGCTTTTTCAATGTAATCCAAATTTAAAAGGAAAATAATAAGATCAAGCTTCTTGAAGTTACTTATTATTTTTGATGAGGAGTTTTATTTATTTTTTTTTTCTTTTGGTATTTTATTTCATCTTGTTACGGGTTCGTTATCCTTACATTCTTTTTTGTTTTGAGTTTCTTGTGTATAATTTCAATGAATTAGTTTTTAATGTAGGGAATTATATATATATATTTTTTTTTTCATGTACATGGGAATAAAATTGAAATGTAATGGTGAAATCACTAGTACTGAAATTTTTTTTATGAAGTTCACTGGAAATTCCCATACAATTCTTTTCAAAAGTGTCACCTGAAATTCTCTTGAAAATTATTAATGAAAATCTACAAAAAAGTTTCCATACAGATAAAATTCTCCAAAATGTTCATGAATTAATGAAAAATTATACGAAAAATTAAGTAAGAGTTCTATTGAAAATTCATTCGAATTCCATCCAAACTTTACTTAAAATTCCATCAAAAATATACTGAGAATTATATCAAAAATTCACTGAGAGTTCTATTGAAAATTCATTCGAATTCCATCCAAACTTTACTTAAAATTCCATCAAAAATATACTGAGAATTATATCAAAAATTCACTGAGAGTTCTATCGAAAACTCATTGAGAATTCTATCGTAAACTCACTGAGAATTCTATCGTAAACTCACTGAGAATTCTATCGAAAACTCACTGAGAATTCTATCGAAAACTCACTGAGAATTCTATCGAAAACTCACTGAAAATTCACTGAGAATTCTATCGAAAACTCACTGAAAATTCACTGAGAATTCTATCGAAAACTCACTGAGAATTCTATCGAAAACTCACTGAGAATTCTATCGAAAACTCACTGAGAATTCTATCGAAAACTCACTGAGAATTCTATCGAAAACTCACTGAGAATTCTATCGAAAACTCACTGAGAATTCTATCGAAAACTCACTGAGAATTCTATCGAAAACTCACTGAGAATTCTATCGAAAACTCACTGAGAATTCTATCGAAAACTCACTGAGAATTCTATCGAAAACTCACTGAAAATTCTATCGAAAACTCACTGAGAATTCTATCGAAAACTCACTGAAAATTCACTGAGAATCCTATCGAAAACTTACTGAAAATTCTATCGGAAACTTACTGAAAGTTCTATCGGAAACTTACTGAAAGTTCTATCGGAAACTCACTGAAAATTCTATCCAAAACTTACTGAAAGTTCTATCGGAAACTCACTGAAAATTCTATCCAAAACTCACTGAAAGTTCTATCGGAAACTCACTGAAAATTCTATCCAAAACTTACTGAAAGTTCTATCGGAAACTCACTGAAAATTCTATCCAAAACTTACTGAAAATTCATTGAGAATTCTATCGATAACTCACTGAAAATTCACTGAGAATTCTATCGAAAACTCACTGAGAATTCTATCGGAATTTCACTGAGAATTCTATCGGAATTTCACTGAGAATTCTATCGGAATTTCACTGAGAATTCTATCGGAATTTCACTGAGAATTCTATCGGAATTTCACTGAGAATTCTATAGAAAACTCACTGAGAATTCTATAGAAAACTCACTGAGAATTCTATAGAAAACTCACTGAGAATTCTATAGAAAGCTCACTGAGAATTCTATAGAAAACTCACTGAGAATTCTATCGGAATTTCATTGAGAATTCTATCGGGAATTCATTGAAAACTTTATCGGAATTCCATTGAGAATTCTATCGGGAATTCATTGAAAACTTTATCGGAATTCCATTGAGAATTCTATCGGGAATTCATTGAAAACTCTTATCAAAAATTCACTGAGAATTCTATCGAAGATTCACTGAACGCATGGGTCTTCTCCTTCTAATATCTGAAAAGAATGAGAAATAATTGCTTTTTCAATGCGATCCAAATTTAAAAGAAAAATAATAAGATCGTGCTCCGTGCGTACGTGTGTGTATGTGTGTGTGAAGTTACTTATTATTTTTGATGAGAAACTATTTTTTTGGCATTTAATTTCACCTTGCCAAGAGTTCGTTATCCTTACATTCCTTTTTATTTTGAGTTTCTTGTGTATGATCTCAATAAATTTGTTTTTAATATAACGATGAAATCACTGATACTGAAAATTATTTTACGAAATTAACTGAACATTTCCACAAAATTTCTTCAAAAATGTCTTCCGAAATTCTCGTGAAAAATTCGCTAAAAAATTATTCATGAAAATCTACAAAAAATCCCCATGGAGTTAAAATTCAATGAAAAATTAGACGAAAAATTAATTAAGAGTTCAATTCGAAAATTTACTGAGAATTCTAGCGAAACCTCACTGGAAAGTTACCTATAACCCCATCAAAAATTTACTGAAAATTCTAAAAAAATTCGCTGAGAATTCTATAAAAAAATTCGCTGAGAATTCTATAAAAAAATTCACTGAAAATTCTATCAAAATTCTATAAAAAATTCACTGAAAATCCTATAAAAAATTCACTGAAAATCCTATAAAAAATTCACAGAAAATCCTATAAAAAATTCACAGAAAATCCTATAAAAAATTCACAGAAAATCCTATAAAAAATTCACTGAAAATCCCTTTCAAAAATTCACTGAAAATCCCTTTCAAAAATTCACTGAAAATCCCTTTCAAAAATTCACTGAAAATCCCTTTCAAAAATTCACTGAAAATTATTTCAAAAATTCACTGAAAATTATTTCAAAAATTCACTGAAAATTATTTCAAAAATTCACTGAAAATTATTTCAAAAATTCACTGAAAATTCCATCAAAATATTAATGAGAATCTGGCGAAATTTATTTTTTCAAATTTGCTTAAAAATTTATCATAAACTTACTGAGAATCTAACGAAATTTATTTTTTTAAGTTTAATTAGAAATCCATCAAGCACTTACTAAGATTATATCAAAAATTCACTGACAATTCTATCGAAAATTCATCCGAAATCCTACCAGAAATTCACCTGAAATCCTACCAAAAATTCACCCGAAGTCCTACCAAAAATTCACCCGAAATCCTACCAAAAATTCACCCGAAATCCTACCAAAAATTCACCCGAAATCCTACCAAAAATTCACCTGAAATCCTACCAAAAATTTACCGAGAACTTTCACGAAAATTTACCTGAAGTTCCATCAAAAATTTACTGAGAATTCTAGCGAAAATTCACTGTCAGTGTGATTCTTTTTCTGCTAATATCTGAAAAGAATGAGAAATAATTGCTTTTTCAATGCGATCCAAGTTTTAGATGAAAATAATAAAATCAAGCTCCTTATAGTTACTTATTATTTTTGATGAGGAACTTTATTATTATTATTTCTCCATTTTATTCCATCTTGTTATGAGTTCGTTTTCCCCTTACATTCTTTTTTACATTGAGTTTTTCTTGTCTACAATTTCAATGAATTAGTTTTCAATGTAACGTTGGAATAACGCTTGGAGGGATTGAAAAATCTCTAAATTAAGGTAATGAGAAGGCACTTCTTGGAGATTGTCCATAACCACAATAAAAAAAACAATCACTTGAAAAAATTCCCTGATATGAAAAATTCTTTTACGAAATTGACTGAAAATTCCCACGTGAAATTTTTTTACGTCTATGAACTTCGGTTATAACACGAGATAATTTTTTTTTTTTTGAAAGATCAAATGATTGTCGGACTCATATGATAATATGTGAATGTATATGTGCAGTGTGATAATTGCAATGTCAAATGTAATACTTAAGTGAAGTAATTATTATAAACATCATTGACACTAGGAGGCTTGCGATTGAGTGAGTGACCAGGTGAGTAAGTCAGTGATACTCAGAGGGTGAGTGATAGAATGAGCTATTTAGTGATTGACTGAGTGACTGGGAGTGAGTGAGAGCAAGCTAACTCTGTATATCGACAGGCCGGTTTCGCTCATTCATTTACGCACTCGATCATTCGTTCACTCACATCGAACTCATGCTTTCACATCGAATTGTTTGTCTGTGAGTTTTCCCAGCCACGAATTTTCCATTTGGTGAATTTTTCCTGGCGGCCGAATTGTTGTCGGCGAATTTTCCGGACACGGAAAATGACAACAACCAAAAAAGCTGCACGCGAGTTGTTAATGGTTGCTCCCTAGGGTAAGATGTAAAGTTGATTTTTTTTTTTTGTGGAGAAAATAAATGCTCCCTTCGGGGAACCCCGTATGGCGAACTATGTTTCGGGGCCGGAGATTAGCCGGGCCTCTTATACCACGAGATATTCAGGATATCATGTTATCAGAGCCTCCCTTAAGCTGGTGTTTCCTAGGAGTAGGTTTTTAGCGCCGCGTGAACCAAATTGGGCCGATACGTTATACATAATCACGCTACGCGTTTGTGTTTTCCGTTTTCCTAGCTTTGGCGCATCAGCTCAGGGCGGCTATATAGTACATGGCCCTGGCATCAGCTACTCTGTCGTCTGCATGCTCCGGTTTGAAGGGAAGGGAAAGAAAACCCAGCAAAAAATGAAGAGAAGATTGGTGAAACTCGCGGCGCACGACGCTTTTGACTCCTCCAGAAGCAGTCGCCCAATCACGCCCGACGTAAAGCGCTGCCGTGAGCCGCATTGCGCTCCGTAGGAAAACGGTCATACTGATTTTCTTATCGGTGAGTGGACGGCGTGTCGCGCTGAGTGATTCACGTTGCGCGCGGCATTGAAAACCTGCTCCTAGGAAAACCCGGCTTTCAGGATGTGCGACAGGCGCGGTCGCACTGGGCCACGCGTTTTGGAAGGCTGACGAGTTTACAGTAATAATAATTCCTTTCATAAATTCTGGAATTCTGCATTTTCCTCTAGAAAGAAATAATTTTGAAATATACTGCACTTTTTATTTTTAGAATTCTGAATTTTCGTAAATGAAAAATATAATTCCAGTTTTCATCAATTTCTGGAATTATTTATTTCATTTATTCTGAATTTTCATTACTTTCCGTAATTTCTTGCATTTATTCTGAATTTTCATCAATTTGTCAGATTCCACGAAATATTCAGGATACCGTAGTTTCTGTAATAAAATTAACTGTAAGTCAGTTTTGGTTCATATACATGTACTTGAAATGAATTTATATCTTTCTCCGGATGCCGTGAAATTAGTTGCCGCCTCTAGGAAAGGAGCATGAATTTTCAAGGCGCAATGGCGTCGTGTCTATTCAACAGCGAATTACCCTTGACAGAATTCCATCATGCTTTGTTGCTTCGTGAAATACTCTCAGCCAATCCGGGCTCTTAATTAATGAACTCTCTCCAACTGTCACTACGTACTCCTACAAATACGGTGAAAATATTTTATTGCGTATTGTATTTATTCCTTGTTGCGAAATTCTCATCTTCAGGAATGCTGGGAAAATAGTTTTGAGTGTCGGTTACGGAATCTGAATATTATCAGTAAATACTGCACATACCATAATAAATGCATATTCCATTATTGCTGTGTTAAAATACAATTTACGGAATCACGAGTGTTATATCGCACCATTTTTTCTGGATATTCCTTTATTATATCATCCGGAAAAGAAGAAAAAAACATTGTTATTTTGATGTAAAAAAAACTATTGTTGACTTGATATCTGATCATAAAAAATTAACTTTATATTTGACTAGAGAACCTGTTGAATTGATATCTGATTAGAGAAAATACTGTTGAATCGATATCTGATTAGAGAAAGTACTGTTGCATTGATATCTGATTAGAGAAAATACTGTTGAATTGATATCTGATTAGAGAAAATACTGTTGAATCGATATCTGATTAGAGAAAGTACTGTTGCATTGATATCTGATTAGAGAAAATACTGTTGAATTGATATCTGATTAGAGAAAATACTGTTGAATCAATATCTGATTAGAGAAAATACTGTTGCATTGATATCTGATCAGAGAAAATACTGTTGAATCGATATCTGATTAGAGAAAATACTGTTGCATTGATATCTGATTAGAGAAAATACTGTTGAATCAATATCTGATTAGAGAAAATACTGTTGAATCGATATCTGGTTAAAGCTAACATTGTTTGATCGGTATTCAATGAGAGGAAACATTGTTTAATCGATATCCGATGTGGTAAATGCGTTGCTTACTCGATATCACATGAGGTTAAACATTTCGTAATCGATATCCAGGCTTCTTAATCGATATCGATGATAGGAAACACTGTTTAATCGATATCCGATGCGGGAAGGGCATTGCTTAATCGATATTCGATGAGAGAAAGCATTGATGAATGCTTATATCTGAGTGAAACAAATGTTTTTAGATCGATATCTGATGAGAAACAAATAATGTTGAATCGATATGTAGTGAAAGGAAACATTGTGAAATCGATATCTGGTTAAAGAATACATTTTTAGATCAATATCTGATCGGAAAAAATATTGTTGAATCGAAATCTGATCAAAGAAAACATTATTAAATCGACATCTGGTTGAAGAAAATATTTTTGTATTGACACCTGATTACAGAAAATATTTTCATATCAAAAGCTGATGGAAGGAAATATTGCTCTATCGATATTTGGTTAGGGAAAACATAGTTGAATCGATATCAAATAGGGAGAGGGGAATACATCCAAATAGTGTATTTGAAAGGGAAAAAAAATCATACTCAAATTGATGAAAATTCTTAATAAAATAGAAAAAAGATAAGAAATTAGTTTTCTTTTGAGAAAATAACGATCCTAAATAAAATAATAATAGTAAAACGAAGCAACAGTCTATGTAAATAAACATTTCCACCATCATCCAATCATCATTATTATAATTAAATATTCTCCCAGAAACCAAATTAAAATCCAGCCTAAAAATTAACTCTATTGTTGAGAATTTAATTAGGATATTTAAAATTATTTATTCTAACTGAAATAATCAGCAGAAATTTTAATCAATTTTTTGCGGTTTTTTTTATATTTCATTCACGAGGCTCCCATTTTCCTAGGGGGAGCCCCACATTCAGCCAGGAGCAAGACCCTTTCTACTTATTAGAAAAACTGATTTTTTTTCGGGTAAATTCATAGTGAATGAAAAATTTTATGAATAAGATCAATATTTAGACTTCCTGGGCCAGGGGTCTTCTTGTGGAGTTTTCTATGACGATATGTCTTTCTCTCTCGCTCACACCATCATGGACGCCAAGGGCAAAGTGATGTTATGGGGAACGAACCAGAATTTTCTGGAGGCCCATTAGCTTGATGTGACACACAACTTACCTATTTATACACTTACGCTAATGAAATCATAGTACCAGATCTCATTATGTGGGTCTACTTCATATAGCCCCCCCCCCCATGTTTCTAACTGTGAACCAAAAGAGCTCAGAGCCCCAAATCAAACACGGATGCCACAAATTATTGAAAGCTTCCACCAATTCTGTAGTTACTTTTTTCATTAATTCGAATTTTCCATCAATATACTGACGCTATCATTTTCATTTTATATGAATCATCATAAATTCTGGAATTGATTCTTTCATTAAATTGATTAAATTGTGACTTTTCGTCAATTCTAGAATTATCATTTTCGTTAATTATGACTTTTCGTCAATTCGGGAATTATCATTTTCGTTAATGATGACTTTTTTCAATTCTAGAATTATCATTTTCGATAATTATGACTTTTCGTCAATTCTGGAATTATCATTTTCGTTAATTATGACTTTTTTTCAATTCTAGAATCATCGGTTTCGTTAATCATGACTTTTCATCAATTCTGGAATTATCAGTTTCTTAATTGTGACTTTTCGTTAATTCTGGAATTATCAGTTTCTTAATTGTGACTTTCCGTCATTTCTGGAATTATCAGTTTCTTGATTGTGACTTTTCGTCAATTCTGGAATTACAGTTTCGTTAATTATGTTAATTAGTTATATTATGACTTTTCGTCGTTCTTGGAATTTTCTCTTTCAATAATTCTGAAAATATTGATTTCATGAATTCTGAAAATATCGATTTCATCAATTCCGAATTTTCATAAAGTCTGTAATTATTTCTTTCATCAGTCTTGAATTTTCATCAATTCTACAATTATTTATTTCATCTAATCAGGAATCATTTGTTTCATTAATTCTGAATTTTCGTCAGTTTTGTTCAGAATCAAAACCGGTTTTATGGGAGTGGCTACACAAAATCGACTATTGAAATAGATCCCACTCTGCTAGCCACACCTCAAAACCGGTTTCTGCACGGGTTGAAGTTGCGTAGCGCTGTGGATGTGGATCCGACCCAATTTGACTCAAATGTCTATTTCTTTTTCTAGTCTTTGAGTTTCAAGTTCAAATGCTGTTTAAGGGGGGTAGATGCACGATCTTGGCTTCCCATGCTTTCCTATGGAAAAAATCATCTTTCTTTTTAAGGAACATTTAAAAATTTTCCATTCACTTTAGGCACTCAATTTTTTTTCTCAAATATTATCGATATTTTTATACATTTTACCACGAACGTTTACGATTTTAATAGTTGGTTATGTTATTTTTTATCGAATTTTAACATTAACAACACGCAACTTTTTCAAAAATCACCGAAATTTACCATATTTTGTGCCATAAAATTGTTTTACACAATTTTAATGAAAACCCTCATGTCAAAGTACTGGTAAGTATAACAGACAACCAGGGACTGATCCCCGGTCCCGTAGAATAGGGCTTCAATGTATTTCACTCCCCATTAGCGGACACTCTCGATAGCGAACAGTAAAATCAGGCAAACTCCAATTTATCTATTTTTGGTCATAATCCAAGATTTATCATAATCAACCAAGATTATGTTTAATCCCAAACTCGTGTTGTTAAATATCATAAATCGTTAATAAATTACTTGATTAACTTAACGTAACTGTTGGACCAAGATGGTGAATTCGAATGGTAAAGTTGGTTTTGTTTGTTGATACGTGTGAGGAAGGGCAACATTTACAAGACTGTTAATGTTATTATGAATGTTTTTATCGTCTTTATACTTATTTTAACATAATTTAATTGCAATTTTTATTGTAAAATATGTGTAGTGCACGTATCATGTACGGGTAAAAATAATTATTTGGTTTAATGAAGAGAAAGAAAGGTTATACATATTTTTTTCCATATTTATCAGACGTTCCAACTTCATTTGGGAATTATGCATACTCGTAGGTAAAAGTAATGAATGAAGTGAAATTTAATAAAACTTTCTTTATCGAGACCATTGGTCATTACGCATAATCACTGGTGTATCCCTTTTACACACATAGTAACATGTACATTAACGTTAATTAACCTTAAAATATACAGGGAGCAATTGCGACCGAGGCCAAACGACGTAAAAATTTGAAAGCTGTATAAACGAGGTCTCACTGTATATCGTACCTCCCCGTTAGCGGACGAAATTTTTGGTCCCATGACTGTCCGCTATCGAGAGGTTGTTTCATAACACCATAGTATCAAGTAACGCACAAAGTTTCAAGACATTGGAATGATTGGTGTTCGATAAAATGTTCCTTATCTGAAGAAACTTTTGAGAAAAGAGAATTTTAGAGGAAAACATTAGCATTTATATAATGCCGGCCAGCAGTTTATATTAAAATACTTTAAAAACATTTCTTGTAGCCCACAGATAGAACAAAAACTTGAACACAGTTAGACTCAAAAAAATTTCATAGTATTTGAAAAATTCAAAAATATGCGTTTTTTGGAAAATTTACGTTCACCAACCCCCCCCCCCCCCTTAAAACAAAAACACTTGTTGAGAAACCAGAGGTAAGACATTTTTCCTTTTATCAACAACGACAGCACGCTATCCACGTGCTACTTAGAACATTTACTAGAAGTAAAGAGAGGTTTTTAAAGCAATAATAAATCTACTTTGGAGAGACGGCGTAGTGTGTAGCATCATTGAGTAAAACTTTTAAGTAGTGACACCAGCGACACGTTCAGTGTTTGGAAACTCTCTGGAGTATTTTATCTGCATTCCTAATGAATATACGCCACTGCAACCGAACAACCAACCAACCAAACCCACCCTTCCTTTTTAGCACAAAACTCCGGTCTCTCGGTGCTTTCCTTCACCTGTCTCCTCTGCGGTGGCAATTTAAAGTTTTCCAGGCATCATTTTCCCCCGCGAAAATGGAATGCGTGTTTGTGTTAAATGCCCCAGCTATTAAAATATTAAGGTCTCTTGAGTGAATACGAGGAATATACGTAGGAAAAGCGCGCGGTACTTTTGGTACTGTGTATGTATATACTTACTTACTTACTCTCCCTCTCGGGTACCTTTAAGGAATTTCCCGAGAAATGCCACTACTGAGGAGAGGAGAACAAGGCGATTCTTAGCTGCAATTGTTAGGAATAATTTGCAAAGTTTATTTCGGAATTGGCGTAGAATCAAATCCCATTGAGAGAGAGTCGGAGAATCGTTAAAAGGACCCCCGAAATATCGTGCATTTTGATTTAATAATTTTTCAATTTACATGTGTTTCTTTTTCTTATATACGGGAATTATAATTTTTATTTAAGAAATTATTTTTATTATTAAATAATTTTTGGTTAGATAATATTATATTATATATATAATTTTTTTTTTAAATTTCGAGTACCAAAGGTTTATTGATTATAAAATTTTTGTTTGAAAAATTGATTACAAAATTAAATTTAATTTAATAAGAAAATATTGGAGGGAAGAATTCCTATTTAGATCAGTTTTTCAATTCGAGGGCCCCTTGGTCGAATGACAAGGGTACAAAGGACTGCCTCTCACTGTAAATTCTAAATTGAATTTGTTCTGAAATACAAACCGTACCCATTATCAAACGAACTTGGTCCACGGACTACTTTTTGGAAACCCCATGTGGTACAGAGATTGAGTGTAATTTAACATTATAATTATATATATATGTAACAACCTTAGACTTTAGTAGATGAAAACTACGTGAATTGGTAATTTGTAATTATGAAAGAATATATGAAATTTGTAGATTGTTGCGTAAAATAGTAATTTCTATTATCTTGAATAAACAAAATTTGTGGATTGTTGCGTAAATTAGTAATTTTTATTATTTTCAGTAAAGAAAATTTGTAATACCGAATAATGTTTATAACGCGATACCAATGCTTTTTTTTTTTTGTTCAAATTTATAAAGTTACCAATGATAAAATTCGCTTGAATATCTGAATAAAAATAAATAAAACGATAACTTATTTCGGTAAATATACATGTGCTTGAGAAATTCTAACAAATTTAATAAAACTTTTAAAACAACTCTCGAAAACGCTAGAAACAAACACAAAAAGTAAATCAGAACAAACAAAAATTTGTTATAAATCGAAAAAAATACTATTACAAATTTAGAAAAAGAAAGTCCAAAAAAAAAAAACAATTTAAAAACAAAAATCAAATTTGAATTAAATCTAAAAAAGAAGAAATTCAAAACTGATTTCTAAAAAACAAGTAGTAATAATAATAATAATAATAATAATACGGTAATATTCCGTATAAAAGTATATTTTTTATTTATAAGAAACTTTATTTGAAAAAATAAATAAATTTGCTCACTCTCAAAAACAAATTAAAATTAAAAACTTTGGAATTTAAAAAAATCAAATTTATTAAAAAAAACTAATTTTTTTACATTTTACATGTAATTGAGCTTATTAATTGTGAAAAAATTCGGCAATTCACAAATTATTCACAAATAAAATTGTATATTTTCATCAAAAAAGGAATCTTTATTTACAATGAAAACAAATTCATCATAAGTTTTTGATACTTTTAAGAAACTTCAAAATTTATCGAATTTAAAAAAATTAAAATTTATTGTTTATTAATAGGTGGATAGAGAAAGAAAAAAAGGCAATGAATAAGGACACGATTTAACGAATAAAATCATTAAAATTAGATTTTATCATAGAATTCGAGTAAAAAAAATTAATTGAAATCAAATACCATCAGTAATCAGGCAATTAAAGAAAAATTTATTAATACTTATTATATTGCGAAATTAGGAAGTAAATGATTCAAATAAAAATAATCAATATTCATGATCTCAAACCGGTTTTTATTATTCAACAGAGATTACGAAGATTATAAGGGAACCAAGATATTTTCCTTAAAAATTTATAATAATTATCAAATATTTTGAAATTTTAATTTGCGTCTTCCGAATTTTTCGGGAATTTTTTCCGTGTTTTCTCATCATTAAAACGGGATTTTATCGGCGCGTTATTGTTAGAGAGAGACGTAAAAATGTAATTATAATACAGTATTGCATTTGACGTATAAAATTCAGATTTCGAAACGAGATGAATAATTCCATCAAGTGATAATTTCTCGGTCCGTAATGAGGAGATTATCAGGCATTGCAACCTAGTAGTACATCTCAGTATTTTTGTATTCAATTATTGAATATTTGAAGTGCCACGTTTGACGTGAATTATTTCGTAAGTATTCGTGATTCTCAGATAATTATTTCTGTATATCATTTGAATAGAAATTTTCCCGAATTGCGTCTGGAGAACGAGGATATTCTAGTATTAATCAGTGGAATTTTATTATCGAGATTTTTAGCTAGTTTTATTCATTTTTGAAAGAAATTAGATATCCCGAGTGTGTTTCTCGAAATTTGTTCATAATGGAAGGGGAAATTAGAATATATTCATTTGTAATTAATTTTACAGAATATAACGATGTTCCGTGTTGTGACTACGATTTTTCGGAACACATCGGGTTAACAATGGATGGTTTTCAAACAATGGGTTGGAATTTTATAAATTCATTTTTTTATATTTATTTTTTATGTTTAGCAATTTATTAAGGACCAATGAATTAATTGTACCAATAAATCTGCATAAATGTGAATAAACAGCTGCATAAATATTTCTTCAATCCCAATGTTAAAAGCAAATACAGTATTTGCGGAAAGTAGAATCTCGACTATCCGGCTCCCGACCATCCAGCCTCCGTACTATCCGGCCTAGTCTCTTGTCGGCATGACGTTGTCAAATCATCGGAGCTGTTGCTTTTGTTGCTAAATTCGGCAATATTTACAGGGAAATGCGTCCATTTTCATTCTTAGGCCGGGATTACACTAGAAAGTTTTTGTAAAAGTGATTTTATAAAGCTTAAAAAATACTACCAATAAGCTGATTGGTTACATTCGAGCATATGCAACCGATCAGCTTACTGGCAGCGTTTTCCAAGTTTTATAAAAGAACTTTTATAGCGTAATCCCGGCCTTACATAAGATTATGACTCGGGATAGGATTTTTATGCCCTTAAAAACTTCTAAAAAATGCTATATAAAAAATGCATTTATGCCCTTAACAAACTGTAAATATACAAGATTCATTGAAAGACTGGTAGTTTGTGGAGGTGACTCACCGTTAGTGGCTGGTAGAGTGATGATCTTCAACCGTTTCATCATTCTGTACAAGAATACATACAGAATAACAGACATTAAACAATCTATATTTACAAGATTCATCGAAAGACTGGTTATTTGTGGAGATGAAGATTACAAGGAAGATTACTTCCTCTCCACAAATAACCAGTCTTTCAATGAATCTTGTATTGACAAGTGGAAAGGACTTTTCTAAATGCAAACTGTAAATATCCTATAAAATGAAAAATGTCCTTAAAATTTTTTCATTGGTATCTCAGATAACATTAATTTTAGCAAAGTAATATGATAATGAGAAGTGTCGATGCAGTCGAAACTATTTTGAACTATCATGAACAAAATTTTTCGTTTTACCAACCACACGAGTCACCACTATGAGAGAATCAATAACATAGCTTTCAATATTTATTTTATTTATTCATTTATTTTATAGATAATGTACCAAGCACACACACAGAGAAATTTTTTAACGTAAAAGCAGAAAAAAAAACGATTTTTCCCGAGCCAAAATGTCCCTCAAAAATTTCTTTCAAGTTCTCCCTCACAAATTAGAAAGAATATGCTGCCATCTATAGGTAAAAATATCTAGCAAGTATTTAGCTTTAGAAAAGCATTGCATAAAATTTAAAAAAAAAAATTAATAACTTTTTTTATTTGATAAAAGCTCTCAAAATTTCCCATAAAAGCTAAAAAATTTCCCCCGTGGACCAATTTTTCCCACGAGTTACTATCACTGATTCAGATGATTAATCTATTTACAGCCACACACCATTGTCGTTGGAGGGTTAGTATTTTTATGCTCTAAAAATTGAATATCGTTGCTGATTTTGGTTGTAAAACCTGTATTTCAGGATTCCTTACCAATCAGCAACGACGTTTCATTTTTAGTGAATAAAAACCCTCGCTCTAAATCCGTGGCTCTTAAACTTTTATCAGCCGCGGCTCTCTTACATAATTCACGAATCATCTGCGGTTCCCAGAATAGTTTGGCGCGGATATGTGCATATAAAAGAACCACTTCAAAGCCTAAATAGACACACAGATCAATACCTTCAGCTCACAGCGACGTCCCCTAGGAGCCGCGACGCTCACTTTGACGAAACACTGCTATAAAAATGAAAGCGCTAAAAGTCTAAATCATAGTTTTCCAAACTTTTTGTTCCGTTGCCATCCTCCTTCTGAAGAATTTTTTTTTATCTTATCGCCCCCATTCCCAACTCAAGTGAACCCATAGGATCCTACGTTAAGTCCGCAGCTCCTATCGCCCCCTGGACCATTACATCGTCTACCAGGGGGCGATATTGCCCACTTTGGGAAGCACTGGTCTAAATCATAATTTCCCAACCTTTTGGCCCATTGCCCTCTTCCTCAGAAATTTTTTTCTACCATCGCGCCCCCCCAAAGCAATCTAACCCATAGGATCCTATGTTATACCCGTAACTTCTACCGCCCCCCTGGAACATTCCATCGCCCCCAAGGGGGCGTTAACACCCACGTTGGGAATCACTGGTCTAAATTAAAAATTACTAGTATAAATCAAAGTGTACCAGTACATTTTACCACAACAAGTTAAGTAATAAGAGATCAAAAAACGTAAAAAAATTGCTATTCATTTTTTTCTTTTGCAATTTATAAATTTTATTAGTATTGTTATTTTGATTCATGCTTTTTAATAAATGTCATTATTACTTTCAATTTATAAGATTTTCACATGATTGCACATAAAAACTGACGGCACTCCGCTTAAGCCGTCGTAATTCTCCGATAACATGAGGTGACGACTTATCGCCGCTGTGGTGGTCGAGTGGTTATAGTGACGGACTCGCGATGCGTGGATCCGGGTTCGAACCCCACAGTGGTGGTCGGCTGAAGTTTGTTTTCTGTGGTTCCCAACTTCAAGGCGCGAATGCTAGCCGATCTCCCCGTTAAAAAGTCTCGCCACAGAGAGCAACAGGCCTACAACGTTACAAATATTCAATCGTTACACTTCACTCACAATTTGAAGTATAGATGGCTGCACTGAAATATCGGGCACAACACTAGCTACACACTCAGACTGTTAGGTGCACTCACTTTGTTCCAGACTATGCCACGAAGCTGGGCTGGAAGAGATCCTGGCGTTCATTCATTCAGGTGACGACTTATCGAGGTTTTACTGTATTTATATAAACTCCTGCCTATCAGGCTTTTCTGTGTTATCCTGCCCGCCCTTCCGCCATATTGGGCCGGATAGTCCGGATTCTACTGTATATCATACAAAACAATTTTTTTACAGGTAATTTTATAAGTAATCGTGACACTCACCAAAATATGTATTTCGTACTTTACCATCCGTAAATATTCACAAAAAAACCGGAAATTCATATTCAGCGAAATTTGAATGTAACCTTCAATTTTTTCTAAAACTCTTTCTCTGGAATTAAGCGGCAGAGATAGCGATATAATAATTAATTAATAGGAATTAACCAATATTTATATCAGATATTTCTTAAATTTATTTCCTTTTTTTTTTTGTGTGTATAGTGAGCAGTTCTTATTCACCAGAGAAATAACAGCTAATTAAGCTTCATAATCACTAAACTGAACAAACAAGTGATTTTTATTCCACTGGAGTTAATTAAGACCTTAAGCAATTAGGAAATTCGGGAATCTATTTATTTTGGTATCGATAACAGGGAAATGAGGGGGGAAATGTTTATGAATAGCGTTTCCATTTCCAAAAATTGTTTTCAATTATTATTTATTACGGGAATTTAATTAAAAATCCGATTCGTTTTGAAGAATTTTTCGGCAATATATATTTCTTTTTTTTCATCATGATTTCTGAATCGTCTGTTCAGAAATCAGGATTCTCGTGAGCGATCTTTTCAACCATCTTTTGCTAGAAAAAATTCAAATTGAAGTCTCGCTTGCGAATTTTCTAAAGGAATACATAGGAATTTTTCAAGTGTTTATATTGCGATATTATATTTACCGCATTCATATTCATTCAAATTATTGGTTTTTCGTAATTTACAGGGGAAAGAAATGTTCAGTTTTTGATTTTTTTTTTTTTTTTTTTTTATGAACATCCGGGGATATAATTAAGGTTCCTGTAGTTTCGCTCGAACACTGCTCATCCAAATACAGCTAAATTTTTAGGATATCTTAATGGACCGATGGGAGAGAGATTTATGGAAAAAAATAGCTCATTTTTCGACCACCAGGTGGAAAAGTGGTGCTTTTTCATTGAATTTTCTGTTTTCTGGTCCATAAAGCGTATATACCAAGTTTCATAGGAATACGTTTCCTAGAACAGGCGCTATATAGGTCTGAGTAATTTCAGTATGCTGACACTGCTCAGACAAATGTACCATCCGTCAGACACCTACTATACGCACACCCTAGCCTCAAAAAACCAATTACAGCGTTGCTTCCTTGTCTTTTCTGAGCATGACAAAAAAAGTTCCCCGTTTCCAAGTAAAATATTGACAGAGATATTTAAATCCAAAGAACGGAGAAAAGCTGGGAAAGAACAGCATAAATAAAGGGGGAAAAGCTTTGTCCGTTAGAGAGAGAGAGAGAGAGAGAGTTAATGCTTTCCTTTCCTTTCCAAACCTTTTCCGATTTTGATTTCAAATATCACCGCGAATATTTCACTTATAACTCTTTGTTGGCCTCAGAAAAGACAGGGCAGCAATTTTTTTAATTGTGTTCTTAAGACGGGAGTTGTCCGTATAAGAAGTATTTTTATGTTTATTTTAATAACTATACAACCCCTTACAACAAGAATTGGTTATCTGAGGTCTAGACGATATTTGGATATACTTTTTCTACCTGAAAGTATAATTCTACGATCAACGGTTCGCTATAGTCTGTTTCAGGTTAACTTTGCAGTGAAGAGAAAGGTAGAGAGTGTATTCCTTCGCCGCAAAATATAGTTCTCATATATCGGAGGTTTAAGGTGAACCTTTATACAGAATATTTCAATTTTTTCTATGATTTTGAAAAAAAATACTGAAAAAACATCGTTTTGAACCAATGTTTACTTGTTTAAAATTTTTAAGTTATAAAAAATATTGGTTACCGTTATGAAAAATCCATAGCAACGGCAACGACACTCTGGCGCGATATCCTAGAAATTTTCTCCGCCAATATCACTGTCGTGTTTTTTCCGTTTCACAATTGTATACTGTATATATATATATATATATATATTTTTCGTTATTTGGTTGAATTTTCCATAACGATACAATTTTTCATTGTTTTACATGCAGTTATAAACACGAATATTCAATCAGTTTTATTTTCTCCCAAAAATAGGCTTCAGTGAGTTCAGATATTCACTCATAGATTACAGGAAGTGTTTCTCTTCCACGAGAGCGAGCACGGATATTGTTATGAGAGGCCCTCTATGGGTGCAGAAGTTTTGTGTTTAGGTCCTCCTTTTTTTAAATTATTTTTTGCCATGTTTATGGGATAGTTTTAGTTTCCGATCACGGAGAGTGTTGACAGAGTCGCGACTTCCACTCACACGAACGGACGCCATCTTCCACCAACCTGTTTCTCTCGATGCCCCTTGCCTTTAGTGTCTCTTCAGATAAAATAAATGAGGTGTGGGGGGGTCCACAGTAGTCTGGGCTTTCATCTTTTATGTGACAGTTGTGTCTTTATTTTCACCAGAGATAGCCACGCTAAAGTTCTCGGCTCTACCATTCCTGAATACTATATTTTTGGTTTTTGAATACTCGCTGTAAACAAAACTCGATAAGAATCATCCCTAATAACCATGAGCAGCCGCACATCAACCGTAACAAAAGACTAAAACTGTCGTGAAAACAAGTGTCATCGACGTATACCGTCCGGGGGAGGTCGAGCGACGGAAATTTCGGCAAGAAAAGTGAGTAGAGAAATTCTAAACTTTTCCGTATCATTATTATTATTTGGTGCTATTCCTGCATTTACACGTTAATTAATCTGCTTCGTTAATTAAAGTCTTCGTTAATACTAAGTCTTGCTTGCGTTAATTAATCTAGTGAGTTAATCTGCTTCTTCTCAATTTTTTTTGATTGGCTTCAAAAATTTTTATTTAACATTTTTTTCCAATAAATTGAAGAAAAAAATTAAAAATCCCCAAATTTTTGAGAGCCGTGGTTAATATACAGTATTTTAAAATTATACGTTGCTTTCATACTATTGTTTGGATTTGTTTTTTGTAAATAAATTTCAGCTGAGGGAAGGGAAATATTGCGGAAACATATGACTGTTTTTTGACATTTTTAGTGTTACTTACGGCACACCAATGAAGAGTAAATGACACGCTGATAGAAGATAATTATTTTTTCTAAATTTTAAAACGCTTTCTAATCAAAAAAAAAGATTTCAAAAACCTCACTTTGATTTCTGAAGGTATCGACAATGGTTTTCTTTTAATTCTATAATTATTACTAATTTAACTGTGCAATTACGTTGCACGTGAAAAATATTTTTCTCAGTGAGATTGGCGAGAATCGGCCATACCTTACCGAGGCCGCGCATCGATACATTGATTAAGAGGCTTTCGTTCCCATAGCAACGAGTGATGCGGTTCCCTCGTAGCTTCACCTTCACAGCAAAGTTAACATGAAACGTACTATAGTAATAAAATTCGGCCAAGGGGAATTATGGACTCACCCCGTATACTGCGATTCGCAGCAGTGCCGTCTTAACGCATGGGCCTATCCAGTAACGGCCCGGGGGCCTCACGAGAAGGGGGACCTCACAAAAAATGAAATTTGGTTGAAATTTTCTAGAATTTACCTGATAGGGCCTCAGAAAAACCACTTGGCCCGGGGGGCCACGATGGCCTTTAGACGGCCCTGATTCGCAGGTAAATACTGATTCCTCGATCAACGTGTTTCAAACTAGTTTTCGTTGCATAAAGAAATGATGAGATCACAAATCAAAGATCTGCACAAAATGTTTTTTGCACAGTTAAAAGGTTAAACAATTCCGCAACTGCACAAACTATTGACACAACTGAAGGGCTGGCTATACATGTCGGTGACAAATCTAACTATTCTGGCTATAAAATTTTATGTTATTGCAAAAAAATCCCATGTCTTTCTGTGCATTTCTGTGAAAACCACATTGTGCTGCTGTCTATAATTTTCGAATTATTGAATTTTTAAATTTTCTTTCAAATCTTCTACATCAGCTGATATTTTCAACAAATCGCCGAGATGAAGCCGAAATTCATTTGTGTTCGTAAATCAGACTGCAGCCGTATCAAGTAATAAATTATTAGTAAATATTTGAAAATAGTAATTTGAAAATTATCAGTAAATTTTAGAAAATAATAATTCGAAAATTATCAGTAAATATTTGAAAAAAATAATTTGAAAGTTATCAGTAAATGTTTCATGGAACTTTTTGAAGTATCGTTAGTTACGGATAATTGTGTGGAAATAATGTAATTTGTCTTTATTTGTAACAAAACAATATTACAGCTGAATAGTTCTTTGAAAAAATTACTCTTCGATTGATTAAAAAATATACAATTGGTAATTTTTCCTCCAAATTGTTTGAAAATCCATTTCTCCATTTCATACTTCCATAAATAAAATTTCATTATGTGCATCGATTCTTCTGGAATTTACATTTCTCGTTTAAATCGAGAAAATACTAATTCTTCTCTTTTTCAAAAATAATCAGTTAAATTATAAAACTCTTCTTCTCGCACAAAAACAAATATTGAAAACACAAATAAATGAATAAAATTTAAATTTCGCTCTCGAAAAACAGAATCCAACGGAATAAGCGTATCGATAATCGATATTGATGATATAAATCCGAGAACAGTAATTATTGTAATTGCAGAAATCTCAGGAAAAAAATAATCAATTTTCGTAATTTAACTAAATATGTTCCGTTACAACATTCTTTAAATTAAAAAAGTAATAATAATAATTATTATTATTTTTATGTTTTCCGTTAAAATTTTCGAGGAAATTTATTATTTTCCTCAAAGATATTAAACAAAAATGAATAATCATGAAAATCGTTACGAGTTGATAAATTTTTAGAAATATTTTTTGTATGGAACTTTAGAAAGATATTTGATAATTCAACGAAAACATTCTATAGATAATTATGTATCGAATATCGTATTTTAATGCGTATCCAAAAGAATATATGGAAATAATTCAAAATAATTGAAAAGTTTATAATTAATTATTCAGTATCTGAAAATATTTCTTCATTTTAACGTGAGTTTTGGATTACCATTGACAATGTTTTAGTTTTTATTGTAATTTATTTCTTATCCTCATGTAGATTGATGTAATGATAATTGTTAATCACTAATTATCATGACAAAGCCTGTGAAATGAATGTTTACAGTTGCTAAATATTTATAGTTTGAAAAAGAGAAAGTTTCAATCACCTGAATTTTCACCAAATATTTACTTCCGCGGTTAATTTATTCGATATTTAACTTGAGTGTTTAAAGTTTCTCAAAAAATCTTACGGATGTTCAGTAACTCATAATAATGTTAAGGGAAAATTCAGTGTTTAAAAAAAATTATTAGGGGGTTAATTAAATATCTAAGAATAATATGAAGGCGAAATTCAATGTCTCAAAATATTAGTTGAAAATTCAATGTTTCAGAAGAACGTTAGGGTGGAAATTCCAAGTTTCAGAATAATATTAGGGAAAAAATTCAATGATTCAGAGATTATTAGGGAAACATTTTATGATTCAGAGATATATTAGGGAAAAAATTCAATGATTCAGAGATATATTAGGTGAAAATGAAATTATTTGGAATAAATATTTCAGAATAACATGAAGAGATATTTTTGAAATATGTTTCAGAATAATATGAAGGGACATTTTTGAAATGCTTCAGAATAACGTGAAGGGGTATTTTTAAAATGCTTCAGAATAACGTGAAAAGGTAGTTTTAAAATGTTTCAGAATAACACGAAGGGGCATTTTTGAAGTGTTTCAGAATAGCATGAAGGGACATTTTTGAAATGTTTCAGAATAACGTAAAGAGAGATATTTTTGAAATGTTTCAAAATAATATGAAGAGATATTTTCGAGATGTTTCAGAATAAATATGAAGAGATATTTTTGAAATGCTTTAGAATAATATAAAAGTTTGTTCGATATTTGAAAATAGTTTAAGAGTATTTCAGTATAATAAAATGGAATATTATAAAAATGCTTCAGAATATAATATAAAACAGTATATTCAAGGTTTCAGAATGCAATTTATTAACATAAGAATAACATAACGATATATTCAATGTATCAGAGTTATGTTCGGGAATATTTAAAATTTAAAAGCTCTTCTTGCGGATATGCAACCGAACTTTCCTTATATAACAAGCCCTCCGGATAGAATAGACGCACAATTTTCGTTCCTTTCATATAGGATTTCCTCTTATTACCCTCGATATAGCAAACAAAATATTCAATCCCTGACGAACAGGGTTTGACGGTATAATGAAATTGCAAAATCTGCTTGCAGGCAGCTCAAGTTCGAAAACAACTTGGCGTATAACTTTCTAGTTTAAAAGCAATCTTTTTTTTTTTTTTTGCTAAGTTTCGAAATAATTGCACTAATGATCTCCGAGCTGCCCTTAAGGTTAAGGGCACCCTTAAGGATGTGCGGCAGGTGCGGCGGCACAGGACCCCACACTTACGATAATAGAAGTGAAATATATATATATATATATATATATATAACTTTTTTTCCGTAATAAACAACATGTCTGAGCTTCAACTGGTTTGATTTTTTCTGGAATTTTCATCAATTCTGGAATTATTTCTCTCGTCAGTTCTGAATTTCAATCAATTCTGGAATTATTTCTCTTATCATATCTGTATTTTCATCAATTCTGTGGGTTTTTTCTTTCATTACTTTCAAATTTTCATCAATTCCGTGGGTTTTTTCTTTCATTACTTTCTAATTTTCATCAACTCTAGGATTTTCTCTTTCATTAATACTTGATTTCCATCAATTCTGGGTTTTTCCCTCATTAATTGTGAATTTTCATCAATTCTGAAATTATATCTTTCAATTCTGGGATTTTTCTCTCATTAATTCTGAATTTCCATTGGTGAGTAGATATTTTTCAACATTCCTGTTTATGTATTTCTGTGATAATGCATTAATCTCTTTGGACGCCCAATTCCCCTCCCCCACAAAAAAAAAATATATATATAAAATCGAGGCTAAGAAGCCCCGAAAATATTACACCGGGGCCCCCACGTCTGATAAGGGAGACCATGAATGATCTTCGAAATCAAAAATAAGCAATAATTTACGGGTATCTAATCAAAAAAAAAAAACCAGGTAAAAACAACTAAAATATAATCAGACCCATCCACCAAAAGAGGAAAACATCACACTTGAAGTATAAGGAAACACTCTGTAAACGTTTTACTGTAGTATCGGGAAGAGAATACTCAAACAAAGGATAACAAAGATCTCTTCTCAGTTGTCTTTGCCTAGTCCTGTACTTATTATCGGTTTTCGCGATGTCCTATCCTATTCCCAGTCACCACGGATATGTCTTATCCAGTGTCTTAACTCGGTTGCGACACCTGCGAGTTAACGCTTTGCCACCTCTTCCTTATTTTCTTTTTTTTGTTACACCCCGTGTACACGAAACTGTTCGTGTTCTTCTTCATTTGTTTCTCTTGCGAGTGAGTTTTGCCACCTTTTATCAAAGTCTTTTCTCTCGCCTCCACAACAGCTCTTTTCTCTTCATTACCTGACCATCTGAAGCGAGTAAAATAGAAATACACTGTATATATATATACAGTACAGTACGTACCGTATCTGTAGTTAACAGGCAGAAACAAAATGTGCCTCCGGAGCAGTTGAGTAAACGTATTTATGTTGGAGAGGCCTTTGCAAGTTGCTGATGATATATATACCCTGTGTGTGTATTTTTGTTCTTTTTTCTCTCTCTTGATTTGTCTTAATATATTTCTTTCCCTGTGAATTGGGACTTTTTTTATTTCTCCTTGACCTTTGGGGTCTTATTTCTTGTTTTCGTGGAAACTAAGTTTCACGTGAAGATCTTTTCTATTCCCCTTATCTTATCCTGAAGTAGAATATCAGAAGCATTGTTGGAATACCAAAAAGAAATGCAGCGGTATTATTTAACATGAAAAATTCATAATTTTCGTTGCTGTTTATAAAAGCTGTTAAGCGAAAAAAAGTAGTCGTGACTATTATTAATATATGGTGCTTGATTGATTTTACAACGATACTGTATATACACTGCTGGCCACCCAAATTGCAACACCAAGAAAGACAAGAGATATCGCAACAATATTCATTTTGTAGATAACATGCTGACCAAGCATCAAATGATTAAATTTATAGACTTCTGTGAAGTGTGGTTCCTGCCAAAATCAGTAGCCAGAGTAGCCGCCATTGTTGGAGATCACCGCTGCCACACGCCTCGGCATTGATTCAAAGAGACTTTGGATGTGTTCTTGGGGTACAGCAGACCAAGCAGCTTCCACGCGTTGCCAAAGTTGATCTGGTGTGGCAGCTGGGGATGTAATCTGGGTCAATCGTTGAGCAACCATGGACCACATGTTTTCTATCGGCGAAAGATCCGGAGAGCGAGCTGACCAGGGAAGCAATTCAATCTGGCGATTGACGAAGAACCTTTGGACAATGCGTGCCACGTGTGGTCGCGCATTATCCTGTTGAAATATGGCTGTGGGCAAGCCCTGAAGGTAAGGAAGGACAACTGGCTCCAACACCTCGGAGATGTAGCGCTGGCTTTTTAAAGTACCGGCAATGCGTACTAGAGGAGTGCGAGAGTGATATCCAATACCGCCCCATACCATAATACCCGGTGCAGGACCAGTGTGGCGGTGCATAACGCAGCTGTTCAGCATCCTCTCTCCACGGTGTCTCCAGACTCGAATCCGACCATCGTGGTGTTGCAGACAGAAGCGTGACTCGTCAGTAAAGACAATTTCATTCCATTGTGCCGTCCACATCCTTCTTTCATCGCACCATTGGCGGCGGAGACGTCTGTGGTTCTGGGTAGACGAAGCAATGGACGTCTTGCGGACAGACCACTCTGCTGTAAACGGCGTCGAATGGTACGCGCAGACACTGGATGATGCGGTACAGACTGAATGTGCTGTGCTATGGTTCGTGATGTGGCTGAGCGATCCGTCACTGCCATACGCCTGTCATCACGTGAAGTGGTGCACTGAGGTGGATGCGATCGAACGCGTCGGTCCGTCGTACCCTCCTGCATCCACCGATCACATATCCGCATTACAGTTGTTTGGTTTCGTCCAACACGACTACCGATTTCCCTGAAAGATAATCCACAATCTCGGTAGGCCACTATCCTTCCTCTGTCGAACTCGGATACTTGATCAAAAGATGATCGCTGTTTTCTACGAGGCATAATTGATCGTTTTTTTGAAAAAACCACAAGAAAAACACAATTGCCGTACTTCAAATCGTCGAAATCTCCAAGCCTTAAATAGCGCTTTGAAGGGGCGCCACAGGCGCGCGTGATGTGCGTCTGCGCTGAAATTCTAATCATTTGCATATCTCACCTCCGCTAATGCATGTTGTAAATTTCATATTATTTGCATGCTTCCTTCAGGGTGTTGCATTTACGGTGGCCAGCAGTGTATGTATATATATATATATATATATATATTGAAAATTTAGATCTTCAATGTTTCAGAATTATAAAGGGATAATATTCAAGTTTTCAGAATATCAAAGAGATAATATTTCATGCATAAAAAAAAGATATTCAATTTTTCAGAATAATATGTAAGGTATAGAATTTTTCAGAATAAGATGTAAGATATAGAACTTTTCAGAATAATCAGAATAATATGTAAGATATAGAACTTTTCAGAATAATCAGAATAATATGTAAGATATAGAACTTTTCAGAATAATATGTAAGATATAGAACTTTTCAGAATAATATGTAAGATATAGAACTTTTCAGAATAATATGTAAGATATAGAACTTTTCAGAATAATATGTAAGATATAGAACTTTTCAGAATAATATGTAAGATATAGAACTTTTCAGAATAATATGTAAGATATAGAACTTTTCAGAATAAGATGGACATGGAGGAATGTTCGATATTTCACAATGATATAGAGCGATATCTTTGTTTAGAGTTTTTGGATTTCTGGTTTCAGAATAATATGAATGAATCTTTTCGATGTTTCAGAATAATATGAGTGGATCTTTTCGATGTTTCAGAATAATATGAGTGGATCTTTTCGATGTTTCAGAATAATATGAGTGGATCTTTTCGATGTTTCAGAATAATATGAATGGATCTTTTTGATGTTTCAGAATAATATTAATGGATCTTTTCGATGTTTCAGAATGATAAAGGGATAATATTCGATGTTTCAATAATATGAAATTGTATTTAATTTTTTTTTCAGAATAATATAAAAAGATATTCAATTTTTCAGAATAATATGAAGAGATAATTGATATTTTACAATAATATAGCGCGACATCTTTGTTTAGAAGTTTTTGGATTTCCTGGTTTCAGAATAACATAAAGGGGGTATTCAACATTTGAGGGTAATATGAATGGATGTTTTCAACGTTTCAGAGTGACAAAGGGATGATATTTGATGTTTCGGGATATTAAATATGTATTCTTCGTTTTAGAATAATAGTAGAGAATATTTAAAGCTCGGAAATGTTCTCACGGATGTACAACAAGATGGCTCTCGACGTGAAACTCTGTGACATACCAGCAACAAGCGGAGCCACTATCTCGTCCGGCACACTTTTCCTGTTACTTACCATGTCGTCCATATATTACTCACGAGCTCAGTAAATTCACACGAACGGCGTGGATACACATTTAGACGAACCTAATCCTCGGAAGGATGACTTTTACCGCTGAGGAACCTTTTTCTGATTATGAATTATTCTAATGGCCTCCGTGACAGCTGCAGAACAGTTCTCCGAAAAATCTAATCCGCTAATCTAAAAGAGCTCATAAATCTTCACGAAATGAATTCCCTTCCGCATGATTTTGTCATTCCAACTCATAAGTAAAGCGTAAAGGTTGATTAAAATGACTTTAATCGATTGGTCGAAATATTACTTAATGGGGGGAGAGAGAATTTAGTTGCATTGATCGGTCAGTTTATGGCTCGGATGGAAGTTCGCTTCTTCCATCAAAGAAAGAATCTAAATGAGACACTCGGTTGGAACCGATGAGTGAAGTTACTATAAGTACTCCATATTCAGTTTAGCTTAGATTTACAAACTAAAGTTTAACCCCTTTATGAACACGGACGTAATATTGCGTCCAAACGCCAGTGGAATAAATTCAAATAAGTTTTCTCTCTCTCTCTATCTCTATCTCTCTCTCTCGCAACAGCTCTGGACGTGAGCGGTCATCAATCAATCAATCTCTCTCTCTCTTTCTTTCTCTTCCCCCTCGCGAATCTTTACTGCAACCCTATCAACTGAAGTTGCTGTTGAAAAAAAACTCGTTGGGTGAGAGTGTGTGAAGAGACTCTAAAAAAACTTACCTGCCTTTTATCTGTTATACTTTTTCTCCTTTTATATTTTACTCTTTTTCCCCTACCTTTTTCTAACGTGCGGTTAATTTAAGAGGAGGTTACCAGATTTATCGCCGATTCGTCAAATAGAGATAATCCAAATTTGTCGTCAAAAGCTTGTCTGTAGGTAGAGTGGTTAAAATGTATATCTTTGAGTTTTGGAATCACACAGGTAAGAAAAGTCTGGCTGACCTGACCTTTCAAGTCATTTTTGTGGACTTTTCTCCTTGTCATATCTGCTTGCCGAAAAGATATATATATAAATCAAACCTTAATCTCTCTGGTGTTGGGTTGCGTGCGTGCGTGCGACGCGCGTGGTAGCCCAGGTCGATAAGGTACTCGCCTGAGGTACCATAGGATGTTAAGAACCGTGGGGCGACCTCACGTCGCTCATTCATTTGATCAAATGAACGAGCATATATATTTTTTTCCAATAAATGTCTATTTCTTTTGTGACCACCCTGTATTCGTTTACACACGTTCTACTACAAATTGTAAACCATTCGAAAAAGCGAATATTTCTCTATATTACCAAAATAATAGATATCAAAATTACATAACCATCCACATCAACCAAATTTTAAATGGTCCATTCGACCCCAAAGCCAAAAAACAACAACACTGTTGTTCCAATAAGTTCTTTCAAGAAATCAAAAAGGAAAGAATTTAAATAATTTACTTCCCACTATACATAAAATATGCAAAAAAAAATTGTTGGCCTAACGTTAAAAATTTCTTTGTTTTAATGAGTCCCCATTTTTTCAGCCATTTTTATTTAATATTAATTTTTTTTTTTTTTTCGTCCAACCTAGTGACGGTGTTGGGAAACATTTTTCTAGACTTTTCTTATGTCTCTCTAAAAGCAAGGGGGAGAAGAAAAAAAATTGAGAAACAAGAAGAAAGAAAGACTACCTATCTTACCGAGAGCAAAAGAGAAAATATGAGACCTTATGGTAGTGGTTTAATATAGAGAGTTTTTATTCCCTTCGGGGTGTAAGAGCTAGCTCGTGATGTTAGTGGTGGGGGGAATTGCAGCGAGAAGAATAGTGGTAAATGGGTATTCGCACTTTTCCACGTTCTCCTTTTAGTACAGAGCTTATTTATTTCTCGTAGGCAGCCATCTTTGAAAAAAAAAGGGGGGAATTTAAAGAATAGTACACTAGTTTCTTCGACCAAATTTTATGCAATTTTCGTATGTGACTATATAGCTTTCAAAACTCATCTGCGAATCGTGTTATGTGATGAAATGGCCATCTTTTCTTCTTTTTTGCACCCTTCGGGGCAGTCGTCGAACTTAAACTCGCCCCCAAAGAATAGAAAAAGAAAACCACGAAATATACGGAATAGGGGAAAATTATCGTTGGAAAGGGAATAAACGGGGGATTTCCCCCCCCCCCCCCGGTTATTTCCCTTACGTTTCTTTGTCCTCCGCCATGTTGGAAAAGAATAATAACGCTTTATTGTATTCAAATTGCTCGGAGACTCTACCAAGTACAATTTCGGTTTCTCTTTTGTATTATGTACAGAAAATGGGAAGTTCTCGGGGTATTTCTGGAATACGTAATATCCTGGAAGGGGGGGGGGTGGAAACCCCACATTTTATTTCTTGTCCCTCAATTGAGATACGGCCTCAAAAATAAATACGGTAGAGAAATAACTTTTAACATTTCTTTCGATCCTGGAAATTGGGAGAAAAAAAGGAAACGAACTATTTATATATATATATGTTTCTTTTTTTTATAAGTGACTGGAATGAAGAAAGACACGTGATACGTGTCCTGTATTGGGTTCGTTTGTCGGCAGTGATGCAATGAATGTAATTTGAGAATGTAATTGCTCTTGGTATCGATCCTGTTGTTTTTGCTCGTTTGTGTTTTATCCATTTATTTTCAATAAAGGATCCGTTTCCCCCTTCTCTTTGTCGTTGCATAAATAGTTCGTTTATATTGATTCGCTTTAGAGTAAGTTTGTTAGAAGTGTCTGAGATCGATTGAATCAGGTGATGTTGCTTGGAATCGATTGGAAGAGTATACGAGTTTACTTCAGGTTTTTACGATTGAAGAATGAGTTTTTTTTTTCTTCACCCGTTGATTGTTCGTAAGTCGATTTGGACGTGAGCCAGTTTCATGTGCATGCGTGAGTGTATTTGATTCGTTTTTGTCTATTTTGTAAATATTTGTGTGAATGAAATTGATCAAAATTTATATAGGTTGCATAAAAAATGGCTTTTAATATTGGTACACATTAGTTGTTCTTTTTTTGGGCAGTTCCAAGGCCGTCTTAAGAGCATCGTGAGCCCCCGGGCCAAGTGGTTTTTCTGAGGCCCTACCTGATGAATTCTAGAAAATTTCAACCGGATCTCATTTTTGTGAGGGCCCCTCTTCTCTTCAGGCCCCCGGCATGTGCCCGGGTGGGCCCATGCGTTAAGATGGCACTGGGCAGTACTAGAACCTTTGTTGTTTTAGGAGGTCTTGAGATGACTTTGCGTTACTATGAATATCAGTGATAGCAGGCTTGTTGACTCCTGAAATTATTTCTTTGCTCAAAGGCACGTGAATGTATGTAAATATGCATATGATGTATATCATAAGATCTTCTTTCTTCATAGGATACTACTTCACAGAATCTCCTTATTCTTACCCTATAGGATCTTACTTTCTAGAATTTTTTATTCTTACTTTATAGGATCATACTTCATGGGATCTTCTTCCATCATAGTATTTTGTTTCATAGGATGTTCTTACCTCACAGGATCAAACTTTATATGGTCTCCGCTTGATAGGATTTTACTTCCAATAGGATCTTCTTACTTTACAGTATCATATTCCATAGGGTCCAACTTCATAGGATCTTCTTACTCTTACTCTATATGATTTTCTTGCATCATAGAATCCAGTTTTTCTCATTGGATCTTCCTCTTCTTACTTCATATCACCTTATTTTTACCTCATAGGTTCTTCTTACTTTATATTATCAATGCTTAATAGATTTTTTCTTACTTTATAGGATCATACTTAATATGATTTTCTTTTTACTTCATATGACCTTCTTATTTCATAGTCATACTGGGCCCTTATGTTGTGTATTCAACTTCAATGGCAATGCCTATTATGTGTTCAAGAAGTGCTGCCATCTGTGTTCCAGATAAGAAAGGAAACATCTCGGCAGTTCATGTTCGTGTTATACTGCCGCAAAGCTGCCGGTACACATTATAGAACGTTTCGAAATTTGGCAGCTGTCTGGTCAGGAATCGGGCACTACAAAAACCTTCAATCGTCTCTGTTTCCATTCCGTCTCTCCCTACATATCAGATTCATATATGAAAGTTCGGAATTCATTTAGCCAAAAAGTAAATCGATGTTTATTAACAAAACTAAACCGTTACTGTCAAAACATCGCATTTCCCTGGCACGTTCTACGGATTTTAAAAAAAATACAATTATTTTGGGACTCTTTTACCACCCTTCAAATTCTCACAAGAACCTTTTCTAGAATCACCAATATAAACAAGATGAGAATTCGGGATAAATTTAATAATAATAATAACAGAAGGGAAAAAATAAACATCCCAAATTGATCTGTTCGCAGTCCATACTGCGTATGGTTTGATTCTAATCCATTTCACCGGCCTCCTTAAGAAAATATTAGCGAAACTCCAAAGTTTCATTTTGATGATCCGATGACTTCTCCCAAAAGAGAAGAAAAATAAAATTTCAAAAAATATTTCCTATTTCGATGAATTGCATTATATATATATATATATATATATATTTCTTGGAAGAAGCTGCGTATATAAATAAACTGAATAAAGAAATTCATCTTTTTCTTTACACTTAATAACAATATATATATATATATTGGCTTCTGGACGTAATGAGCCTCTTTAGAAACTGCCACGTTCGGTCTCAGGCTTTGCAAAAAAAAACAGAGAAAAAAAAACAGAGAAAAAAATAATTTTTTTCTTCTCATTTTTATTAATAATAAAAAAGTAATAATTTTTTTTTTTTGGTAGTATCGTTTCGTAAGAATTCTATTATTTTATTTATTTATTATTTTTTTTTAATTCTCGTCTGGAAATTTTTCGATACTGTTATCTAGTAGAACCCGTGATCTCTTTTAGAAGGATACGTACTGTTATTTTTCGGTTTCAAATGGAAAGAACTGCATTTTTTCTATAGTTTGTCCTCTTTTTTTTATATATGGTACTGGAGGGGAAAAGAAGCCTTGCGGTGTTTGTGTCCAAAGGTATCATCGTGAAGCCCTTTACGCTTTGTCAAACATTCGAAATAACGCTGTCAAAAAAATGTGTCGGATTTTGATGGTCGGAGCGAGAAAGTGAAAATAATGATAGAGGGAAAAATTTTAAAAAGGACATAAAAAAAAGGACAAAACGCGTGGAAAGTGTAGTTTTTTTTCGGTTTGACGTTTAAAAATCAACCAGTTTTTTCCTCTTCTATGTATATACATATAAGACAAGTTTGGCAACGTCCTTTTGTGGGTTTTGGAAATTTTTGCGGCCGTTATAGTCAGTGTAAACGTCTGGGTTGAGTTTACGGCTAAGAAAAAAAAAGTAACGTTGGGCAAGTGTGTTACGGATACTTTTCCTCACGAGAAGGGTTGCTATTTATTTATTTGTTTGACTTGGAGAAGGAACTTCGCAAATATTTTCATTCGAGTCTCCGCGAGGGAATGGTTTCGAGAAATTGATGTCGCTGAAGATACAAGGAGTTCCTTAAATTCGTTTGAAAATTCATAAAAATTTAAGGAATTGGTGCAGAGTGGAACCTCGATATAACGATACTCTGCGGACCAAGGAAAAAGAAAACGTTGCATTTGTAGAGGGATTATCGTTGTATCGAGTGGTGGCAGTTTAACATTAAAGTAATGACATTTCCCGAACAAGACTTGAAAAGATGGGATTCAGGGTTATCGAGTATCGTTGTAGCTAGGATTGCCAGATCCGAAAACTGATAAAGGAGAACGAACGCGCGTGCACTCTTAGTATTGTTGCTTTTCACAATTTCATAACAGATGGCGCCACTATCATGTCCAATAAAACCGGTTACAGGAATAATTTTTCCCAACTGAAACAGGACTGCTAAAAAGAAAAAACGGTAAATTTATGGGAATTTCGACGACTAGTCAATGGAAAGAAACTACGAAAACACTCATGTTAAAGAAGAGATATATGTTTCAAAGTGGGGGAAAAAAATTTCCCAAGAAAAATGATTCCGGAACCACAAAACGGGGACGAAATTTCCCGCCATTTGACGCTCTTTCAACGATTTTAGCTTTGGCAGACACTTTTTCTTACGTTTGGCAACTTTTCGGCGATAATTGGTGGTTTTCCCCGCTTCCCGTATTTTTCCCCGAAGAAATAATGCCAAACTGATTTTGCTGCAGTAGGTTTCAATTTGAATAGAGTTTAGACCAGGGACTCAATCATTTGTGTTCCACAGACCCTTATTGCTAGTAACATAATCTTCGGAACCTCTTGTGCCAATAAAATGAAGGTCAAGTATATTAAATGAAGGTCAAGACTAAATTACAATGTAAAAAACAATGGAATTTATTGTTTTCTCATCATAACTCACGGATCCTCCCGAAACCTCTCCAAGGACTCCTGGTTTACACGTTTCTTTTCCACCGTGGCAATGTTAACGGTGTTAAACTTTGGCAATTTTCGTAAGAGTTGGCGATGATTTTGGCAGAAATTGGCGATATCTCGTATCGACTTTCCCGGATTTTGTTCCATGAAACATGGTGCCCAATTTGCAAATCAATCACAGAACCTCTTGGAACGAAAGTCACTAAAATGAAAGCCGAATTATAAAATTTATTCAGCACATGAATTAATCACAGAAATAATCATAATTTTCTAGCCTCGATCCTATTTAAATTCCTTCCAATTACTGAACTTAGAAATTTTAATTTGAACGCGAAATAAATAATTGAAATTTTCAGAGACAGTCACCGAAGGAGACAATCGATGAAAAATCTATCGCTTGATATAATTTACTTCGATAATTATTAACTTTTCCAATGGGATAACAATAATAGTTTTGAGATGGATCGTTTCCCATAGTGTCGGTCTCATCATCATCATCTCTGGCGTTATTTCTCTCCGCTCATGTATAAATAAGTTCATGGAAACTATTGAAATTGATTTCCGATAGCCTCTTTTCCATCGGGATACAGTATCCTGTAATTGATTGCCGTCAAACTCACCAGGGGAAAATGACGCACACAAACTAGTAATTCACAACATGATAATCCTTGGCATTTTGATTAGTGGGGAACTTCATAAAACTATCTACCGTCCGTCGTAGAGAAGGAGTTTAATAGCGTTCCCCCGTCGTCGGTCGATAACGTGTTCCGAATCCGATTCAGAAATACGTAGAATGATTTTTCTAATTGCTATCTGTGGCCGTTAAGATGGTATTTATTACACCATTCTCTGCGCTAGTCATGACTTCAGTGTAGTTAGAAATACTAGTTTCGGGAAAATAAAATTCGTTTATTGCCTTTTTCTTTTTAGGGGAGGGAAATTTTTGAGTTCTGGTCAATAAAAGTCAGGGAAATTTTTGAATTGGTGTCATGGAAAAAGGATTCGGGGAAATTTTTGAGCTTCGGTCAGGGGGATGACAAAGAAATTTTTGAGTTTCGGTCAAGGAAAATAGGGAAATTTTTGAGCTTTAATCAGAGAAACTCAGGGAGATTTTTCAGTTTTGTTTAGGGAAAATAAGGAAAAATCTCTAAACTATCTTAAAAAAACTCTCTAAACTCTGTGTCTCGCGGTTTCTCCAGTTTCTCCAGTTTTGTTTAGGGAAAATAAGGAAAATTTTTTTAGTTTTGGTCAGTGAAAATCAGGGAGGTTTTTGAGCTTTGGTCAGAGAAAGTCAAGGAAATTTTCGAGCTTTGCTCAGGAATAGTCAGAGAGATTTTTGAGCTTAGGTCAGGAATAGTTGGAGAGATTTTTGAGTTTTGGTCAGCTAAGTCAAGGATATTTTTGAGTTTTGTTCGGGGAAAGTCAGAGAAATTTTTCAGTTTTGATCAGCTAGTCAAGGAAATCTTTGATTTTTGAGCTTTGGTCAGGAATAGTCAAGGAGATTTTTTACTTTTGGTCAGCTAAGTCAGGGAAATTTTTGAGTTTTGGTCAGTGAAACTCTGGGAAATTTTTCAGTTATAGTCAGCGAAAGTCAGGGAAATTTATGAGTTTTGTTCGGGGAAAGTCAGAGAAATTGTTGAGTTTTGGTGGGTTTAAATCAAGGAAATTTTTCAGTTTTGATCAAGGAAATTTTTCAGTTTTGATCAAGGAAATTTTTCAGTTTTGATCAAGGAAATTTTTCAGTTTTGATCAAGGAAATTTTTCAGTTTTGATCAAGGAAATTTTTCAGTTTTGATCAAGGAAATTTTTCAGTTTTGATCAAGGAAATTTTTCAGTTTTGATCAAGGAAATCTTTCAGTTTTGATCAAGGAAATCTTTCAGTTTTGATCAAGGAAATCTTTCAGTTTTGACCAAGGAAATCTTTTTGATCAAGGAATAAAAATCCTTTTTATTCAAGGAAATCTTTGATCTTGAGTCAGGGAAAGTCAAGGAAATTTTTTAGCTTTTGTCAGGGAAAGTCAAGGAAATTTTTGAGCTTTAGTCAAGGAAAGTCAGGGAGATTTGTGAGTTTTGGTCAGTGAAACTCTGGGAAATTTTTCAGTTATAGTCAGCGAAAGTCAGGGAAATTTTTGAGTTTTGTTCGGGGAAAGTCAGAGAAATTGTTGAGTTTTGGTGGGTTTAAATCAAGGAAATTTTTCAGTTTTGATCAAGGAAATTTTTCAGTTTTGATCAAGGAAATTTTTCAGTTTTGATCAAGGAAATCTTTCAGTTTTGATCAAGGAAATTTTTCAGTTTTGATCAAGGAAATCTTTCAGTTTTGATCAAGGAAATCTTTCAGTTTTGATCAAGGAAATCTTTCAGTTTTGACCAAGGAAATCTTTTTGATCAAGGAATAAAAATCCTTTTTATTCAAGGAAATCTTTGATCTTGAGTCAGGGAAAGTCAAGGAAATTTTTTAGCTTTTGTCAGGGAAAGTCAAGGAAATTTTTGAGCTTTAGTCAAGGAAAGTCAGGGAGATTTGTGAGTTTTGGTCAGTGAAACTCTGGGAAATTTTTCAGTTATAGTCAGCGAAAGTCAGGGAAATTTTTGAGTTTTGTTCGGGGAAAGTCAGAGAAATTGTTGAGTTTTGGTGGGTTTAAATCAAGGAAATTTTTCAGTTTTGATCAAGGAAATTTTTCAGTTTTGATCAAGGAAATTTTTCAGTTTTGATCAAGGAAATTTTTCAGTTTTGATCAAGGAAATTTTTCAGTTTTGATCAAGGAAATCTTTCAGTTTTGATCAAGGAAATCTTTCAGTTTTGATCAAGGAAATCTTTCAGTTTTGATCAAGGAAATCTTTCAGTTTTGATCAAGGAAATCTTTCAGTTTTGACCAAGGAAATCTTTTTGATCAAGGAATAAAAATCCTTTTTATTCAAGGAAATCTTTGATCTTGAGTCAGGGAAAGTCAAGGAAATTTTTTAGCTTTTGTCAGGGAAAGTCAAGGAAATTTTTGAGCTTTAGTCAAGGAAAGTCAGGGAGATTTGTGAGTTTTGGTCAGTGAAACTCTGGGAAATTTTTCAGTTATAGTCAGCGAAAGTCAGGGAAATTTTTGAGTTTTGTTCGGGGAAAGTCAGAGAAATTGTTGAGTTTTGGTGGGTTTAAATCAAGGAAATTTTTCAGTTTTGATCAAGGAAATCTTTCAGTTTTGATCAAGGAAATCTTTCAGTTTTGATCAAGGAAATCTTTCAGTTTTGATCAAGGAAATCTTTCAGTTTTGATCAAGGAAATCTTTCAGTTTTGACCAAGGAAATCTTTTTGATCAAGGAATAAAAATCATTTTTATTCAAGGAAATCCTTGATCTTCAGTCAGGGAAAGTCAAGGAAATTTTTTAGCTTTTGTCAGGGAAAGTCAGGGAAATTTTTGAGCTTTAGTCAAGGAAAGTCAGGGAGATTTGTGAGTTTTGGTCAGCTGTCAGGGAAATGATGTAGCAGATTTCGCTGGGAACCCTGAAATATGTAAGCTGCTACTTCCATCTAAGTATGAGACCAGGGGGCGAGTGGTGAGGAAATAAAAAGACGTTTTTAGACTAAACAAATTTTTATAATTAATTTAAATTACAATTAAAGCAATCATCGAAGTTCACGAAAGACACAAAAAAGAATAAAATGTAATTTGCGTTCGTTTTTCAGAAATTTCGAGTAAATATCTCTACTTTTGTATTCGTTTCTAAAATGATGAAATTGTTCACTATAGGTCATGGGTTTCCAACTGTTGCTCTCGATCAAACGCCATGGAACCATTAAAAATCCTGGAACCCGGGAAGTTTTCAAAGCCTTTCTTATTAACTGGTACTCGCGAAACAGTTCTTCATTTTGAATTCAAACGAAATTGTGTCGTTTAATAAAAAATCAGACCACGGGGATGACTAAACAACTTAAAAACAGTAATATTGAATTATCAAATTCTTGAACCAAAAGCTAGTTCATGAATGTCATTTCCCGTTTTATCAAGTTTAAAATCAATGTTTGTTTGTTTTTGTTGGAAATTTTTCATCCACTAGAAGTTAGGATTCTTGAATTTTAGAATTTACGGGACACCCAGGGCCCCACGGGGATCTCATTTTCCTAGGGGCTTCCACGATAAGATCTGGCACAAGCTATTTACAACAATAAATGTGTGTAAATTAGACGGTGATGCCTAAATCCTATTTCATTTTGCCCTGGTTTTACGATGCTGTTAAGACGGCAGTAGACGCACTTACTTTTGGATAAATATTAAAAAGTTCGTTTTGGTTCCGTAGAACAGCCTCGTCATCATCAAGGGTTCCGCGGAACAGTTTTATAACTAGCAATGGTTCCACGAGAATCTTACGTTAGAAACCCCTGTTATATATAGGTTGCAATATCTACTACTATACGAAGGTATCTCCGCTACCTTCGTATAAGACTCCTTCATATATTAAGGAGTTCTACCTTCGTATGGTAGCGGAGAGTGACGTCATCCTTGTATAAGTCGCCATCTGGTGGCAGCGTCAGCATTTGTGAGCTTGGCCTGAGTCTGGTCCGACCGTCCATGTACGGTCCCTTTCAGTGTACACGAGCTCCAAGGAAAGATTGAGAGATTCGGTGCCTCTGTAGTCTAGTGGTCTAGGGCGTTCACCCGGAAAGTGAAAGGACGTGGGTTCGATTCCCCGCAGGGGCAGTTGAATTTTCTCTCTTTCCAAAATATATCTTCGCAACAGCCAGTTGTTAAAAAAACCTTCGTATAATAACATGTCTCGACTGTTATTATCGCCGAGCCGAAACCGCTGAATCTATGCTCATGAAGAGTAGTTTATAGTGAGTCATTCTATTTCATGACGTAAAGACTCACTAAGACGGGATTTTTCCCCCTTACGACCCAGGGGTCGTAAGGGGGGTTCAAAGTTTACATAAAGTAACCACGCCGAGCCCAAACCGTTGAAGCTATAAATATGAAATTTGGTCAGTATTACATTTTATGATGTAGATACCCACTAAGAGGGGATTTCTGAAAATTCAGCCTTGAAGGGAGGTCACTAGGCCTGCAAATATTATATAGGGAATCATCACCGAGTAATGTTCAGATTACCAAATATACGTGATTGAAGTCGCGGGTAACAGCTAGTTATGCATAAAAGTATAATTCCATTGTTAATAACGAATACTTGGAATTTCATTTCGTTAAAAGAGGTTCCAAATGAAAAAAAAAAGGAATGTTTCAGTAAAGAGAATCTTAGCAATGAGAGATTTAACACTGAAGCTCTCGAGCGAGTTTTTTTTCTCGTACGTTACAAGCTCATACATAGAGTTTTCGCAAGTTGAAGCATTTTTATCGGATAGCTTCTGCTTGCATCGGTAGCGATTCAAGACATTCATAACTAATTTGAACAAATTAATATCTTAAAATTGAATTAACTTCACGACATACCAAATTAAAATAGAAAAAAAATCAAAATAAATCTCAAAATACGATTTCGAATTCTACGAAATAACTCGCGTCAAATGGAAATTAATTCTTAAAAGCCGATAAAAATCGTAAAAATCCCGCTCTTTGAAGCTGATAGAAATACCTAAATCGACACACATTTAGGCAAATAATCTTTTCAAGTATTATAATTAACGAAAATCTTCGAAACTCGCTTTAAAATTTCATCTTTTTATTTTTTCCGCTTGAATTCGAAACCTCAAAACGTTTAACCGAAGCAAAATCAAACGTAAAAATCGGCACCAAATTATGAAATTACTACCCCCGCCTGTCAAGTTTATAATCAACATTTACCCGAATTCTAACAACGCATCCATAATACTCAAGAATTACAACTTATTCCAAGAAATTCCGCGGGAAAAATCAACTCGATCTCTGAGATTCTCTGAAATTTTTACACTTTAATGACTTTTCTTGGGAAAAGCGTGGAGGAAAAGTTTCGTGTAAGGTTGAAATTTTTTTCTTGTATTTTTTAAACCTTTTTATACCCTGCGCATTGTTTCCAAGGTACATCGGTCTGCTAATTAATGGAATAATTAATGATCGTGGAAACTAATTTCGAGCTCCAATCCGAAAACATGGGGGAAGCTGGAGATTCCGAGTGAAGTCTAATGGATATTCTTCACCGGGTAACAAGGTTATAGCCACGCCACGTTGTAGTAGACAAATAAAATACAAAGAAAAAAAATACGGAGAAAATGTTTCTAAACTTTGCATTCGATTCATTGGGTTTGAGTTTATTCAACCGTATTGTATAGATACGTGTAAGAAATTATCATCTCGCGATTATCGCTCGGTTAGTTCTAAATGAATCCATTCGAAATATTAGAAGAATAAAATGTCGTACGCAATATATACACAACGCTTTCAATACTTAAAATATTTCTTTATTATTGTTTGCTATTACAGCGGAACCTCCTCTAACGGATACCTCCCATTAACGGACGCTTTTCTGATCCCCGGTCCAGATGGATAAGAAGGCTTTAATGTATTTCACTCTCCCGTTAGTGGACACTCCCGATAGCGGACGGTAAAATCAGACAAACTAATTTTTTTTTTTTGCACAAACTCTTAATTTATTAATTTTTATTGAAAAATTGAGATCATATCGAATCAAAATCGATCAAATCGAAACATATTTAACGGTGATTATGTATAATCCAAAGCTCGTATTGGTAAATATGATATTCCGTCAATTAATCACTTGATAATTGAACATAACTATGGTCCGGGATAGCAATGTTCGTTTTGTTTGCATTTGTTGATACGTGTGCAGAAAGCTAACATCGCAAGACTAATAATTATTATTTTTATCCGTACCATGTATGGGTAAAAATAATTAAATAGTTTAATGAAGAGAAGAAAGATCATACATTTTTCCGTATTTATCAAACTTTCCATTTTTGTGTGGGAATTATGCATAATCACATGTGAAAATGATAAATTCAGTTATATAAATCTAATCAAACTTTATCGAGACAAGTGGTGATTATGCATAATCGACGCACCGGTGTGTTCACTTCTGCAGTAACATATACATTTTGAAATTAAAATTTATAGAAACCAATTGCGACCAAACTTCGCATAAGCGAGATTCGGCTATACATCGTACCTCCCACTAGCGGACAAAACTTACGGTCCCATGGGTGTCTGTTATCGAGAGGTTCTACTGTATGGCCATATTTGTAGAAAATATAGCTGAATATTTTCTTCTCTGTAGGAAAAAATATGTAATATTATGTAATACATATTATTACAATTCATCGGATATGATACTGTATATACTGTCTTACTTATTTTATCTATTTATTTATATATTAAATGCCAAAATCCGAAGTGCGGTCAGTTCGCGAATCGGCCGGGAGTTCTGGCCAAAGTCCGATTTGCAGAATGGATTCGGGCTTTAGCCGACCAGTTCATAAAGTGGCTGGAGATCACTGGCCAAAGTTCGATGTGCTGATGTAAGACGGTCTCGTAGTCGCCACATCCATTTTTTCATCGCCAACTAGTAATACATGGCTATATTTAGTAGCTGTATTTGATTAGCTCCATGCCACAAGCGAAAAAATAAAAAATATATATTAGAGATTAAGAAAAAAATGATTACCGCATCGAGATTGTGGTTTGGTGGGTTGCCATAGCTAATGTGGACATAATTAGCACGAAAAAATACACCAACTTGGCGATTTCTTCCCCCCCCCCCGACTTATGTCTTATGTTACCGGACTTCGGCCAGGGATCTCCGGCCACTTCGAACTGGCTGGCCAAAATCCGAAATTCGGACATTTGTCAATTCGCGAACTGGCCGGTTTCGGGCTTTCGCAGCAACATACTCGAATCCCGTTATAACGAACTCCAAGAGACCATAAAAATCACTTCGTTATAAAGGAGTTACAGGTTATTTAAAAATATCCCTACGTAAACTTATCTGGGGGGTTAGAAAAGCGTTCGGTAAAACGAGATTTTTCCGCTATAACGGTATTCGTTAAAACGGGATTCGACTCTCTATACATATTGATGTAGGGGATGATAGATAGAAAAGACAACTAGGAGTAAAATTAAAAATAATTTCCGAGTTTCCGAAAGAATGTGTGCATTGCCCGGGGTGCATTTGTGGTGTAGCAGTAGTAGGTAGGGCCTCCAAAAAATGGCTCGGGGATCCATGATGTTCTTAAGTCAGCTACCTCGTTGGGCAATTTGCCTGTTGTGGCGTTGTATTTGTATTGACTAGTTTAGGTTTCCGAAACATTCAGCAATGGTCAAAAAATCGGAAAGAATGCTCGGTTTCATTTTCAAGAAAGGTCTCTACATGTACTCTTAAAGTTATTCTTCCGCTTTTCCGAGGCTTAGTTCATCCAGGACTGGAGTATGCTGTAAGGTTTTGGAGACCATACCTACAGAGGGATGTTGACTTGGTTGCCTACAGAGGGACGTCAACTTGGTTGAAGGGGGTGCAGAGAAGAGGTACGCATGTCCTTATTGGCACACAGGGCTTGAGTTATGAAAAGAGACTTCATTTTTTAAAATATGTTTACATTAGATGAAGGTGTCTGGGAGATATGATTGAAGAGTTCAAAATTTTCAATGGGATGGACCATGAATTATTAGTACAGTCAATCGGGACACCAGTATCGATTGGTAAGGGACAATCCTAGGCTATGGTGTCGCAGGGAATTTTTCTCTAATAGGGTTAATAAATGGAATGGCTTACCCGTGGGAGTAGTAAATTCTAACGCAATTGACATGCTTAAAAAGAAATACGATAAACATGTTGGGGTAAATCGAGAAGCTCTATCCATACTTAGAATAAGACAACCATAAGTATTCTTTATGGGCATTGTGTATAATATTTTATGTGTATATATATATATTGTTTGTAATTGCGCTTTTCATTGGGTTGCTGTATTTTTGAAATGTATGACATCCATATTTGTTTATGGGCATCTTTTTCTCAGCCACCTCGTTGGGCATTTTGCCTGTTGTGGCATTGTTTTTGTATTAGTTTTTGCATGTATTTAGAATTTCATTAACAGCAAACATTCATCGTCAAACGATGAGAGGAGACAATCCTCTGTTCATTAATCGGAAATGTGTCATTAATCCTGCTTAGCACTCTTGTCATTCATCATTGATTTGAAAAGAAATTCATCATTTTTTTTTAAGTTCAAAAACGCGTCGTCTTCATCATCCGTTTTTCAAAAATTCTTCACGCCTCATTCATTTTTCGAAATTTCTTCCTTCATCGATAAAAAGAAATTTCATCGCTCCGAAAAATACAATCGTAATTCGAAATAAATTCATTCATCAGTTTAAAAAAAAATCAAACACAACACTACAAACGCACTCAGAGTGTTAGGTACGCACACACTTCCGACACAACTCACTCGGTAGTAAACTGCCCGTGGCGATAGACCGGAGTTGTGCGCTCGGTCCGAAAGCAAGGAAGAAAGTTGAAAAAGTTCATTCATGTTAAAAAAATTCATCAATAAAAAAAATTCGTTCATCTGTGAAAAAAATACAACGATCATTCAAAAACAAAATCATTCATCACTAAAAAATCCAATCACCATTAAAAAAAATTCATTCATCAGGAAAATTTAACTCACTCATCAGTTGAATAAAATTCACTCATAAATTAAAAAAAATTAATTCATGAGTTAAAAAAATTCATTCATCACATAAAGAAATTCATTCATTTTAAAGAAATTCATTCATTTTAAAAAAAATCATCCATCAGTTTAAAATAAAAACAGAACTCATGATATTAATTAAAGTTTTGTGTAAGAATCGTTTAAGGTATCCGACTACGTTGAAAACGTCATTTTGGAAGAAAATATGGATTTTCATTTTTTTATTTTTTATAAAAGCCCTATTTGTTGTGATTCCAAAACGGGCCTTGTTTTGTTTATATAATGCTTAGAATCAAAGTTACGTTCACTTTAGTGTTGCGTTTTTACATACAAGTAATACGCGAATAAAAACTTTAAACTTTAAACTTTAAACTTTAACGCGTTTTACGGAGAATGTTATTTTTGACATTTTACTTGACTTTGTGACATGATTTGTAAAAATTGATGCATTGCATCCTTACGAAATTTTAATGTGATATTTTCCTATATATTGTTGAGGTTATGAACCAAAATCTAAGGTCTATCACATATATTTTTTGAATTACAGTGTTTTATAGACAAAATGTAGGAAGAAATTTCAAAAAATTCACACGTACTAAAACATATTTTGGTGTAACTTATGAACATATCGTGCAATCCTTTAGACTTTGGTTCATAACCTGCAACATTACTAGCTGAATGCACTGTGAAAATCACAAAGCATTTCATTAGTAAATTTTTTTGCAATCGTGTTTCGAATATCCCATGAATTTTGCCTAAAATTTGACATAAAAACGACTTTTTCATAGAAAATATAATAGATAGACCAAAATTTGTCACTGTTTTGACCATTTCGAGACACTTTCTATCAAACAATGTATTTAAAGTTCACTCCAGAACCATTTTAAAGAAAAGTGACAAGAAAAGTAGTCGGATACCTTAATTGGATTGTTATTAATCAGATTAGTTTGTTTCAATTAGATGATAGAACGTTTCGTTCATCATTCCGTGTCTCAAAAATTCTTCACACATCATACATTTTCAACACTTCTTTACTCATTACGCCAAAAAATTACATCACAAAAAATTCATTCATCACTCAAAAAAAAACTCATCCATCATTAAAACAAAATTCATTCATCACTCAAAAAAAACTCATCCATTATTCAAAAAAAACACTCATCCATTATTCAAAAAAAAACTCATCCATGACTCAAAAAAATTGCATACGCCGCTCAGATTCATCCATCGCTCAAAAAAAACATTCATCCATCACAAAAAATATCATTCATCCATCACAAAAAATACCATTCATCCATCACAAAAAATACCATTCATCCATCACAAAAAATACCATTCTCATCACTCAGAAAAATTCCATTCGTCACCGAAAAAAAAAATCCAGTCATCACTTCCAAAAACTCATTCATCACAAAAAAAAAAAAAATTTCATCCATCGCTCGAAAAAATTCCTTCACTCATCTCAAAAAAAATCATTCATCACTCAGAAAGATATTCCATTTGTCTCACGGAAACAAATTTCATCCATCACTCGGAATAATTTAAAATTCATCATTTAAAAAAAAACTCATCTTTCAAAGAACTCTTCGCCCTTCGCTCAAAATTTCTCATTCATTAAATAAAAACTCATCAGGTTGAGAGCTCCTCACGCATCATTAAAAACTCCCTCCATCATCTTTCATGGAGTTCTTCAAACATCATTATCTCATCACCCAAAAACTTAAACCATAAACTGAAATGAAAATACTAATACTTAAACAAACGTTCAAAAATAGGATTAAAATACTAACAAATAATAATAATAGCAAAAATTAGCATTTTATAAATTAATTTAAAAGTAATACATACACATATATACATATTTTTAGAGCATTTCATCAGAGGTAAAACTCAAGTCATCTAAATGAAATTTCAGCAAGTTTTTCAAGGACCCATAACTATTATTATCATTGTAGAGCGGTACTCGGGGTGTCCTGTAAGTGCTAATGCGGCCTTTACCTCATGAACTGTTCGTCCTAGAGGTTTGATTTCCATTTTAAAAATGCTCAAAACGCATTCAAAAATTACCCTGTGCCAGTTTTGAGAGTGAAAATACAGTTTCACAAAATAAAAAAATCAAAATTTTCACACGCCCCCCCTGCTCTAACTTCTAATTAGAAAGTTATTGTCCTGTCCTTTCTGAGTCCCAATATTCGCTGAGATATTCGAACTCAAAAATCGGAGAAATGTTGGGAAAGGGCAACATAACTCGGGGGGGGGGAAAGAAGCGTTTCCCGTTAGTTTTTCTTGTACTTTCATAATTTTTCTCCGATTTTTGAATTCAAATATCGTAGCGAATATATTGACAGATCTATATGACAGACGATTGATGAGATAACGGACACATCAACACTTGACACCCTGTACATACCTTATCCGCCATCATAAATAATAATAGTAATGATAAAATGAATAAATCTAAAAAAGGTTGCTTTCGGTACTCGTCACTCATTCATCACTCAAAATTTTTCATCCATCGCTTAAAAAAATTCATTCATCACCCAAAAAGTCCTATTCATTAATTTAAAAAATTTCGACAATCGCTCAAAAAAATTCTATTCTATAATTATCCTCACCATAATGAATGGTGATTTTCATCACTTAAAAGCTCTTCGTTCACTTATATACACTGAAGAGCCAAAAAAACTGGTCCACCTGCCTAATATCGTGTAGGGCCCCCGCGAGCCCGCAGAAGTGCCGCAACACGACGTGGCATGGGCTCGACTAATGTCTGAAGTAGTGCTGGAGGTAATTGACACCATGAATCCCGTAGGGCTGTCCATAAATCCGTAGGAGTAAGAGAGGGTGGAGATCTCTTCTGAACAGCACGTTGCAAGGCATCCCAGATATGTTCAATAATGTTCATGTCTGGGGATTTAGGTGGCCAGCGGAAGTGTCTAAAGTCAGAAGAGTGTTCCTGGAGCCACTTTGTAGCAATTCTGGACGTGTGGGGTGTCGGAGTGTCCTGCTGAAATTGTCCAAGTCCGTCGGAATGCACAATGGACATGAATGGGTACAGGTGATCAGACAGGATGCTTACGTACCTGTCACCTGTCAGAGTCGTATCTAGACGTATCAGGGGTCCCATATCACGCCAACTACACACGCCCCATACCATCACAGAGCCTCCACCAGTTTGAACAGTCCCCTGTTGATATGTAGGGTCCATGGATTCATGAGTTTGTCTCCATACCCGTACACGTCCATCAGCTCGAAGCAATTGGAACCGAGACTCGTCAGACCAGGCAACGTGTTTCCAGTCCAATGTCGGTGTTGTCGGGCCCAGGCGAGGCGTAAAGCTTTGTGTCGTGCAGTCATCAAGGGTACACGAGTGGGCCTTCGGCTCCGAAAGCCCATATCGATGATGTTTCGTTGAATGGTTCGCACGCTGACACTTGTTGATGGCCCAGCATTGAAATCTGCAGCAATTTGCGGAACGGTCGCACGTCTGTCACGTTTAATGATTCTCGTCAGTCCCGTTGTTGCATGATCTTTTTCCGGCCGCAGCGATGTCGTAGATTTAATTTTTTACCGGATTCCCGATATTCACGGTACACTCGTGAAATGGTCGTACGTGAAAATCCAAATTTCATCGCTACCTAGGAGATGCTATGCCCCATCTCTCGAGCGCCGACTATAACACCACGTTCAAACTCACTTAAATCTCGATAACCTGCCATTGTAGCAGCAGTAACCCGATCTAACAACTACGCCAGACTCTTGTTGTGTTACATAGGCGTTGCCGACCGCAGCGCCGTACTCTGATTGGTTCCATATCTCTTTATTTGCATACGCATGCCTGGACCAGTTTTTTTTTCTCTTCAGTTTATATTTAAAAATATTCCTCAACCACTTTTCAAGAAACATTTCATAATAAGATCATCACAAACCAATTCACAAATGTAAAAAAATAAATAAATAACATCTATTAATAATTATCTAAATCACAGAACTCATGGCATATTAACATCTATAAATACACGCGCATATTAATCAGAATTTTGTACAAGTTCAGTCATTCAATAAAGTATTTAAAAAAAAAGTTATGAATGACAAGAACTGTTCAATTAATTCCTTAAAAAACCACAAAATTCTCTCCTTGCCATACACAGATACATACACTAATTACTAAAACTTCCATTTTTATTTATCCCTGGAAAAATAACGCGTCGGTTTATCAATTCTTGCAAACGTATAAGTATTTCTATCGAGTATTTCAACAGGGAAGAGATAAAACTTAGTCGTCTAAACATAGGCAGTGGCAATAAAATTCCACCAAGTCAGGGACCTATAACTATCGCCACCATTTCGTACAGGTATATATGTATATAAACTTTATCAGTAATAATAAATAATAATAAATGAATAAATCCACGAAGGCTTCTGTCGAAACTATTAATATCGTATACGGACTCTCTCTTCAGTCGCTTGTTACCATGAATAAGTTCTTTTTTAAGGACTCCAAGGTACTATTTCCCCGTCGAGGTGGTACTTAATGTATCTCTCCGCCGTTGGAAAACAGCCATCAAATATTTGAACAACCTCATTTTTTATTATTATTATTATTATTATTTTCCTAGCTTATTAATCGTTACCGCTTCTTTTTCTCTCTCTCTCTCTTGCAACACAACTACGTTCTCTTCATAAAGTTTGTTCGTTCTAATACATAAAGATTGGATGAAAGTCTTGTCCGCGCTCGTGGAGGAGGGGGGGCGGCGGCAGTAGAAAAATGCGGGGGGAAGGTAAAAATTAAAGAGCGCCGACAGCGTTTGATAAGCAATTTGCAACTGCAAAATAATTATTGCAAAAGTAGCGGACTTAATGAACGCATATGAAAAGGAGAGGATGAGTTTGTTGTTGTTGAAGAGGATGATGATGGTGCGTGTGTAAGGACTTGAAAATGACAAAGTTGCCAAAAATGTTCTTGCGGGGGGGTGTCGCTGTTTTTTTAATGATAAGTACTGTATAAGCAAATGAGATGGAAAAGAGAGAGATATGATCTTTAATTTTTTTAGTACTAAATATAGATGGAAAGCTCTTGCGTGTTTTTATTTTTGAAAATGATGTTTTTCTCCTATAAAAATTCTGAGGCTCTCGTTAATGCGAGTATTTAAATATGGGCGAGAGGAAATTTTTATTCAAATATATATATTTTTTTGGTGTATTAAATATGTTACCCCGACATCGTATTTTGAATATTTCATGGTCATTTTGTTTATTATAAGCTCGGAATATTTATGAGAACCGTGGGAGGATGTGAATTTTTGAATTTGTGGTGTCGCATTGATCAATCAGAAAATTAATTTTATAGTTTTTTTATCGGTTTTTCTTCCCCGGTCGTTGCAAATACAAATACAGCGACCACGACAGGGAAAATGGCCAACGAAGTGGCTGAGGAAAAGATGCCCATAACAGATATGGATGTCATATACAGGGTGATTATAAAAATACTATCCCGACATATGGGCCCCCTAACTATCATACCATTCACAGAAACTGAATGAAATTTTGGCATAAGGTATTTTGATGTATGCGCTCAAGAATGATATGGAAAACAACAGTGTCACAGTTACAGTGAGAAAATTTCGAAAATATCAAATGGCAACACCAAGTTTTTTGTATTGGGATGCGATCTCCATACTGAAAAACACTAAACAGCGTTGGAATGGCACCTGTAGCACGAAAATCCCCGGAGCTAGGCAAGGAAAAAGGACTCTGCCGTGCACCACAGCATTAATGTTCGTTTCATTCGTCACACCGTTTCTTCGGCTGAGATCCCACAAGGACGGATTAGTCCTCCGCAAGGTCATGTGGAAAACACAATCAAATGCTTTATTTTATGCTGCTTCTCTGTCCTTATTGGTTGTCCTCACTTTTAGCCTATCTACCGCCGGTGATTTCCATGCTACAGTTGCCGTTCGAACGCTATTTAGGGTTTTTCACAATGGACATCACATTCCAATACAAAAAACTTGGTGTTGCCATTTGATATTTTCTCACTGTAACCGTAACTGTTAGAGTGACACTATTGTTTTCCATATCATTCTTGAGCGCATACCTCAAAATACCTTATGCCAAAATTTCATTCAGTTTCTGTGAATGGTATGATAGTTAGGGGCCCATATGTCGGGATAGTTTTTTTATAATCACCCTGTATTTCAAAAATACAGTAACCCAATTAAAAAATGCGATTACAAACAATATATATACATGATAAAATATTATACAATGCCCATAAAGAATACTTATGGTTGTGTTATTCTAAGTATGGACAGCTTCTCGATTCACCCCAACATGTTTATCGTATTACTTTTTAAACGTGTCAATTGTGTTAGAATTTACTACTCCCCGGGAAATAACCTATTCCATATAACGACCATACGTCCCGTATTTCCCGGGACAGTCCCGGTATTTTCTGTTTTTTGGCTGTCCCGACTTTTTAGCAAAATTTCCCGGTTTTTCCCGTATTTTATACGAAGCCATTGAATATTTATTCTTTATTGAAGTCAAAGATTGAAATTATTTTTCAACTCATAAATTGCTATGATAATTACAACTATAAATGAGAATATTAATCTCCCACATTTGTCTTGGTGAACGTTTTTCTTTTTTTCGTGGAATTCATTTCAATCCACTGCAATTTGCAGTAATGTTTCATTTCCCGCCTTGTGATTTTTCCGTAACTTCAGTAATATTTGGCAACTTCGTTTGGTTTTGGCCTCATTTTTGGCGATATCACGTATTTTCCCACATTTGGAATCGCGATTTCCCGTATTTCTCTCGAGGAAATATGGTCAGCCTACCATTCCATTTATTAACAACACTATTAGAGAAAAATTCCCTGCGACACCACAACCTCGCTTTGTCCCTTACCAATCGATACTGGTAATCCCTTGTAAAAGCAGTCGATTGACAGTGTACTAATAATTCATGATCCATACTATCCAAAATTTTGAACACTTCGATCATATCTCCCCGACACCTGCGTTCATTCAATGTAAACATGTGCCAATAAGGAACACGCATCGCTCTTCTCTGCACCCCTTCAACCAAGTCTGTCCCTCAGTAGGTATGGTCTCCAAAACCTTACAGCATACTCCAGTCCAGGACGAACTAAGCCTCGGAAAAAGAGGAAGAATGAGTTTAGAAGAACGTGAAGAGACCTTTTACACACATGCATTTGTTTTCGAAATTCCATTAAAGTTTTCAAATAATTGTTGCAGTTGCCAATTTTCATCAAAATCACTATTTTACACCAAATATCGCCATTTTTCACCAAATATCACTATTTTACACCAAATATCGCCATTTTTCACAAATATCATTATTTTACACCAAATATCATTATTTTACACCAAATATCGCCATTTTTCACAAATATCATTATTTTACACCAAATATCATTATTTTACACCAAATATCGCCTTTTTTCACCAAAAATACCGTCATTCTCCAAGTATCACCTATTTCCACCAAATTAACAATGTTCTGATATGGTAAAACTTTTCACGAAATATTGCCGATTTTCACAAAATGTTGCCCTTCCACGACCTAATTAACAGTCACACCGCAATATTCTTGCATTTCAGCGAGAATTAAAAGTCTGATCCTCTTACGGCCTAGAAGACCACTTCCAGCATCCATCATAAGTTCTGGAACGGATTAGCCACAAATACCGAATTACTATTCAGTAATAATTTATATTCTCTGGGGACAATTACAGTCGAATCTCGTTACAACGAACGCCAAGAGACCGGAGGAATTACTTCGTTAAAACGAAATTTCGTTACAGAAGGAATTTTAACTTACCTAGCATTGTTCCTACGTAAACTTATTTGGGGGATTAAAAAGTATTCGTTAAAACGAGATTCGACTGTACTTCAAACCTTCGATCACCTCTAGATAAAAATACGACCCGACCAATATTGCAACCGGAGCTTCGTTATTATCCGAATTCGTTCTAGCGGGGTTTTTTTGACGAATTCAGATTTATTTTCCCCCACACAAATTCAATTCAAAAATCCACAAATAAATTCGAAAGATTTCAAAAGACCTATGGCATCAAGATAAATCCGTTTAAAAGAATCTCAATATTTCCTATTAATCTAAAATAATTCTCGAATTTCTCTCTCTCTTTTATATATGAATGCTCTTCAAATTGTATAAATTTCTCTAAACCTTTGCAATAATGTACAAAAATGTACGTTTGAGTGCAAAAATGCCTATCGGGAATTTCAGATAAGATATTTCTTCTTCAACGAGAGCAACATTCGAAGGAGAGAAAGAGAGAGAGATGATTGGCATTTTTTCGCATAAATTTCCCAAGAAAAAACAACGTAAATTCAATAACGGTTATATTTCGAAGAATATACACATATAATAAGAAACTCTCTCGCCGAAAATGAGGGGAAGAAAAATAGTTGGCTTAAAATCCGTTGTAACTAGGTGGTACGTATATTATATGTTGCTCAATCGAGTTCCATTTCCCTTATGGTTTTCATTTCCATTTTTGACTTGCGGCAAGAATATTAAGCAACTCATATAAAGAAGAAGAATATGATACGGAAAAAATTGCCTTATCTTCAGGGAATCGAATTTATTTCCACGTATATCAATTCTTTTTCTGAGGTTCTTTCTTTGTCTTCTTTCACGTTTCTGTTCCCTCTTGTGTGTGTCTTATCCTTAAAACTTTTACTATATATAAGCGCTTTCTCTTTGTTTCAAGTTATTTTTTTTAGAAGTTTTCCTTCAGCTTTTAGTTGCTATGTTTTAATCATTGATTGTGATTTAGGTCTTTACATTTTTGAATTTCCTTTCTGTAATAAGAATTTTTTCCGTACTTTTCGAATACAAACTCGGTTATAACGTCATCGAATATTCCGTGGTTTTTTTTTTGTATCGTTTTAACCGAAGTTTCGTTGCAACAACCGGGGTTGCCGTTTTCGAGACCTTTTTTTTGTTGACGAGAAATGTAATAAGATGTAATCCAATGCTATGAAAAAGAAGCTGTTATTTTGTTTATGATCAGGTGACTACATTTATATGTGTGTATATTTATATACGTATCGTCGGGAAACCGGCATGGGTTCTGGAAGGGGAAGTCATGTGCAGCCAACCTCCTTCGCTTCTACGATCACGTGACTTAAGGCTTTGGGAAAAGGCAAAAAAAACGTCGATGTTGTTTATCTTGATGTCAAGGGAGCATTCGATCGGGGTCCAAAACATGGTAAACTCTTCCTTTAGGTAAGAGGTTTCCCTTAAGAAAGGTAAGGAAGTGCCCTTGGGCCCATTTTTTTTTTTTTTTCACTTTGTACCGATAAACTCGATCAGGATATCGACGGGATTGTCAGCAAATTAGTAAAATAATGGGGAGGGTAGTCGAGAATCAGAAAGATAGGGAGTTGCTCCACACCAACTTAAACAAGATCGGAGCATGGATAAATGAATGAAGAATGACGTTTAGGGTTGACAAGTGCATGGTCACTCATTTTTCTTCGAACAACCAACGTTTCTCTTACGAGTCGAATGGTGTCTCTATCCCGGGAGCAACTAGTCCCACCTATTTGAGATTCTCAATGACAAGCGGCTTAGGTTTTCTGAACATTGTTCAGCGGTGGTCAAAAAAGCAAATAGAATGCTTAAAAATGCTTTCCGCGTTCTCCTAAAGTAATTTTTCCCCTTATTCGCTCATCCTGGACTGGAGTATGAGCGAAGGTTTCGGAGACCATACCTACAAAGAGACATAGACTTGGTTGAGGGGCTGCAGAGGAGCCACGCGTACTCTTGTTGGCACACAAGGCGAAGAAAAACTTGATTTCTTGAACATGTTTAAATTGGAGGAACGCAGGTCTCGGGGGGATATGATCGAAGTGTTTAAAATTTTCAACGGGATGGATAGGATGGACCATGAGTTATTAATACGCCGTCAATCAACTGCTTCGACAAGGGGACACCAATATCGTTTAGTAAGAGACAATTCAAGATTGTGGTGTCGCAGGGAGTTTTTGTAAATAGGGTTGTCAATAAATGGAATAGCTTTCCCCGGGGGTAGTCAATTCTAACGCAGTTGACACGTTCAAAAAGAAGTACGATAAACATAGCGGGATAAATCGAGAAGCTATCCATTCTTAGATTAAGACAACCGTAATCTTTTTTTTACGGGCAGTGTCATATATTACTAATTAATCGTTTTTTCTTTCATTATGCTGTACAATCGGTCCCCGTATTCGCAGGGGTTACGTTCCGGGGGTGACCGTGAATACGGAAAATCCGCGAATAATCGAAACCATAGGTTTTTTTATTGTATATCTCGTTTATTGAACATCATAAGAAGAGCAAGGTAATGCAGATGCTAGAGCTAGAGCTGCCACGGCTCTAATGATGACAGTAATGACATTAGTGATAGCGTGATTCTTCCATACCTTCAAGACATTTTATGCATTTACATCTTATTCTATTGCGTGCACAATCATCTCCATTGAGTGGCGTGCATAGTGAGCCTTGAATGCTCGCATTACCCCCTGATCAAGGGGCTGAATGATAGATGTTGTATTAGGAGGCATATAAAGGACTTCCACGTCATCCGCTTTGAACTCATTGACATCTGGTGGTCCAGGAGCATTATCCAGCACCAAAAGAACTTTGAATGGCATGTCTACACTCTCAAGGTACCTCCTGACTTCCGGAACGAAACACCGTTTAAACCAACACTGATGACAACAACCACTGAAACCAACAGCCGACTGTATACTTTTATATTGAGTTGCTGCGTTTTGGTTATATTTGATATCCATATCTTTTATGGGCATAATTCCTTCAGCTACCTCGTTTGGCAATTTGCGTGATGTGGCCTTTGTGTTTGTATTTGATCCAGACAAAACTGGAAATTAGGGTCCAAAAAAGAAATTCGGATGATCTCTATTTGACGAATCGGCGCGATAAATAACGTAATCTTGTCCTAACCCAACTGCACGTTAGAAAAAGGGCGAAAAAAGTAGAAGAAAACACATAAAAAACATGAAAGGAAAAAACAGTATAATAAATAAGTACAGATAAGAGAGAGGATAGAGATAAGAGATTAGACATACGAAGTAGATTTTTCTTTTCGCCCTCACCCTACATATTCTCTTTCACTCTTATATGCATACAGTAGAAAGATACATCATACGTGGGGGTAAAAAAAAATCACTAATAATTGCATAGATATAAAACGAAAATAAAAAGGACAACTTTTCGTGGGGGTTACAACAAAGCTTCACGATGATGACGAGAAGAGAGAGGAACGGACACAACACAGAGAGCTTGTTTGAATTCATCCCGCTGGCGTTTGGACGCAATATTACGTCCTCGATCGTAAAGTGGTCAACTCATTCGTTCAAGGCACTGAGAGACGGAAAAATAAATAAATTGCATACACATTGTAGGTTTCGAGACGCTCTTCGAAATCTCGCGAGGAAGGTGCTACTACTAATTGCATCCACAAAGCACGCCGTTACTCTCTCTCTTAGAAATTTTATTAAGATTTCTTATTCTTTAATGATCCACAAGGCTTACACACAGGTCTCGAGACTTTTCCCCCCCCTCCCTGAATAAAACTAAACGCGTGTGTTTTCTCCTTCATTTCCTAGAGAGAGAGAGAGAGCTTTCGAGGAAAACTACCCCGAAGGTATAATTGCTTTAGATTTTCCCTGATATAAATACCATGGATATCAAAATACCATTAAGTGGGGAAGAAGGAGGAAGTCTGTAAAACCTAATGACTGCACAGAAAATGAATGCCTCTGCTTTGCAAGTTGTCTCGAGAGAGGGGATAAGGCAAACGCAAAATGAAACATGTATCGCTAACTACGGATAACTTCGTTCCCAAGGAAGCTTAAAGAAATAATAACAATAATAATAAACTCCAGGTATCGGGTACGTGTGACTAAGGGAAGAATGCGACCGAGTCTGCAGACCGTTTCACGCCTACGCGAGGAGGGAGGGGGTGTATTATCAGGTCCCGAGCTGAAAAGCTAATTTCTCCCAGGTCGATGAAGGAAGACTGTCTGTCGATGATGGTTTTAGAAATCTAGAATGGGAAATTATCGACGAATTTTCGCTAGTTTGATGTGTTTGAGTATTCGCGAAGCGGTTTCCGATGGATTTCTGTACGGACAGAACTGGAAATGAATGAGGAGGAGGTGAATTTTCATGAGATTATGATTTTAATGTCTTTATCAATACGGTGGGAAATACAGGGTATTCAGAAAGTCCCCCCCTTCGAAATTACATTTCTACATATAAGTTACGGTTAATGTGATGAATCCGGTTATTATGCAAAATCGCCGGCCATTTTGGTAAGTTTGATAAATTTCCATTTATTTATCACTTTTACCAGCGATTATGCATATTACACAAGCGTCGTTTGTAAACATGATAAATATTGTACTAAATTCATCACATTTGCCGGATCGGCCGTGATAAGATTTATTATTTAGATGACCGTACTTGTGAGTCAGAGTCTATATATAACAGTCAGCGACTATAACGAATTCTGATTTAATGAATATTTTTCCGCAAATGGCAGAAAAATAACTCCAAATCGACGAATTCTGAAATGGGACCTCGATGTAACGAATTCCTCTTAACTAGTTTTACTCCCGTTTTACTTTCTCACCCCGATATAACGAACACTCATTTGACAAATTGTTTGATTTAACGAATTTTTACAAGTTTTTTATGCGTACACAAATTCCTATATAACACAAACTCCTATATAACGAATCCTACAATCAAACCTCGATATAATTAACCCCTATTTGATGAATTCTACAATCAAACCTCGATATAATTAACTCCTATTTGATGAATTCTACAATCAAACCTCGATATAATTAACCCCTATTTGATCAATTCTACAATCAAACCTCGATATAATTAACCCCTATTTGATGAATTCTACAATCAAACCTCGATACATCGAACTCTCATTTGACAAATTTTACGACTGTACCCGAATATAATGAACTCTCATTTAACAAATTTAACGATAGTATCCCGATACTACGTATACTTAATTTAGAATTTATCAAATTTACCTATGGCACTTGGGTATTATGTATAATCACCGGTAAAAGTAATAATTTTTTTAGTATTTACCAAATTTACCGACGACGCTTGGTTGTTATTAACAATTGCGAAGTGGTGAATTTATCAAACTTACCGAGACGATCGGCAATTATGCATAGTAACCGATTTATAACATTCAACGCAACGTATTTCAAATTCACACCTCCCTCCCCCCCCCCCCCCCGCTCCTAGTTGTGGTCCTGTATATATCGGAGAAGTACGGGATGGACCAAATTTCCTTTTAAAAATGAATAAAAATATTTTAAAAATTTACGACGTACGAGTGGTATTGCAAACGAACGAAAATTCGCCTTTAATTTGAATTAAAGGGAAGGCGGGGGGAAGGAACAGAACTTCACCGCTGGAATGAGAGCGATGATAATACGCGTCAAGACAAACATTTATTACGGAAGAAAGATGAAACATTCTGTCGCAAATGATTTTTTTTGTTTTGCATACGTCAGGGGCCATTCAAGTATTACGTAGGTAGATTTTAAGCAATTTTTGATCCCCCCCCCCCCGTCAGCACGATTTCGTCAGCAGCTTAGAATTTTTCATATCTTCAGAAAGGGGTGGTTGATGACGTAAGCAACCTTCAAACACCCCCCCCCCCCGTCATCTAAGGCCAGCAAATCCGAAACCCCCTCCCCCCCTCGTCATTCAAATACTTGAATGGCCCTTTAACGCTTAATCACTTAATGCAAGCCACTGGCGCCAAGAAAAATGGAGGAAAGAAAGTTCCTAAAGTAACCCTCGTAATGAAAAGAAAACAAAAGATCCTTCTCTTCTCCCCTCCCAAGCATGCATGTCCAATATTTTTGTATATGAATGCATGCTTGAGCATGTGTTTGAGAATTTTGCACAAACATTAGAATTTCACAAGCAGCTTGAAGACAATGAATTTTGATTATGCATGATTGCACACAAGCCACGCTTGCGCAAGTGAAATTGAAGGTGTGAGCCATGCAGGTAGCTTGTACCAGTGTTCACTCTTCGTGAGCTCCGCTTGGTGTTGGTACTTTTGTTGTTAGCCTCACCTTGTTCATAACACATCACTCACTTCACTTCTGAAATGTAGATGGCGGCACTGCAAAATCAAACGCAACACTACATACGCGTTCAAGACTGTTAGGTATATGCACAGCACACACAGTTACACTTCCGGCGAAACTCACTGGGTACTAAATCGCCCATAAATGGTGATAGACCTGAGTTGTGCTCGGTTTGAAAGAAAGAAAGAAAAAGTACTTTTGTGTTGGCGACTTTTTTTTTCGGTACGCAAGAACAAAAGCAGCCAAAGTGATTACATCATTATCGCCCGACATATTCCAAGTAAAAACTAGCGCTTAAAACAAAGTAAAAGTAAAAACTGGCAAACATACTTTTACCGTGTGGTGGCGAAAAGGAAATTGTGTATGCTTGTCAAGCTTGCAGTTATGCGTGAAGAATTCTTTAGACAGGTAAAGGGAGAAAAGGGGAGGTACTTTTTCCCTCCGCAATCGCCTGCGATTGAAAGGAATTATTCTTTCCTCTCTCTCACACCGCGTAGGGAATTCTTTGCGCTGTAAGCAAGGTTGCCATATTTTGGCGACTCTTTAAGTGAGGTGATGCACGCATCTCCCCGAATGAGCGGGTTCTGAGCAATGTTCACCAATACGCATCTACATACGTGATTCACGCATCGAAGTTCAGTTTTACTTCTCGAAATTTCGTTGAGGAGTGAAAATACTCCTCAATTGATCCCCCTAAATTTTAGATAATTTTTTAATGGAGTTATTTCTCACTGACAAGTTTCAAGAAAACACCCCTAAGTGTATTCAGGTAACATAGTAAACCGGACGCCGTCATTCTACTCAATACAGATCTGACTGAGCGAAACGGAAATAAGAGGAAAATAAATTTAAAAAAAACGGAAAGTGTCGTGCCAACCCTCTTAATGTCCGTCGTGTGGTTTTTGCTAAAGCTACGGAGCTGCAGCCTTCGACCGCAGGGCTTAGTGTTACCAAACGGCAGCACGAAGCTCAAGCCTCGCCCGACTGTATCAATCTAGAGAAGTCTAGCCTATCAAAAGTAGGGTTAAACTAACCTGTCTCACGACGGTCTCACTGATAAAAAAAAAATGTCCTCCATTTTACAAAAATACCCCTCACAATTTTGAAGAGAAGAGAAATTACTCTTCGAAATCGTTTTGAGCCTATGTTCCATTGCAGATATTGTTTGTCTTGAAGTATACTACTTCACCAAACACCAACTGTAGCCATATCGATATAGCGCAATTTCCTGCATTCATGAGTTGGGTTGGAAATGAAGGCGCCATCTATCAGAGTTCGCCTCAAGCTCGTTAAGGAAAATATTTATATTCTCCCCGGGTTTGGACCTGGGACGGCAACCTTCACGGTGGCAGACGAGCATCTTACTACCACGCCACTTGGGCGCTTTTGATGTATACTGTCACCTTTCTCATTTTAGCGGTGGAATTCTCTGGCAGCTTTCCTACGGCATAAATGTCGTCCCAAACTAACAATTGAACGAAAAACAAATTATGTAGATCATATGTAATATTAATGTCAGAAATTACAGTCGAACTCCGTTTTAACGAATACCGTTACAGTGAAAATCTCGTTTTAACGAACACTTTTCTAATCCCCCACCCCCAGATAAGTTTACGTAGGGACATTTTTAAATAACCTGGAATTCCTGTGTAACGAAATTTCGTTATAACGAAGTGATTTCTACGGTCTCTTGGAGTTCGCTATAACGGGATTCGACTGTATTTAGAAAAAAAGCGCCTGGCAACAGTTATTTCTTACGCTTCAACAATGACGTTCTCAATGTTTACTTTCGTACAAAGCATTATCAATGACACAGAAACATAATATGTTTCCTTATTCCACAATTGATTTACTCCCACATAAATATAAAGACAAAACTCGGGGCAGTAAATGTGTATTCATGTATAATATAAATTATTTAACACATGCACAAATAAATAAAGCATATTTAAATACTTAACTGTTAATAATCTAAAAAGCTATAAATTAATTTCGAACAAAAATACAGCATACACTGTACTCATATTATGTTGTTTGTTATGCAAAATTAAAAGGATTTGAATATTTATCAGGTCTTTGTTAATGAGGTATTTTGTTTAATCATATTAAAGTTAAATGTAAACAACGAGATAATTAAGTTAAAATCATTCGAAAATTATTAATAATTCCTGTTCTTTGTGATGTTCTTTCCATGAATAGTATTCAATTGTTTAGGTTCCTGGTATTTTATAAAAGACTCGAAGGAAAAAGTAAATATTTATGTCTCTAATTAATTAATCAAAAATATTCCGGGGATTTGATTGAATATCACGCGTCGTTGAAATATTTGATTTAACATTTAACATCCGTCACTGATTTCGTGGATGAAAGATTCGCAACATTTCACGGGTGACACGAAAAGCCATACGTACCGTTCGGAACTGTCGCTGTTTTGATCCGTTTCGCGTCAGAATGGACGCGATCGGAACGACGGCGGTGGTGGTGGGGAGAGAAATGGACGCAATCAATATAATAAGAGTAGTAATTTCTTGTTGAGAGAACTCTTCACCAAAATGCATCTTTCGGGGTGGTTGGAGAAGTGAGTATGAGCGAAATTCGTAACTCAAGAATGTTGGTGCGTAGTTTTAAGGAAAAGTTCTCCCCCACATAGTGAATTTATCTGCGTGAAAGAACAAAAAAAAGGGGAGAATCGTCCCTGGAGCCCACAGGCGGCAGGGGGGAGTTGGAAAAATCACCCCCCCCCCCCTCCGTCGTTCACTAACAAAAATTGCATTGTAAATGTTATAAATCGGTGTTTATGCATATTTACTGATCGTCTTTTGATAAATTTTATAAATCTATCACTTTTGCAGGTGAATAACAAAGCCATATAAAAATAATAATTTGCTATAATAACAAAGTGTCAGTGGTAAATTTGATAAATCCTCGAAATTTATCGCCTTTATCTGTGATTATGCATAATACCCAAATGTAATTAGTGAATTCGATAAATATTAAAAAAATTACAAATGAGTCAGTCTAGTGTCTGTGAGATGGATATAGTCGGACCCCGATATAATGATAACGAATTTTGTGATCGTACAACGATATAATGGTACAACACATGTATGAATTATCGTGTATAGTATATCATATAGTACGATTTCTCAAGTTTACCAACGACGCTTGGGTACTATGCATAATCGCTGGTAAAAGTGATTAATTTCGGGAATTTATCAAACTCATCAAAATGCTCGGCGATTATGCATAATAACCGATTATGTATAACAACCGGATTTATCACATTTACCGTAACATATATATTAGTATAGTCAGGAGAGCGAGGGTGGACAATCACCCTTCCTCCCGTTCACTATATATACATTCTCGGTAATCTACACCCCCTCCTTCGAAGAACCTGTATCCGCTTAGGCTGCCATCCCCACATACAAGTCTCCTACTAAACCATACATGCAACTCGTCCATATTTCTCTGCGGAATTTCGATCGAATAAGTATACGTTGCAACGTGCGTGTGCGTGTACGTGTTGTGAATCTAACGTGAAATGTGTTTCTGTGTATACTTGTTACAGTGCTGCCATCTTTTGTCCGAACTATGAGTGAAGTGTAGTGATTGAAGGTTTGTATCGTTGTAGGCCTGTTGCTCTTTGTGGCGAGATACAAGCCTGCAACGATTAAAAGATTAATTACTGTGTACGTGTGTAGGGTCATCGCAGACCTGCTTCCGAGCACCAAGAGGACCCCCCCCCCCCTCCCTTCCTTGGTGGTATCAAGGTTTTTTCCCATTAAATAAAACATTCATAATTTTGACGATACTGAGACTCAGAAAAGTTCCAAATTTGAGGGTATCCGGTAAAGAAAGCGGTGTTTGTCAACCGTGGACCAATATGCCCCCCCCCCCGTGTTTTTATGTGGCCCACAAGTAAAAATCAAGTGGAGGGGGAGCCATGGCAGGTAGTTAAAGGTGGGGCACAAAGAACTGTGAAAAAATTTTCCCACATATGAAGAAATTAATCTTTCAAGCGAAATGGGGTGGGAAAAGGTTCGACTACATTCAGAATCCAACAGAACTTCCCATAGAACCATCACCATCTTAAAGCGGTGGGGGGGGGGGGAGACAGAACCCATCCGTGCATGGCCTGGTGCAGCCTCGTGTCCATGTAGGGAAGTCTACAACCCCTACATGAGAAGATCTAGTGCTATTTTTTTTCGATATTAAATACGTAACCATGTATAGGAGCTATTACTTTCAGCAGCTAAGCATGAGGCCCCAGGACATCACTCTACCCGGGGGACCATGATCTAAAGTCGGTCCTCCGTAGAATCTCCAGAAGCTCATTGGACTCTAGATAAGTTCCGGAGACCAGTGCCACCATAACGCATGGGCTCATCCGGGCACGTCCTGTGGATCTTAAGCGTGGGAGGGGGGGAGGGGGGAGCTCATGAAAATGATATATGGTTAAAATTTTAGAAATTAACCAGTTAGGGACCTCAGAAAAAATCACTTTGCCTGGGGGCCCAGGATGTCCTTAAGATGGCACTACCGGAGACCTAACTTATTTATAAAAATTTTTGTGAACTGTAAATTTACTCAGGTATCAATTTATTGAGGGGAAAGGGTCTCACTCCTGAAAGTAGGGCCCTGTTCAAGGCAGGGACTGCAAGAAAAAATGTTGTCCAAAGGTCGTTGGAGCGTGGGAAAAGCATCGCATTGATGTGAAGTAAAATGCAAATATCGAAATAGAATTAGATTAATCTAGACAAATATAACAAACCATTGATCAGCTCTTTTGACGGGCCCGCAAAAATAATCTTCTACCTTTCTCTTTGTTCAGGTTACGTCCAGGAAGACCCAGAACATTTCACCGCCATCCTTGGCGAAGACGTTATCCTAAGATGTGCCTTCGAGTTCCCTGAGAACAAACCAGTGCCGTATGTGATCCAATGGCAGAAGCAGGGCGTCAAGATACCCATCTACATCTGGTACGACGGCTACCCGCCTCACGCCGGTGATGGGTACGAAGGACGCGTGTCCCTCGCGTACCAGGCATCGCTCAACCTCACCAATGTACAGGAACGCGACCAAGGGTGGTACGAGTGCAAAGTTTACTTCCTCAACCGGCCTCCAGATTCACCCAAGAACGGGACGTGGGTCCATTTAGACGTCCACGGTAAGGAATCTCTATACGTCCACCCCCGCATTATCTATAGCTCCCCCCAATTAATCATTATCAATATAATTTCTGGTTCTTTTCACTCATTCTCATTACAGCTCCGCCACATTTCAAAATGAAGCCACCCGAAATAGTTTACGTTAAAGTCGGTGAATCTGTTTCCTTGCCATGTGAAGCAGAGGGAACCCCTCCACCAGCGCTCATTTGGTACAAGGTCAGTGCATACCATTTCTTTGCTTTGAAAGAGCAATTTCCAATTTCAATATTAAGTTTCAATTGATTTACTTCTTTTCTCTCTCTCGTATATTCAGGATAATTTGCCCTTAGAAGAGAGCCGTACAGTTCAAATTTTGCCAACGGAGCTCAGGATAAGCAACCTGAGGCAAACTGACATTGGTGACTATATGTGCATGGCCAGGAACAGGGAAGGAAGCGTCACTGCTACTACAAAAGTCATTGTTGCCGGTAGGTAAAAAAGATTTCACGCTGACTCCCATTAAACTCTGTGATAAAGATTTATTCTCAACTAGCTGTAATACCCGGCGCTACCAGGGTTTCCTCAAATGAGGCTTTTTGGATCACGTGATATCTCCCCCTTTCTTTGAGGGACATGAAAACCGTGTCCAAGTTGACCAATATGGCGACTTCCTGCGTGACTCATGAAATAAACAAATCTAGATTTAAAGAAACGTAGAAATGAATATATATTTTGCCTTTCTTTTCTTTTTTGAGGGGTGCTAAGTATGTCCGTCCCGTCCCCCCCCCCCGTCCCCCTGAACTTCAAGTTATCCATTTCTGCCTGTTTCAGCTTCCAAAAATGCTTAATTAAAGCTGTGGAATTTCTTCGATGTACTTTTTACGGGCCCATAATTAATTTTAAACCATCCTAAACTATACGAAGTCTGAAAGCCTGGATAACCAAGCGGAGATCTAGATGTAGTTCTGAAAGAAAATTCGCATTTCTCTGTGGGGAATCGAACCACCAATCTCTCACTGTCCAGGACATCTCGATCTCCGCTTGGTTATCCAGGCTTTCGTACTTCGTATGAACCGCGGAGAATGACATCGTTTCTCTCTACATCTTAAACTATATGAATTTATGCAGTTGAGTATCAAAAGACAATACGGAAACATTCATTTTAATGCTTGAGAGGATATAAATGAAAAGTAGAAATCAATGTTATTGCATGGATATTATCCAACTCAAAAGTAGGTCCGGTTAATTACTTCATATTTAATCTCCTGGGCTTCGTATATCTCTAAGCGAACTCAATATTTCAAAAATCGAAAATTCTTAACAATTTTTTAAATTATTCATGTGACAGAAAACACCACCAAATTTTCGCATTTCTACAGTAAAATCGGCAATTTTAACACTGATTTCTATGGGGATCATCCTTTGCCTGACCCCCAAAGCGATATTGATGAGGATTATGACGTCTATTCAAGAAGCCTCATTACTGGGAGTATTGAAAATGTGAATTGAATTATTGGCACAAACCATTATAAAGGCATAAACACGTCTGAAACGCATTGCTAGGGAACCACGGTAACCAAAGTAAACGTTCGTAAAGTGATTGTTGAGGCCCAAAAGCCATTGTTGCCTGACAGTTTTTTGCCCATTTGGAGCATTTGCCCTGCTCTGACGAAATTTTAAAGTAGCCTAGTTCAAGTCGGGTCCCATTTGGTATATATGCAAAATTTGGTGACGATCGATTTAAAATTGTAGATTTGTATAGAGAACAGACACACACACACAAAAAATCAATTTTATATATATAGATTTAGACCATAGTTTCCCAACCTTTTTTGTTCCATCGCCCCCTCTTCAGGAATTTTTTCCTCCTATCGCCCCCAACGCAATCTAGTCCATAGGATCCTATGTTATACCCGTAGCTTCTACCGCCCCCACTGGAACATTCCATCACCCCTAAGGGGGCACTAACGCCCACGTTGGGAATCACTGATTTAGACTAATCGTGTTTTCAGGGTTATTCGAATTGCTTTTAATAAATTAATTTCAAAAATTAGATGCATTAAAATGACGTGACACGCCATTTGTATCGTGACAAACAAGTTCTCAGAATGCCTACGTAAATGTTCCAAAAAAGTGGGTGATATCGCCCTTTGGAGAGATGGGCCGAAGAAGTGATTCAACCTAAAGTTAAAACAATAGATTCTGTAGGTTAACATTGGGGGTGATGAGAGAGAGATTTCGGATATCTTTCTTTTTTTTCTGAGAAGGGAGGGATGTAAAGCTGCATTAAAAAAGAGTGTTGCGTTACTTTCAATCAGATTTGGAACGAGGCGATGAGACAAATAAATTTAGACGTCTCTGTACTAGAGAAAGGTCTTGAACCTATTGCTACCGACCACTATAATGCTTCGGGAAAAATACCATGGGATGTCCCAGAACTAAACCGCCGAAATGAAAAAAGTAATAGTACGTGTCAAGACAAATCATTTTTTCAATAGAACCCGGAACCACAATACGCATATTCGGGGAGAGATACAAACATTACTGCACTTTTGCAGAAGTCGCCAAAATATGGCAACCGTGCTCTCATCGTGAGCAGCCTACAGACAATTCCGAAGAAAGAAATCTACCATTCCCCCCCCCTTTTTTTTTGTCTCTAACAGTGTCGTGTGTGTGTATGCAGAAAATATTTTTTCCCCTCTCACTCACAGGTTTACTTTATGAACTTGTTTCTGTATTTTTTTTTTTTTTTTTTTTTGGCGCCAGTGGCTAAAATTCCATGTAACATGCTCTGAAAACAAAATTCATTTGCGACCCAAGGAAAAAATGTTTGTTTTGACGTGTACTGTCACCCCTCTCATTTTGGCGGTAGATTTCTGCAACACCCTGTGTATTTTTCTTTCTTTTTTTAAATTCTCGCCGTATTAGAGTGGGTCGAGTTGGGTTAGTAAGGCCGAGTAAAGCTTGAGTATATTTACCTTTTCATTCCAACGTACAGTAATTAAAAACGAATTTTGTGCAAACAAAATTATTTCCATATCATTCTCACGGATTTATTTTATCTCGTTCAGCCCTGAAATTCTGTAAGGACAATAATTAATATATATGCAATGCAACGCACCATCCTCCTTCCTGCGCACGCGCCTGTCACACATATACACGGGCCTACAAGTAACACTTTTGTCCTTCTCCCTTTTCCCTATGTTTTCATTCTTTGGCCGGTATTACACTATAAATGTTTGATAAAAGTTCTTTCATAAAACTAGACAAATGCAACCAATAAGAGTATGAATGTAACCAATAGGCTTATTGGTTGTTTCTTCAAGTTTTGTAAAAGATCTTTTATCAAACTTTTACAGTGTAATCCCAGCCTTTGGCACCTCTGGAGGTCCATATTATCCTAGAGAAGTCCGTTCCAACATTGGCTCAGATATCCTTGGTCCCAATGTATTTCATTTTGTCCTTCAACTGCCAAGTGACCCTTAATCCTTTTTAACTATTAAAAGAGACAGAAATGCTTTATGAATTTGAAATTAATATGTGTTCTACTAATTTCTTAATTCGTCAAAGGGCCAGCACAGATAACGATTCCACCGAGGAACGTCACGAAGCTCGAAGGAGACCGAGCGGAATTCATCTGCGAAGCGAAAGCGCTTCCCACCAACGTCACGCATCGATGGTTCCACAATGGTGCTGAAATAAGTCAGTTGTCCTGGCTGGAGACCAGGACGGTCGTCAGACGCGACGGAACCCTGTATATAAGCCCTACATCCGCCGAAGACTCTGGCAAATTCACCTGCACGGTCACCAATGGGATCGGCGAACCTGACACTGCGACTGCGCACCTCAGTGTCGAATGTAAGTTGTTTTCCAAAATCGACGTGTTCGTGGTTTTATTTGTCTCTTCCTTGATGGGCCAATCAACGGTTCAGTAAAAATAAATAAACAAAACTTATAGCATGTGTTTTCTTTTTGGTCACCAGATCCTGCTCGAGTAACGTACTCGCCCCCGATCCAATATTTGCCTTTGGGGCTGTCGGGTGTTGTCCGATGTTACGTGCAAGCTAGTCCACCATTCCAATTCATAACATGGACGAAAGACAGGAGGCCTTTCGATCCGAATCCGACTCCAGGTGTCGTGACACTCAATAACGGCTCTTTGTTGTTCCAGAGGGTCAGCCACGAGCACCAAGGAAGGTACAGATGTACACCTTACAACATTCATGGTACTGCTGGGACATCTAACGTCATGGAAGTACTTGTCAGAGGTACCTAAAAAATTACAATATAATTCTTTCTTTCTTTTTATTTGCAAAACACATGAATACAAATAATATACAAAATAAAGGCAATGGAACAAAAACAAAGCGTATGCTCTGCAGCTTTTAGAGACCCAATCAGTCCGTCCCAGAGCTTAATACCAGGCATGTTTTTTAAGTAAGTACCGTTTTGAAATTCTGCAGCGCTGCGGTCGGCATTCCGCACTGTGTATCTACATCTGTTTGCAAACCACTGACGCCATGACGGAAACATTCGACCATGTTTAAGTTTGTTTGTGAGTATTTAAAAAATGCCTCCGCAGATTAAGAATGCCTCCGACTGTGAAATACGCGCTGTGATTCGTTTTCTCAGTGCTAAAGGCGTGAAAGCGGCTGAAATTCATCGTGAGATCAGTGAAGTGTATGGAGGAAAAGTTATGAGCGATGGGAATGGTACGAAAATGGGTTAGAGCTTTTAAAGATAACCGCACAAATGTTGATGATGAGGAACAAAGTGAGCGACCTTCTGTCATTAGGGTCCGTTCAAGTATTACGTCATCATCGATGGGGAGGGGGAGGGGGTTTCCGATTTGCTGACTTTTGATGACAAGGGAGGAGGGGGGTTTGGATAATGCTTACGTCATCAACCACCCTTTATGAAAATATGAGTTAGGATTCAGAGGGGCAGAGCTGATGACGAAATTTTGCTGACAAGGGGGGGGGGGTTTCAAAAATAGCTAAAAATTTGCTTACTTGAACGGCCCCTTACTGAAGATTTGGTGCAGAAAGTTGACGAAAAATTTAGGGAGAACAGATGCTTTACGATTTCGTCATTCAAATTTCCAGAAGTGTTCTCCATGAAATTGTGACCGAACGCTTAAATAATCGAAAGTTGTGCAACCAAATACAAAAGGCATGGCATGTTGAGTAAGGGGATCGTTTTGGTTCATGACAATGTCCGCCCACATGTACCTAATCGAACCAAAGATCTCATTGCCTCATTTCGCTGGGAACAACTTGATCACCCTCCGTACAGTCTCGATCTAGCACCCAATGACTAACTACCACATGTTCCTGCATTTGAAGAAGCATCTGGGTGGTCAGCGCCATGACGACGATGATGAGGTCAAAACGGCCGTGTTGCAGTGGTTGTCAAATCAGGGGGGGGGGGGCAGACATCTATGAGGATGGTATTCAAAACCTGGTTGTACGATACGATAAATGCCTTAATATTGGTGAAAATTATGTTGAAAAGTAGATTAAGGTACAGGCTATCGTGTAAAAAACAATTGTTAAGGAAAGTCAATTTGTGTTCTTTTTATTTCAAAACGGTACTTACTTGCAAAAAAACGCTGCGTAAAATTTTTCTGTGATCAATAACGCAAACTTGCCAACCTCAGAAGAAAAAAAATCCCACTCTATCCATAAAAAAAGCGTAACGAGGCCCGTTTTCCGATTCACAGAAGAGAAAGGAAGGGGTCGGTACCCCATACTAAAAACTGATTTTAAAAAAACATTCTCAGGAAGACAACAGTTCAGTTAAAAAATTTCCATTGTGTCTATCTTTTGACGTTTTCACGCTACTGTTCTATCTAAAATGAAATACGATTCCATTCACTGGGAGTGTCCCCTGATCATTAGGGTGACCATACGTCCCGGCAAATACGGGACGTATGGTCCAGCTTTTTCTGGCTGTCCAGACTTTTTTCGCAAAAATGTCTCGGTTTTCCCGTATTTTCAAGCCAACTTGCTTTTATTCTTCAAATAAAAGATTAAAATCATCTTCCCAACACTGAAATTACATTACGATGATTACGACTACAAATAAAAATATTTATTTCACACATTTGCCATACTTTTAGCGTGAGTTGGCAACTTTGCTCAATTTTGGCGACAGTTGGCAATGTAGTGCCCGAGTGGCATGGTGGTAAGATGCTCGTCTACCATCGTGAAGGTTGTTGTCAGGGTCCCGGGTTCGAATCCAAGGGAGGATATAGATAAGATATTTTCCCCTAACGAACCCGAGGCGACCACCGATAGACAGCGCCTTCACTTCCAACCCATCTCACTAATGGCAGTAAATTGCAATATAGCGATATGGCCAGAGTTGGTGTTTGGTGAAGTAGTTGGCAATGTACAGTATTTCGAAGCGCAATTTCACGTATTTTTCTCGAGCAAATATGCATACTGATCAAGTCAAAATATAAAAAAAATAATAAAAAATTCATTAGATGGATCCTAAAGTGTTGAAAATCATCCGATATTCATAACTCAAAATTTAACATCCTGGTCACCTGAATGATTAATATCAATAGACCTTTATATAATAGAATAATACCGCACTGGAATCAAGTGCATCTTTTTTTTGTCGAAAATTTCCGGAAATCCTGGAAACTCCCGAATAACTCAACAATAAAAAGTTATTTTATATTTCAGACATGAGATGAAATTTCGACGATATTGAAATATCGAGAAAATAATGGCTTATTATTGTAAATCTACCAAAAAATGCTACCATACCTTGATACCATACCATATTGATAAATAATGAATTATTAACTCAGTTTTTTGTACAAGTTCGTTTAAAAAGTTCGTCCCGAATTAAAAAAAATAAAACGCGTTATAATTCATGAAACCCATAAAGGGTTAAGATGGCACGCAAATTTCGGTACAATATTGATCCATCAAATGGATGCTAAAGGATTGGGGGCATCACTCAGTATACTGTCTAATACAGAGACGAGAGAGACTTCAGGCATCGTTCCGGCTGATAACCCGTACCGGTAAAACTGCCGCGAAAAGTCCCAGCGGTGTTTCCCCTCCTGGTGTCTCAAAGCGGGAATTTCCAGCTAGGCTCCGCGGAGTGATGTCGACCAACGGACGTTCGATGATTTCTAACGCCGACCAGTTTGCGACATAGGCAGGAAAACGTCAATATTTGCGATTCGGTTAAAAAAAAAAAATCGTATTGTTTAGAAGCAAAAGCGTATAACCGAATTAACTTGCTAAAATCGTACTAAATAGGATGAAATCGTAACAGTTGGCAGGTACTAATAAGTAGAGCCTACAAGTTCAGGCACTAAAAATGGTCGAAATAAGCAGGCAGAAAGGCACAAAAAAAATGCCTAAAATATAGGCTGACCATATTTCCTCGAGAGAAATACGGGGTATTGAGATTCCAAATACGGGAAAATACGGGACATCGCCAATTATCGCCAAAAATTACGCCAAAACCGAGCAAAGTTGCCAAATATTGTTAAAATTACGGGAAAATCACAATGGCGGGAAATGAAGCGTTACTGCAAATTGCAGTGGATTAAAATGAATTTCACGAAAAAAACGTTCACCAAGACAAATGTGGGAGATTAATATTCTAATTTATAGTTGTAATTATCATAATACGGTTTATTAGTTGAAAAATAATTTCAATCTTTGACTTCAATAAAGGTATAAAAATTCAAGTAGGCTTCGTGTAAAATACGGGAAAAACCGGGACACTTTTGCCAAAAAGTCGGGACGGCCGAAAATACAGAAAATACCGGGACTGTCCCGGGAAATACGGGACGTATGGTCACCCTACTAAAATAGGCACTAAAAAGCATTTGTAGTTTTTGGAAGGAAGAAAAAATAACTAAACACAAAAAAAGGTATTGAGGGTACAAAAACTAGCAGAAAAATCGGTTGCACTTGATCCGCCTTTTGTTATAATTTAATTTATAATAACTGCACTATAATCCAAATTAAATTGATTTCAAGTCCAAAATAGAATGTTACTAAACTCTCAGGAATAGGTGAATTCCAGAGCCGCCATTACCAGACGCGGGGTCGGTAGAAAAAATGATCTGTGAGCCTCTCTCGAGTTGCGAATAATTCTCGTTTATTTGTTGTATTATTTGGAATATTCATTATCATTTCTATAATTGAAACATGGCTATGTTGTTCTATTTTCGTAAAAAGAAAAAAATATATTTTTTTTTTCATATTACCACGTATGCGGGACTCCTTCGAGCGCGGGGCCTTGTGTGGCCGCATCTGTCCACACCCTTGAAGGCGACTCATGCCAATTTAATCGAATACTGAATATGCATGTTTAATGATAAATAGCCACGATTGTTTTCACAGCATTTATGGTGTAAAAAATAAAATCAAAACAACATGGGCCTCAGAACCTGTCTGCTCCTACCCCGCCTTGTGTGAGTTATGACATCAATACAAGACCTGTTGGGACAATCATCGGTCCGCTATACACATACAACGCAGTCCATGTGCACAGTGCCGTCTTAAGGCATGGGCCCGCCCGGGGGCCTCAAGCGAAGAGGGGCCTCACAAAAATGAGATCTGGTTGAAATTTTCGAGAATTCGTTCGGTAGGGCCTCAGAAAAATCAATTGGCCCGGGGGCCCATGATACTCTTAAGACGGCCCTGCATGTGCAGCCTGTGCGGAAACAAATTTCAAATTTTTTTCTGCTTTTCTCTAACACAAGCTGCGTTTATCTGAAACAAAATCACTCTCGTCTAACACCATCCGGTCAAAGCAAAGTTAATTCATGCCAACACCAATCTCTCAGACCATTTGGTTGAGTAAAAATGGTGCTGGAAGGAGGAGGGGGTAGGGTTTAAAAATGAGGCTGGAAGGAGGAAGGTTTTGATTGATAATTAATACTGCGTGTTGGAAAATTTTAAAAAAACAATTCTTTTAGAGTTCTCAATGCCCAAAATATCCAAGTTTTACATATTGTGGCCTCTGAAATTTACTAATAAATTTTAAACTATGTTAAAATAGGCATTTATGGCACGAAAATTGCAAAAGAAAAAATCAGTTTCACCAAAAAAGTTTGAAAATAGGGATTTTCACCACGCTTTACGTCGGGCGTGATTGGCCGACTGCTTCAGGAGAAGTCAAATGCGTCATGCGCCGCGCGTTTTGCAAATGTTCTCTTCACTCTTGTGTGTGTTCTTTCCTTCGGGTCTAGGTCAATTCGTCGCGATCAACTTGTCGCACGACAATTCGTCGCAATCAATTTGTCGCAGCGTCAATTCGTCGTGCTACAAACTCGTCGCGGTACAAATTTGTCGCAGAGTCAGTTCGTCGCGGTACAAATTTGTCGCAGAGTCAGTTCGTCGCGGTGAAAATTTGTCGCAGACTCATTTCGTCGCGGTACAAATTTGTCGCAGAGTCAGTTCGTCGCGGTACAAATTTGTCGCAGAATCAGTTCGTCGCGGTACGAATTTGTCGCAGAATCAGTTCGTCGCGGTACAAATTTGTCGCAGAGTCAGTACGCCGATCAAATAAATTTTCAAAATTAAATTTTCACCGTATAAGCCGCACTCCCGCTTTCTGGCGGGAACTCCATTTCTCACAGCGAGTGGCGTTGGGCGAACACACCAAGATGATAAATTACGATAAAATAAATTTTCAAAATTAAATTTTCACCGTATAAGCCGCACTCCCGCTTTCTGGCGGGATCTCCATTTCTCGCAGCGAGTGGCGTTGGGCGAACACACCAAGATGATAAATTACGATAAAATAAATTTTCAAAATTAAATTTTCACCGTATAAGCCGCACTCCCGCTTTCTGGCGGGATCTCCATTTCTCACAGCGAGTGGCGTTGGGCGAACACACCAAGATGATAAATTACGATAAAATAAATTTTCAAAATTAAATTTTCACCGTATAAGCCGCACTCCCGCTTTCTGGCGGGATCTCCATTTCTCGCAGCGAGGGGTGTTGCGGGAACACACCAAGATGATAAATTAGGATCAATGCCCATCCCAAAGCACAATTTGCCTAAGGGGTCATTCAAGTATTACGTCAGGATCGGGGAGGGAGTTTCGGATTTGTTGACTTTTGATGGCGGGGGGGGGGGGTTGAAGGTCGCTTACGTCATCAACCACCCCTTTTTGAAGATATGAAATATTCTAAGCTTCTGGTGAAATTTTGCTGACGGGGGAGGGGATGGGGGTCAGTGTTTTGCTGATTTTTGCTGACAAGGGGGAGGGGGTCAAAAATGGCTGAAAATCTGCTCACGTAATACTTGAATGGCCCTAATTCACTATTGAATATGTATCTGCCATGTAGGGAATACATCTTTGAGGAATTTTTTACCGACAATATATCTAAGGCTAGCATTACACTATGAAAGTGTTCTAAAAGTCCTTTTATAAAACTTGAAAAATTCAACCAATAAGATTATCGGTTGCATTTGCTCGAATGTAACCTATGAACTTTATTGGTTGGATTTTTTGAGTTTTTAACTTGAGCAACTTATCCGGTGCAAATTAAATTTTGAAAATGTATGTGATCGCAATTTATCATCTCGGTGTGCGCCCCAACTCCCCTCGCTACGAGTAATGCAAATCTCGAGAGAAAGCGACAAGTGTGGCTTATCCGGTGAAAATGAAATATTAATTAAATTAAATTATTAATTATTTCAGGTTCTTGTGGAGATACTGTAGTGGTTAATGTTGGTGGGAGTCTCGATTCCACATGGGACAGATACAAGTTTACACTTAAAGACAGCCTCCGCTGTACTGTAATTTGGGGAATATCATAAACACCGACATTTTTTTACAGAATTTTAAAATTTTATCATAGAAAAAATGATTTTTTTAACATTTACAATAATTAAATAATAAAACATTAATATCAATTGTAATTTTAATTTCGATGTAATTTCGATGATTTTTTTCGAAATGACAAAAAAAAAAATTTAGTAAACTGTGTGCATTTCTTGATGGAAAAAAACTTTTCTTCATGTTTATTTTTTCACGTATGAGACAAAAAAACCTACATACAGATCGCGTGACGAGTTGACTCTGCGATAAATTGACGTCCCGACGAATTGGTTACACGACAAATTGTCACTGCGACGAATTTGTACCGCGACGAATTGGCTCTGCGACGAATTTGTACCGCGACGAATTGGCTCTGCGACGAATTTGTACCGCGACGAATTTGTATCGCGACGAATTTGTACCGCGACGAATTTGTACCGCGACGAATTGGCACTGCGACAAATTGATGCGCGACGAGTTGAGCGCGACAAGTTGATTGCGACAAATTGACCGGCTACGCTTTCCTTCCCTTCAAAACCGGAGCATGCGGACGTCAGAGTAGCTGATGTCAAGGCCATATACTATAATATAGCCGTCCTGATCTGATGCGCCACGCTAGGAAAACACAAACGCGTAGCGTAATCATGTAACACGTTTCTGCCGGCGCGAAATGGTTGAATTTGGTTCACGCTGCCCAAAAAACATATTCCTAGGAAAACCCGGCTTAAGAGCACAAGGAATCATCAAAAACAAAGCACCTTGAATGAAGCAGACGACAGCAGAAGTTTTCGTTCGCAACAGTTCCCTACGATCCAAGCCCACAAACTGAACTGGGTGGCAAGTTCAGTTCTTTCTTAAGAGCATAAGGAGCCATCAAAAACAAAGCACCTTGAATGAAGCAGACGACTGAACTGAATAGCAAGTTCAGTTCTTTCTTCGGAGTGTAAGGAGCCGCCAAAAACAAAATACCTAGAAATAAAGCAGACGACAGGTGAAATGAGAATTTCCACTATTGGAACAAGAAAAAAATCATGCGCCCCTCCTCCCCAACTGTGTGGCATTTTTATATATTTCTATAATCTATGGACCCTGAAACTCGGAGTCACTAACGTCGTGCCAAGGTCTCCTATAACGGAGCCCTAACCAAACAAATGCCACCAAAATTATTGAATAAGATATAATAGAAGCAAGATATTTTTTTTTTAACTTATTTTAGTGGGGGCCCCCTCAGGAAATTTTTTGGGCATCTGCTCCGGTTCATCACTTAATTGTTTGCACAAAGTACTTTCTCATGTACATATATATTTATATATTTTTTAATTACCAGAAAAATGTCAAATTTCTTCCCTGTTGAGGGTCGTTTAGTTTGGGAACGGGAAAAAAATTTTTGGGACTCCTTTCCCTTTCACCTTCCTTGCATTAAATATATCTTTTATACGCATAATTTATGTCTACGATAATTTGCTTGAAGGGCCACTATAGGGGCTCCTGGTGGGCTACTCACTCGCTTCCACACTTTTCTAGTCAATATTCTGGTCGTTCGCTGACCTGGTCACTCTTATGCTTACAAACTCTCAAGATCAATCTTTTGGTCATTTACTGACCTGGTCCCCCCTATATTGCATAAGGTAGCGTGTTATTTTGTCGTTCAGCACAGATAGCGAAATTCTGTGCGCAGAGAAACAACAGGTCTGCGCAGGTGTAAAAAATAGAATTCGCCCCCCCCTCCTATCTGGGGGAAAAGTCAGAAGGCACATTTCATGTAAGAATAATTTTTTTCTTTTTCTGCGAGAGCGTCTCGGTGCTCACCCATGGCGCCCCGCCGCCCCATCCTGAAGCCAGGTCGCCCTGGACTGAGTACTTTGGTAGGCCTCCTCTATAGCGAATTTACAGTGTAAAAAAACCCAATAATATTCGTCCCGAGTCCATTCTACTGAAACCATTGGGAGTGGATGTTTGATTTCGTATTCAGGAGATATTCACCAACATCTCAGTTGAACCCCCCTATGAACATTGGCAGAGATAGACTAGAAACTCTGGAGAGGAGAGGGGGGGGGGCACGATGATGATGTCAATTCATGCATTACTATGTACATTACATACATTAGATCAGTCGGCTACGTATGCAGAATTTTCTCGAGAGAAGGCTTTTCAATTTTTTTCCCTCCTAAAGTGGGTGGGGGATTAGAACCAGGGCCGTCTTAAGAGCATCATGGGCCAAGTGATTTTTCTGAGACCGTACCTGGCGAATTTTCGAAAAATTCAACTACGTACTTCTCATTTTTTTGAGGGCCCCTATTCTCTTGGGGGCCCATGCGTTAAGGCGGAATTGCCCTGAGGGCGACTGGTAAATTTAATCGAAGACTAAATATGTATGTAAGGGGTCATTAAAGTATTACGTCAGCATCGATGGGGGGGGGGGGGTTCTGATTTGCTGATGACGGGGGGGGGGGTTGGATATGATGATTACGTCATCAACCACCCTTTATGAAGATATGAAATATTCTTAATGGCATCTTATTCGGTGCACCAAAAACGGAAAAAACCTTTCGATAGTTATTGGGCACCTGAACTAACATGCTCCCTAACGATAAGTCCTTTACAGAGCCACTTTAGTGATCTCTAAATGTTTCACGGATCCTTCAAGTGCTCTGGAAATGTGTCCGGGCTGCTTAAGTACTTTGGAACTGTGCTACGCATCACTCAAGTGATCCGTAATTATGCCACGGATCACTTAAGTAATCAGGGAATGTTTCGCGGGTAACTTGAATGATATGTAGAACCGCACTGGGGGACCGCTTAAGTGCTCTAAAACTGTGCCACGTGTCACTCAAAGGATCTCTAAATGTCCCACGGATCGTTTAAGTGTTCTGGAACTGTGTCGCGGGTTACTTAAGTGATCTTTGAATATGAAAGTGATCTTTGAGGCCTACTTCAGCGATCTGAAAATGTGCCACGGGTCACCTAAATGCTCTGGAATTGTGCCACAGGTCATTTAGGCGATTTGTAAATGTGCCGCTTCATTCGTTTTTACAAAATTAGGTTTGAGGGGGCAAGCTACAACAAATAACGTTAAGGGCCACATTTGGTCTGCGTGTCAAGGGTTTACCATATATGGCTTAAAGGGTGTGGGTTGCAATGAATTTCTTAAAGAGGAATTTTGAGTTCTTACCCTTCAAATAGCATTTAAATTAACAGAAACTGATTATAATAACATATAAAGGTATTTTTGCATACATATTTTTTTTTCGTCTGGGGGGAGGTGCACGACCCCCTATTGCCCCCCCCCCCTCCCGCGTACGTTTCTGATCCCACCAATATGCATTAGGAAGTAGGGGCAGTGCTGACGAAATTTTGCTGACTTCTGCTGACGAGGGGGGTCAAAAATGGCGAAACATTTGCTGACGTAATACTTAAACGGCCCCTAAGATAAATAGCCGTGGTTGTTTGCAGTGCATTTATGGTGTAAAAAACAAAATCAGCAGAACAACATGGGGCCTCAGAGCCCGGTCTGCTTCTACTCCTTGTGTGAACCATGAGGTCATCAATAATTGATTGGAACAGTCATCGGTCAGCTATACATATACAATGCAGTCCAATGCCTGAGTGAGACGTTCGTGTGAAGCATGTAGAGAAACAAAAAAAATTTAATTTTCCTCTGCTTTTCTAACAAGGGCTGCGCTCATCTAAAAGAAAATCATTCGTGTCTAACCACGACCACCACCTAGATAACCTAGATAAGGTTATATAGGAGGTCGTGGTCTAACACCATCCGGTCAAAGCAAAGTTATATTATCACTTATTCGCGTTCAAATGGAAGGGGGTGGTTCTTTCTGATGATAATTAGTACCGAGAGAGTTGGAAAACTTTAAAAAGAGCAATTCTTTTGTTCTCAATGCTCGAAATATTCAAGTTTTATAGATTTTGGTCTCTGAAAATTTACTAATAAGCTTAAAAATACGTCAAAATAGGCAGGAAAACAAAAAAAAAGTCATTTTTACCAAAAAAGTTTGAAAATAGGCAAAAGAAAAAGGCATTTATGGCATTTTGCCTGAACTTCCAGGCTCTACTAATACGCACCAGTAATTATGTATAACACTGCAAATACATTATTAATTTTTATTATTATCTAATTCAAAACCTTGTCTTGAGCATTTATTTTATACTTTCAACGAATGTTTCGAAATTTGAGATAGAATTTTCAAAATAATGTAAAAATTTCTTCCTTGCGATGCTCATTAATTTTTACGTTTGACAATTTTCGTTCCGAATTTGTTACAAACGGCTGGTCACAGGTAATTCATACTTTTTTGGATAAGGTATTTAAGTCTTTTTTGGTATTGAATAAAAGAAACTACACCTATTTGAAGTTTTATCGTTGTTATTTATAAGAAAAATTTATGATTTATTATCGTGAACAAAAAAAAAATTATCAATTTATACACATAGACTTGCCTCAGTGCAAGTGTTAAAACTTCTGATAAAAGTAGGTTTGAATTATTAAATGTTAAAATTTTACGTTTTATACGCGATTGTAACTTTCATTTCAATTTTTGATGTTATCGTGGTAAGCACCTCCCCACACTGTTATTACGTAAGTTACTCTTGATAGGATTCATGCATGGAAGACTGTCTTAAGGAGTTCCGGGCTCGTATGATATTTCTCAACCTGTATAATACTGCTATTTGTTTCCTAACTTTACAACATTGTTTGTGTGACTGTTGCATTTGAGATAGTCTTGTATATAACGTCTTGTTATAAGTTCTAAATGTGTATATTCTCTTACTCTTTCTATATGATTGCAAGAACAGCTCTGGGAGGAATATTCACAAGTGTGTAATTTATTACTTATGATTAATTTCTCAACATATGCGAGGAATCATTCATTTCAATCCTCCGCGATTTGCGGTAGTGCTGCATTAATCGCCATTGGCGATTTCTCGATGACTTTAGCAATAATTGGCCACTTGCATCATTTTTTTGGTGTCTATTGGTGATCTTCCGTATTTGAGATCCCAATTTGCCGTGTTTTTCTCGGGAAAGTATAGTTAGCCTAAGTTTAAGTAGAGTGGTCACATGACCCGGGGAACATTTTCGTGTGTACTATTAAAGTACCTCGTTTTTCCCACCCAGGCTTACTTCAACATTTATTCTTCTATAGTAACCTTGTCCTAACCTAACCGCACGTAGAAAAGGGGAGGAGAAGGTGAAAAAGGGCAAAAAAATGGAAGAAAAACAAGGAAAAATGAATTAAAAAATAAAAACAGTATAATAGATAAGTACAAATAAGAGAGAGGACAGAGGTTATAGGTACAGGAAGTCGATTTCTCTTTTCACCCTCACCGAACCTGTTCACTTTTGCTCTTATATGTACAGGGTGTGCAAAAAGTCCGTAGAAATGTTAAAAATGAATAAAACCCGGAAAAATAACCGAAATGAAAAACGGTTTGCAGGGTTAGTATACCTAGGTCACGGGAATTTTTTTTAAGAGGGAGGAAAAAAAATAACTAAAAAAACAGCCGATAGGTGGCGAATGAATGAACGCCAAAACTTTGCCACTGTAGCTTATCCCGTTGCCGAGATGTCTTTCAGCCCAGCTTCGTGTCCGATAGGTGGCGCTGGTACGAGTGACTTCGGTGGAAATATGCAAATGAGACGGTTACAAGAACTTGCGCTCTTAATCCACAACCAGTTCACCGTTGTATAAACCGTGTATGTGGACATACCCGCCAATACGAGACATTGCCAAAAATTACGCCAAAACTAAACAAAGTTGCCAAATATTGCTAAAAATAACGGAAAAATCACAATGGTGAGAAATAAAGCATTACTGCAAATTGCAGTGGATTAAAATGAATTCCACGAAAAAAAAACAAAAAAACCTTCACTGAGACAAATGTGGGAGATTAATATTCTTATTTATAGTTGTAATTATCATATAATTTATGAGTTGAAAATTAATTTCAATCTTTGACTTCAATAAAGAATAAAAATTTAAGTAGGCTTCGTGTGAAAAACGGGAAAAACAGGGACTCTTTTGCCAAAAAGTCGGGACGGCAGAAAACAAAAAATATCGGGACTGTCCCGAGAAATGCGGGACGTACGGTCACCCTAGTACTAAACGATTTTGGGGCATTCTGTTCGTTATTTGCGTATCTTTTCTTTGACTTGTGTACGTCAGTGCCACCTACCGGCTCTTTTTTTGGGTTGGGTGGAGGTTCCTTCGTCTTAAAAAAAATTCCCGCGACCTAGTGATGCTAATCCTGCTAACCGTTTTTTATTTCGGTTATTTTTCCGGTTTTTTATGAATTTTTAAAGTTGATATGGACTTTCTGCCCACCCTGTATATATATAATAGAAGGATGCATCATAAGTGGTGGAGGGGGAAAGGAAATCACTAATAATTGCATAGAAATAGAAGGAAGATAAAAGAAAACTTTGAATGCAATGTATTGCAACACATCTACCTTATATGATTTATTTATCTCTAATATACGTTCTCTTTCAGAACCTCCAATGTACACAATAAAACCAAAAGAATTATATCAGAGACCAGTTGACAGCGAAGTCAAATTACCATGTGAAGGCCTTGGTCAACCAAAGCCTGCCATTACATGGAGAAGGGTAAAATTATCTTCTTTTTTTTCTTTTATTAATTAAAGACTTACACTGAATTATCTTTTTTTTTTCTTTTCTTTTGGTAAATATATACTTACATTGGAACATTTATCATATTGAAATGTGATACTGACAATGACCATTGAGCTCAAAGAAATGTTTCAATTGAGAAAAATTGAAATACGCTGGTAGTTAAAGAACCTGATGTGGGTGGGGGGAACCAGGGCCGCAACTAGGGGAGAAGCAGGCGGGTCTCGTGCCCCCAGGTGCTGGACCAGAGGGGGCGCAAATTTTATTCTCAAACCTCTCCTTCAACATTACAAGGAGCACCAAAATGTGCACTTGCTCCGGGTGACCAAGCATCTAGTTGCGGCCCAGGGGAAACAGTATGATACATACTATAGTCCTGTGAGAAACTACTTTGTAAGAATTAATAACAGAAAAATTTTAAATGTTGCTTTATTCTGATCATTTGAGGTAATACTTACAGTAGAACAATTGAAATTGTCTAAAATTATATCGACGAAAATGGTTAATCCCCCCACCCCCACGTCAACGTCAAAAGAGGTACAACCTTGTTTTCTGACAAACATATTCTGATATTTATGATATTTATTGTTAATACAGGGATTCCTTCCAATCCTTCCTCCTGAAGAAAGAAATATAACAAAACCTTCAACCTCCCAAAATAGTTTGTTCTTTCCCTTCACATAAGTTTTAACTGATTTCTCTCCAATGTTTGCATATTTTTCTGACTTCTGCTTAATATTTTACATTTTGCCTGACTTTTGCGAAATATTTAACATTTTTCTAGACAGTTTTACATTTTCCTGACCATCACTAAAGAGTCGGTTAGGTCGCAGGGGAACCCTATAATAAAAAAATTAATAATTTAAAAATTTTAATATGGAAGAAACAGTGAAAACTATTACAAATTCAATGATTTTTTGACCACTTTTTTTGCCAGTATTGGTTTGAACAGCCAAATTGGTCGAAATTGGTTTTGAACAGCCAAAATCCTGGAATAGACCAGAAGTGATTTCAGATATGTGCTCAACAGTATAGGTGTAAAGAAGGTTATTGCTAGTAATGCGATTTTCAAATGAGGCAGTAAAGAGAAAATGACAAGACTATTGTTATGAAATCTTGAAAAAAAGTTAAGCAGAAACTGACAATAAACAAATAATGTTCATACATGTGATGAGGTGCTTAATTTATGTATGAATTGAAGTAGGCTATCTTTTACCATGTCAATATGGGAAGGTTTTATGACATAAGATATGTTCCTTGAAACGAATATAAAACTAGAAAATAAATGTGAATGCAATAAATAAATTGATAATATCTCCACTGAAATCCAGAAACACAGACTAAAGGGACCAAAAACACGCGATTTATTCACGATTTTTAAAAAAAAAAAAAGAGTTTTGAAGTATTTGATGACACAATCAATGATTCAGTCTTCATTGAATTCTTCACCCACAAAATACACATAAAGGATACAAAAAAATATTTTGATACAATTTAGCTGTCTTATCATTATTAAGAGTGATGCCTATTGTGATACATCAATCAAAATAAAGCTTCAAGTATTTTCATTTCAATATGATACTATTTCTTGTGTAGTACCAGTACTGTCTTCACCATGAGGAAGATTTAATAATTGATATACAGGGTGATTATAAAAAACTATCCAGACATATGGGCCCCTAACTATCATACCATTCACAGAAACTGAATGAAATTTTGGCATAAGTTATTTTGATGTATGCGCTCAAGAATGATATGGAAAACAACAGTGTCACTCTAACAGTTACGGTTACAGTGAGAAAATTTCGAAAATATCAAATGGCAACACCAAGTTTTTTGTATTGGAATGTGATCTCGATTGTGAAAAACCCTAAATAGCGTTCGAACGGCAACTGTAGCATGAAAATCATCGGCGGTAGATAGGCTAAAAGTGAGGACAACCAATAAGGACAGAGAAGCAGCATAAAATAAAGCATTTTATTGTGTTTCACAAATTTTTCGACATGACCTTGTGGAGGACTAATCAGGCTGGGATCTCAGCTGAAGCAACGGTGTGACGAATGAAACGAACATTAATGCTCTGGTGCAAAGTCCTTTTTAATTTTTCCTTGCCTAGCTCCGGGGATTTTCGTGCTACAGGTGCCATTCCAACGCTATTTAGTGTTTTTCAGTATGGAGATCACATTCCAATACAAAAAACTTGGTGTTGCCATTTGATATTTTCGAAATTTTCTCACTGTAACCGTAACTGTTAGAGTGACACTTGTTTTCCATATCATTCTTGAGCGCATACCTCAAAATACCTTATGCCAAAATTTCATTCAGTTTCTGTGAATGGTATGATAGTTAGGGGCCCATATGTCGGGATAGTTTTTTTATAATCACCCTGTATATATATGTGCACAGCATTAGAAATTTTTTAGGAATATTCAAGGATCATTAATCATGTGAAAAATGGCATTTCTTTTCATCCTATTAATGCATATACCATGTCCCAGAAAGTAAAAAACTAAAATGTAGCATAAAAAATTTAACATATTGCATAATTACATCTTCAAGTGCCTTTACTTTCATCACAGATTTTTTTATAGTACAAAAAAAAATGTATCATTATTAGGACAACTGTTAAATATCCCAATCTTTTACTGTACTCCAATCTGTGTTGAGTTCTATCTTAGACCCACCTGAGGTTAATTCATTGAAATTAGCTTGTTCCAGTGAATCAGAATATCTTCTAATCATTGAAAAAAACTGAGCCATTCAATTAAAATATAGATTGTCATAAAAATTATCTTTGTATAAATATCTTTATAATTAAGATATAGAAATCTTATAAAACAGGATATTTTTTTCCTATCTTTATAATGTAAGAATACTTTTGATAATTGCTGCTTTGCATGTAGTAAGAATGATGAGCAAATGGCATTCGTAAGTTCTTGGTATTTCTCAATATAGTCAAAAAAATTTTCATATCAAATCCATTCAAAAGCTTGATTTGATGAAAATTTTCCAACTGCTGTAATTTCAGTCTCTTTAAAAGTGTTTTGACCTTTTGTTACAGGCTGATGGTTCAAAATTACCACGAGATCGCTATCAGCTTCGTGGAGGTAATTTAACCATAAAAGACCTGAAGAAAGAAGACCATGGTCGATATGAATGCGTTTTAGAAAATGAAATAGCAACTCTTGTCACTAGTACTCTCCTTCTTGTTGAACGTAAGTATTTTTCCACAATTTTTTTTTTATTAATCATAAGAATAATTATACTTCTTTTTTATCTTAGTAGCATGCATATGTTACTGTCTTATTCCAAAGTCTAGCATCTACACATAGTGGCCAGTAACTTCACACATTGTCCTGGCTTCACATTAGCTCCTTCCTTCATGAAGTGACTGGATGATAACTGACTATATTGCGAAGATACTAGGCTTGAGACATGCACCATAACACATACAGTAGTTCCCAGAAAATGACAGATACTAAAATATAACAAAAAATAATTAAACAAATTTCACAAGTAAACAGTAATGTAAGTATGCAGTGATTTTTTTTATAACAGGATCAAATAAAACACACGGAGTGTACGTAATCAAAGTTCCCCTATTATAAGCTGTCAACCGCCATGTGACAGCTCTATTAATCAGAAAATTATGAAACTTAGGAAATGTCGCATCATTTCTTCAAAATGCTTTATAATCAACCCTTTAAGCTAATGAAATTTAAATGCCAAGGCCCTATTTGTGGTATTTAAATTTAAAAAAAAATTTAAGTTTGGTAAGCTCTGCTGAAAATAATTTATATTTCTTCAATTTTAATTCTAAAACTGTAAAAAAAAGTGAGAATATAATAAAACGTCTACTCTATGCAATAAAAATTTTACTAAGATTATTTAAAAAAACAATCAGGGGGTTAAAATTTTCGCCACCTGTGATGTACCACGTATTGAGATCTGTGCAGAGGGGTTAATAGTTAGGCTGCATGAAGCTCAGAATAAGGGAACTTCAGTCATGTACACCCTATATTATGGACATGTTGAATTATCTTGAAAAGAATGTCAAAATACTGTATTGTATGTAATTTAATTTTAATCATGGGAGAATCAGGACATATAAGAAAAAAAATTTTGAGAAGAAATGTCAAATACAGTAAAACCTGTCACTTTGTGCACCTCTATAGTCTGGACATCTCTCTCCCCATATTTGACAGTTTTGAATGGAACCGGCTATAACCCTAGATTAAAGCATGTCTGCAATACTCTATATCTTGGACATTAGACACCCTCTGGGTTCTTACCTTGGACAGGTGCAGCTAATTGTTTGCTTATTATGTGGTGAAGCATTGAATACTTGACAGTGTATGTGAAGTTGTTGGTAGGGTATGTTTTCCCCACCTCTAAGAAAGATTTAGAAAACATATTTATTGAAACAACTTCATTGTTAACCTACAGAATAGGGTGAAACAGCCAGACTATGGTAAGCCTACAATGGTACAAATATTCAATCCTTTACACTTTACTATCAATTACAATCAATTGTATTTGATTTTCATATCAATTACACTTCACTTCTGAAATATAGATAGCAGCACTGAGAAATCAGACACAACACAATATATATATATATATAGAAATGTCCTCCCCACTTATTAATACAAGATTCATTGAAAGACTGGTTATTTGTGGAGATGAAGATTACAAGGAAGAAAAATACTTTCAACAAATATATATGCTCCAAGGTTGAAATATTCTATCTGCTTCCATAGCTTAGATGGTAGAGCACTCGTCTGGCAAGCGAGAGCCCGGGGTTCAAGTCCCCGTGGGGGCAGTGATGAATTTTCTTCCCTGTAATCTTCATCTCCACAAATAACCAGTCTTTCAATAAATCTTGTAAAAGCACTATATATGCACTCAGACTGTTAGGTACATGACACCTCACTCTGTAGTGAATTGTCCATGGCGATAGATTGGAGTTGTGCACAGTTTGAAAGAAAGAAAGTCAGACTGTGGTGTTTTTATTGCACCTGTATATTCCTTCATTTCACAAGCTTTCTTTTTTCAAATCTCTCTGCATTTCAAACTTTTATTCAGTACCCAATGATGTTTTGTACATGAAGTATCATTTTAAACTTCCTACAAGTGTGAAAAAAATTTCAACTTTGCATTACGAGTTAACAAAAGTTGGAGGAGCTGACCATTGAAAAGAGAAGTTATTGATTAAATTGATTGACATTTAATTACTGCACTTAAATTTCTTATAGTAAGATATTAATCAAAGAGATGTATTGTACATAATTATTTTCTAACACCTACTCAAAAAATTAATACTTGTAAGTATAGTTAGTTTTTTGTCATATTCTACTAGCTAAAGCCTTTTAATGATGTCGTAAAATATTTCTTTGTGTACCCCTTTATCTTGGACACCTCTAAAAAACTTGGACAGATTTTAATGGAACCATAGGCGTCCAACATGGACAGATTTTACTATATTTACAGAACATTGAACAATAAAGTAAATATAAATTGTTCTAATTACCCTTTGTTTATTTTTCAATCAACTAGGTACCACACCTCATGCCCCAACAAATGTTTCGGTAAACACCAGTACCGTTGCTGCGACATTGACATGGCTTCCGGCCTACGATGGTGGCCATGAACAAACTTACGTGATATGGTAAGAATAAGAGTCTAAAAGCTACAAATACTAATCTCTCTCTTTTAAACCTTTAATTCACTTAAATTGTGTCATATCCAATGCCTCGCAACTAAATGCAATTTTTAAATCATACTAAATTTGAATTTCTAAACTACGTAAAACATCTATTCAAACAAAAACTTTAATAAATAACATTTCCAGTTACAGCTGGCATCGATAAAAAAAATGGCACCATCAATACTGTACATTAATTTTTATTTGACATTTTGTTTTAATTTTGGATTAAAATGGCATCAAAAGTAAATTAAGGCAGTGCATTATCTATAAAGATTTTGAAACCAACAAAATATAGACTTATAAAAATATATATATACACTTTACAGGTACAGACTTGCGGACCAAGGTGAAAGTGACTGGCGCACAATTCGTGTTCATCCTGGTACTGCAACTACATTTACAGTATATAATTTGCAGCCAGACTCAGAATATGATTTCCAGGTGCTATCCAGAAATGTTTTGGGCGATGGAATGTTCAGTCCTATTGTCAGGGCAAGAACAAGATGTATGTAAAATTTAAATTTTATGATATCACACATTAAATTCTCAAATATTATGAACATGAATTGTAAACAGTCCAATTAGCAAAATATAGTAACTTTGTGTTATTTTTTTCTTGATGCTTAATAAATATCTATTTTTATATCTATATGTTTATATTATTTATGTTCTTTATTTCAATAATGTTATCTGTATACCTATTGATGTTTTTATACAGGTCATTCTCACAAAATTGGAGAAAAAATTGAAAGACAATTATCAAAAATAAAATGTGAACCAAAAAATCTGAAATTTTTTTTTTTAAGGACACTTCTTTACCAGCAGATAAATGAAATATAGTCAGCAGAGAAAGTTTATTCAAAATTAATAGCGAAAAACATTCACATATAAGTTTAACCATATTATAAGAGATGAGCAGATATGGCGTGGCATTTTACCTATTTCAGTACTTGATATTTTATGCTTGGCATTTGCAACATGTTCCATATATTTTGGTAGTTTAGTTTCTCAACTCAGACAAACACTGACATTTTGAATAATTTTTTTTATCAAAATTGCGTGCTTCTCACTCCTTTTTCCATTGATTTTATGGGGGACAACAAATTTTCAATTTTTCTTTGTTATGCTAGAGCACAAATTACATTCTCTAAGCAAAGTCTTCAAATGAAACATTACTGCAACTTGATGCTGCAACAAAGAAATCTGGATTTTTTTTACTTCCCCCCCTCCCCCAACTTATGTGATTTCAACAAACCTTCCTTCTGGTTACCTAATGCCAGAAGAAAGACATTTTTACATGTTTTTTGCAACACTGATAAAAAACTATGCACATTGAAAACATATGCTTTTCAGAAATAACAGGTCTCTCTAAACTGAAACGTGAGATAAATTGAAAATAATTTTCAATTAAATATTCCTCACAAAAAAAGTAGCCAGGAGAAGGACATTTAATAAAGCCACTCGCCTCTTTTTCCTCAATAAATCTAATTTGTAAATTAATTTAAAATTATAATTGGTTTGAAAGGAAGTTCAAATGATGTGACTACATTCTTTTTAACTTTCTCAACACAAAGTTTGATAGGTGGCAAATGGTGTTGAAGGACTTGAACCAATGTATTTGAAATGTCACAAATGGAAAAAAAAAGCGGGGGAAATTTTCATTTAGCTATGAATTATTGATAAATAATATTTCAAATTATGAAAAAGATGAAATATACAATGTGCATAGTTAACAGAGCGTACATATGGCATTTTGTTGGTGAACCGTGGATCCTAGAGGTGTACTTTCAATTAGAAAAAGGATCGTAATAACATGTAGTACTATGATATGCCATTCATGTTACAAGGGGTTATATAGTTATTAAAATTAAAAAATTATATTTTTATACATTGCCTGAGTGCCCAAAAATCCTGTTAGAAAGTTCTTGCCCTGTCTCTCTTGATGCCAACTAAAAAAATTTCCATGTATCTAAGTGCAATATTCACTGAGATATTCTAATTCAAAAAGAAAAGTTGGGAAAAACCAGCATCAAATACAAATACAACGCCACAACAGGCAAAATGCCCAATGAGGTGGCTGAGAAAAAGATGCCCATAAAAATATGGATGTCATATATTTAAAAAATACAGCAACCCAATTAAAAATGCAATTACAAATGATATATATATACATGATAAAATAGTATACAATGCCCATAAAGAATACTTATGGTTGTCTTATTCTAAATATGGATAGCTTCTCAATTTACCCCAACATGTTTATCGTATTTCTTTTTAAACGTGTCAATTGTGTTACAATTTACTACCTCCGGGGGTAAGCTCTTCCATCAACAACCCTGTTAGAGAAAAATTCCCTGCGACACCATAGCCTAGAATTGTCCCTTACCAATCGATACTGGTGTCCCCTTGTAAAAGCAGCCGATTTATGGTGTACTAATAATTCATGGTCCCTCCTAACCATCCATTTGAAATTTTTTAACACTTCAATCATATCTAATGGCACCTGCATTCATCCAATGTAAAAATATTCAAAAAATAAAGTCTCTCTTTCTAACTCGAGCCCAGTGTGTCAATAAGGACATGCGTAGCTCTTATCTGCACCCCTTCAAACAAGTCTATGTTCCTCTGTAGGTATGGTCTCCACAACCTTACAACATACTCCAGGCCAGGCCATATTAAGCCTCGAAAAATGGAAGAATGACTTTAGGAGAATGCAGAGACCTTTTTGAAAATGAAATCGAGCATTCTATTCATTTTTGACCACCGCTGAGCAATGTTCAGGAAACCTAAGCTGCTCGCCAATGAGAAATGCGGGTGAAATGATTTTTCTGCATTTAATGCTGGTTTTTTTTCCATATCTTCCTCCGTTCTTCAAATTTGAATATCTCAATGAATATTGCACACAGGGACTGTATTAAAAACTTGATTTTTTTATGTCAATAACTATACAACCCCTTGCAACATGAATGGCCAAGCCTAGTACTACATGTTATTTGAATACTTTTCTAATTTGAAGTACACCTCTAGGATTAATGGTTCGCTAATAAAATGCCATACACTCTGGTAACTATGCACCCTGTATGAAAAGAAGCATACAGAGTCCTAAAAATATATATTATTGAAAAAAAAATTTTTTTTTTTGCTTTGAGATAGGAATTCATTTAATTCATTAAATAAAAAAAATCATTTTAAAATTTGAAAAATAGGCTGGGGACAGGTAGAAGAAGGACATTTCCTTAAGAAATTAAAATTTGTTCAAACAAATTTTTAAAAAATCTATCGATGAAAAAATTATAAATGGAGTGGCGACTTATTGGAAACTGGAATATAAATAGAAAGTGAAGAACAACAAATTTTATGCGCTAAAAATAAACGTAAACTGCCGGGGACACAATTTAGGCAAATTTCATGAGAATCACCTATATATCAACAACATTATTTATTAATTTTTACTATGGATACGGGTGAATGTGAAATAGCTATGGAAGCCCCTTCATCCGAACATTGGGGATAAAGGAGAGATCCTGGAGCCAGGCTCCTCGGCTGGGATCTTTAGGGAGCTACCTCTGTAATACATTTAAAAAAATAACGGCATTCATCCCAAGTCCACAGGCTGAAGTCCTGTCAGCCCCGAATATGAGACTATGCTTCTTCGTGATCATTTTTCTTTCAAGAGAAATGATTCAAAATACAGTAAAAGTCTATTATAACAACAGTTCACAATCATGGCTAATATAATGACAGACTCGCATTGGGAGGACCTGGGTTCGAGCCCCACTATTGCCACAATGGTGGTCAGCTGAAACCAAAATGTGACCTTGAAATACCAGGATAGCTAATGGCAAATTGACCGGTTCTGTCAGGGCGATGACTTCAGCTGGTGCCAACTCTGGTACTGCATGAGACAGCCCTTATTATATGCCCATGCTTTGAAAGAATGACAGGTTTAAATAAGTTTTTTCATGAATTTAGTAGGTTATCAAGCAGTTCTGACACAACCACCTCTTTGGAAGTAAAATGGTAGTAAATTGCCTCGGTTCCCAGAAAAATCTGCTTGAATTTCATTTTTTCCCTTTTCCTGGACTTTTGCGAAATATATTTTACATTTTTTTTTTACTTTCTCTCACATTTATAATCTCCTGGACCTTACCAGACTAGCTTACTGGAAACCTTGCATAGCTGTGTAGGGTTAGTACAGCAAAGGTTTTCAAGCAATATCTCCAAAATTTCAAAGTATTTTTGAGTCATATTACGGGATGAGCATTAGGGGGGTTAAGATTATGTAACGCTCTTTGACAGTTGCAATGATTTAGAAGAAATTTTTTCAATACTTGCAGGGATCTCAGGTGTTTTATATGCATTGAAGAGAAACATTTAATGCCTGATAAGCAAAAAAAAATCAAAAGATTGCTATTAACTGATTTCATCTGTGAATATAACTGAGCAGATTGCTTCTATAACTAAGAAACTGTGTGTTTATATATTCGGCAATGTATTTTTTATTGGAATAGAATATCACAAATTTCTCTCTATTATACACTAACTTTTTTTTTTACTCTTTTCGCAGCTGCCATTTCTTCAGGCAGTGTCCCGCCCACTGCATCACCTGGAGTGACAATCTCTTCAACAATAGAAGAAGAAGAGCCACCTCCAAGTGTGCCAGGTAATATTCAATATATTATTCATCAAATAGTCTCAAAATTCACAGTAGGATAAGTATCACCTATGTGGTTAGAAACTCATCGTAATCAATTTACGATAAAATTTCAAATATATCATGAAATCCAATTAGAGCCCAATGGAAATCATGCTCATTATGATTTTCTGATATCGTGACACAACTGGCATAAATTTCTTATGATTCAAAGATGACTTACAAAAATTATTATACAGTAAAACCTCCCAGCAATGGCCGCTATTGGGAATGGCTGTTTTTATTCTCAAGGGAAAAAAACCAGCTAAAATTTGAGATCTGTTTAGCATTTAAAATGTTTATCTGTTCTGTATTTGATTATGATAATTATACAATTGATTATATTAGAATAATGATTAAATTGATAATATTACATTAATTTATTAATCAATCTACACGCGTTATTTTGGCAGCCTAAAATTTATGCTTGCAATGCTGAGATAGTACACAACAGAAACGACTTAGGAAGAAAAACTTAACATTGATATGGACCAAGATGGTGTACCAGCAACCCCAAATGGTTATTTGTTCCCACCCACGAGATCAACTAGATCATAGTTTCCCAAACTTTTTGTTCCATCGTCCCCCTTTTTCAAATTTTTTTTTCTCTCATTGCTCCTCGACTCAAGCAAACCCATAGCATCCTATGTTATACTTGTAGCTTCTATCAACCCCCCCTTCCCGAACATTACATCACCCACCAGGGGCAATATTGCCCACTTTGGGAAACACTGGACTAGATCATACATGCTCAACCCATAACTTGCTGCTCAAATGTGGCCAGTGATCTCAAACCTAATTTTGTAAGCATGAACTAAGTGGCATATCCTCAGATCACTTCAGTGATTCGCAGCACATTTATAGTTCATTTAAGTGACCTGTGGCACATTTATAAATCACTTAGGTGACCCGCAGTATATTTGGAGCTTGCTTGAGTGGCCTGCAGCGCAACTATAGATCACTTAAATGGCCATTTTTCCCTCTCCACTGCCTTCAGTAAACCCATCTAGCATTTGTACACAGCAAAAGAAAGTATAAATAATATTTTCCCTATAGATTTTTTTTTGGGGGGGGGGGGAATCCTTTGAAAATTGTCTTGAAAAAATTTTTTTTCTCATGCGATATGTGTATTTTTTTCCCGACTCCATTTCCAATTTATTTGGAGGTTATTTGTAACGTCAAGTCTATGGGACACGTTCGGTTCCAACAAAATGTGGCTGTTTTTTGGAGGTGGCCGTTAGAGGAAGTTTTACTGTACATAAGCATTGACAATTTCATGATCTTACACAATAGTTAAATAAAAATATTTTTCCCAACTTTACGCGAAGTTTAGCATAATAGCTAAATTGTCCCTCGTCTCAATCTTCCAGACACTACAACAGAACCAGTTCCAGAAGGACCAAAGCCATGGCCAGTGCGCGATATCAAGGCAACGAAGACAAATCAAGGTGTTCGAATATCGTGGAATCATCCGACCAACTTGACATTACCTATCAAGCATTATTTAGTTGAGTATCGAACTGATGCAGCCTGGCAAACTTGGGGACCCATCAAAAATACTGCTACATACTACGAGGGTAAAAAAAAAGATATCCGTTATTTATTCAAAACAATTCTATTTAAGGATACGTGCAATTTTACTGTTTAGATGTGCGCTCCAATTCAATCCTAAAACGAAAATTTCATATCAATTTCAGCCAAGCTCTTTACAGGGGGAAAATATACCTTTAGGGTGGTTTCAGTAGCTGCTGATGAGTCCTTCAGTGCAAGTCAAGAAGTTAAATTTGAAATTCATGGTAAGCTTACAGTTTAAATTACTCATACATAGTTGTCAATTCACAGACTAGAAAAATCTGTAGTTTATTCCGTGATGACACGTTCCACATCAAAGAAAACATGTCAAACAAATAAAAGAGGAAACCCTGGGATTTTTTGAAATTGTAATGAATGACCATATGAAAATCCCGTTTTTCCGGGATGCATTTTTCCATGTCCTGACTTTTTTTAGCAATAATTACCCACTTTGCTTACTTTAACCATATTTCATGACAATTATCGATTTTTCTTACTTGAAATCCTAATTCCCCATATTTTTCCTGAAAAAATGGGGTCAGCCTGAAATTGCAAGGACAGGAAGAGTATTTTCTTTAGGGATTTTCCATTCAAACAAAGCTCAATTTCAGGACTTTTAGGGATTTTTCTATGAAGATACAAAAAATTGGAAGAATTAGATTTCTGACCGGAAGATTTTAATAAGGCCGGGTTAATCGGGAGCATTGGCACCTATGCTCATGTTATTTTAATTCTGGCAAAAAATAAAATTCTCTATTCAATTGAAATTCAAGAGCATTGAGTATCAATGATAATTTTTGCTTCTTTCACTATTTTTAAAACTTTAAAAAAAAATGCATAACGATAAATTAATGTATTTCTTAATTTGTTTCATGTTCATTAAAAGAAAATTATCGGAATGTGATTTTGTTTCCTCACAAAAGTATCGAAATGGTTAAACAGGGTTCCCAGCAAAATCTGCTTGACAATTCCTCTGAACAAAACTCGTGAAAAAAGAGATATAATAATTCAAAATCTTAACCTTTCGAATGTTTTTCGAATGTTGTTTCAAATTTTTATTTCACACACTTTTTTTCTATATGTATAACTTTTGCCAAATATTTTACATTTTCCCTGAATTTCCTGCTCGCTAGGAACCTTGTAAGGAAAAGTTATGAAACAATTTTTGCATATGGTATGATGAGTTAATTATTTATATTGTTCGATTTTCAAAAGGTGATCTTCAGGAAAAGAACAGGAGCAAAGCTATCACTGCTGGAGTAGTTGGTGGCATACTCTTCTTCATTGCAGCTATTGTTTTGTCGGTCTGTGCTGTCAAAATATGCAATAAGAGGAAACGAAGAAAAGCTGAAAAAGGTATATTCTAAAATGACTTTGTATTAAACCTTATTTTGATGATAATTTTCATAAATATTTATGATTTCCTTGGGGAAAAAAGCTTTTTTGTACATTTAAATGTGTTGACTGGTGTATCACACCGAGCAAATGCTGATTTGTGATTCTGTGCAACTGATCAAACCTCTAATCTAACCATTAACAAGATAGCAAAGTAGAAAAAAAAACCGCTCATACACAAGTTTATATGCAACAAGATTCTTGAAGAAAAATATTTTTGTAAACTAACAGGGAATATATATGTCCCAGTAAAGAGAAAAAATCAGTTTTGAAAGGGTTAAATTGGCTTTTTCAACAACTTTCCAGTAATCTGGCTATTTTGGTAGCACAACCCTGGTCTGATATATGCCAGATTAGTGAGAGTGAGAGTCTACTGCAATGTTTCTCAAAGTGTTCATTGCTGATCCTAGGGAAGTCACAAACCTTTGTCAGGTTCATCATGACAAGCTAGAAATATTGATGTGTAAGCCTGTTTATGCTTTGAAGTGGTTCTTATAAATGCACAATATCTACTTTACTATTCTGGGGAGTCGAAGATGAATCATGGGAGGAGGAGTGACAAGAGTTTGAGAACCACTGGTCTACTGTATTTGTATATTTTTGTTTATCTATTGATTATAAACAAATTCTTCTTTATCATTATCAGCGTATATGATGGTAACATGCCCTATGGCTGATGCTAGAAATGGTGGTCATTCTCATGGAGGAAGTCCTGTCCCTTTAAAGAAGTAAATATCAATTCTATTTTTCATTATGTTTCCTAACAGTATTATCACTGCTAATTTTCACATATCAATGACGTTTCACCAACTGATATACTGTATATGAGTGCACTTGAGCTCAACACTCTACAAGGGCACATCAGGATATTCAGGAGCTTCCCCCTAACAATAATTATTTATTTGTTAAAATATAACTACTAAAATGAAAGGAACCTAAAATGAAACAGAACATACCAAAGAGAACATACCAAAGATATGTTCCTACCAAACATACAAGAGACCAAAATAACATTTCGTTTTAGACAAGTTTTCGTTTTATAAAAGTGCACATCAAAGTGCTAAATTGATATTTTGATTCCGTTAAAGACAGGTTTTCGTATCATACAATGCCTGTCTCGGACCGGTTTTCACTGTATCAGAATGAATTTTATTCTATTATATTTAATATCATTCGGACCATCAGAAAATAGAATGTTTCATCATATATTAATTAGGCAAATCTACAGCCATCACCATCAGTGAGATTCTCATTTGTCCAGGCTACTCACGGCTTATTCATGCAAAACCTCATTACATAAAACTATCATCCTCTTACATAAAAATATATATGCATAACTCTTTTTCACACCCTGCGTGCACAAATGTGTGGGTTGCTTTTGCTCGGAGTAGAATTTTTTTTTTACTTTAGGGTGTTAAGCTCTGGCTTCAAGGATTGTGTAAGTTTTCAGTTAGAAATATGGTGAATATGAACTTTGGGGGCTTTCATCAGAGGGCAGCACTTGAAGTTAAACTTTTAGGGGGGGAGGGGGGGGTTAAGATGACTTTCGGGGTAAAGCATTATTTACTACACAAAATTTAACAATAAAATTCTGGGAAAAGTTGTATGTGAAGATGAATATACCCTGCATCATCTTGGCTGAAAAAACACACACACGCAAAGTGAATTATTTTTTCCCAAAAAATAATAATTTTAAAAAATGAAGAAAACAATTTTATGGCATTTTTGAGTATCCAAAATGCAAAAACATCTTGAAAATTCCAAAAAATGAATGCTGGGTCTGAAAGCGATAATATATATATATATCTATCCTTTTCAGACCCAACATTAATTTTTTGAATATATATTATATACGTTTTTATATATATATATATATATTATATGTATTTTTGGAAACAATTTATAAATTTATAAAACATACGTCAAGAAAAGCACTTAAAGAGTACGTTCATTGAATTGGCTTTATTTTGTATAACTTCATGAGTAAAAAAAAAAGTAGAACAAAACATTAAAATATATATGTCAGTTGTTAAACCTAATTAGTTATTAGTAACAAGGATAATAGTCTGTCTGATTGTATCTATCGAGTCTTTCCTATAATTAGGTAGACTTCTTTTTCGTGTTTTAGTTGTTTGTTTTTTTCTCTCAATCTGAATATTTAACCAATCTTTCATCTTTTTTTCTTTTCCTTTTAACTTACTGGATCCCATGTCATCAAAGGAGAAAAAAAGGTGATCCATCTATTTATGATTCTCTCCAGTTTCTTATATCTCTAGTATTCTTTTAGTGTTCTTTCCTTTTACCAAATCTTTCACTGTTTCGATCAACTTTGAACTGGTATATATGCATGTTCATGCCATTTCACCATTTTTTTCTTGCCTCTACAAAATTTTTTTCCCCCTTTGGTGAGAAAAACATAGCATTAGAAAGTAAATTAGTAAATTAGCTAAAATTGATGCTTATATAAGAGTAGAGATGCCATTTAACCCATTATGTGACGGATCTGAGTGTGTACATAATTATTGACCCTAATGATCTACAAAATTATGATTCAGATATAGAAAATTATCTACATTTGATAGTTCTTCAGTATCAAACGTATGCAGTTTAATTTGTTCATAAGTTTCCTCCAAGTTGCTAGTGATCACAATTATGACATTGTGAATGATTTTATGCACTGAATGCATTTATGCACTGAAAATTTATAGTACGGGTATTAATAGGAATGTGATGTAGGGCAATTAAAAATACTGGGGGGGGGGGGCTGCTGCAGCAAGAAATTTGTAAATTACTGGATAAATACAAGAACCAGAGGTTATGAAAGTTCAGTGCAATATGGAAGATTATATGGGTGTTCATCATTCACTGTTCAGAGAGTTTTTTTTTAACTTAAATTTTTCTTTAGATTAATACCACGCCACTTAGTAACTATAACACTTTTGACTATTTTATTAAGTGGCGTGGTATTAATCTAAAGAAAAATTTAAGTTAAAAAAAAACTCTCTGAACAGTGAATGATGAGCACCCATATAATCTTCCATATTGCACTGAACTTTCATAACCTCTGGTTCTTGTATCCAGTAATTTACAAATTTCTTGCTGCAGCAGCTCCCCCCCCCCCACCCCCAGCATTTTTAATTGCCCTACATCACTATTAATACCAGTACTATACATTTTCAGTGCATAAATGCAGCAGTATATATATATTCCACAGATGCTATTTTGAGGGGGGGGGGGGGAAATATCACTGTGCAGTCCACAGTGGCGTTCAATCGACATGTGAAAATTTAATTCATCAATAATGAAATTTTAAGGAGTTGGAAGAGGTTGCCTGTGATGTTTATGTAGAAAAAAAAAATCCTATTATTTTTTTTTTAATTTGCATCCATTTATATATGCCATCTATAAATCTTTTATAAAACTATGTTTTACAAACTCATTTTAAAAATATTAATGTCTCTTTCAACCACTTAGAAAAAATATTTGCAGATAAATCACAGTGACATATAATCTTACCAATATATATATATATAAATTCAGATTTTTTTTACATATATAACCTGCGGGTTACACAAAGAAAAAAGTTACAACCAATTATTTTTGAAAACTTCAGAAGGTTCTTACACCCAACTGGGGACGAGTAAAACCGTATTCAAACTGTATTAACCCATCAATTAATGCAAACAACTATTAAAAAGTGAAAAGCTTAATAACATTAAATGAAATACTATTTCACCTAGATAGCAATCAAAAACCAATATCATCATAACAGTGCAAAAATAAGATCATCTAATACATAGAAGTAGACTCCTCACTCACTTAGGCTCATATTATGCCCTGAATATCTTGTACTGTCCTGATTCTAGGCCTGAGTATACAGGTTGTCACGTAAGTCCTAATTTGGCCTTTATCTCAGCAACCATTTGTCGTAGAGGTATGGTTTCAATTTGAAAAATGCTCAAAATGAATTCAGGAATTATTCTGTACCAGTTTTGAGATTGAGAACATAGTGAGTCATAAAATTAAAAAGAAACCTAAATTTTTATACGGACACTGTCCTAAAGAAAACTAATTAGAAAGTTGTTGCTCTATCTCTCCTAAAGCCAGGGCCGGACTTCAGCTGGTGTGAAGGGTGCAGGCACACTAGGCCGCTAAATTTTAGGGGCCCCAAAATGAGATAAAAATACTTTGATTATATTTCGATGTTTTTAACAAAGCAAATAGCTTAATATTTCTGTCCAAAAACTCTAAAATGCAGATGCAGACATTGAGCACTCTGGTCTAGGTTTTTCACAGACCCCCCCCCCCCCTAAGAGAAGGATGCAGATAGATCTAGTACCCCGGGCGTTAAACCAGATAGAGACACTAAATTCTTCTTTTAAAATTATTCAAAATTACATGAGGGAGACATTATTCATGATTGCTAGGCTGAAAGACTATCTAGTTGTGGACCTGGGTAGATAATTGGGTCTCTAGCTTGACAGTCCCCTCACCCCCACAACCTTTAAGTGTCTGGGGGCACAATTGAATTTTTTCGCTGGACAGCAGGCGCTATTGTTTGAATTTATTGTCGAATGGCTTTCTCAAATGTTTTTTTTATGACTATGAAATATTAATTTGATATTCATT